>NC_044346.1:13767746-14082975 GCF_007364275.1 Archocentrus centrarchus | reverse complement strand
CTTCTGTATACCAAAGTATTCTACAGTCAAATGTGACGCCATCTGTCCAACAGCTAAAGCTTGGCCCAAACTGGGTCATGTAACAGGACAGTGATCCCAGGCACAGCAGCAAATCACAATTCAGCCAATTTCAAGTTCAGACCTGATCTTGAGTGAAATGCTGTGGTGGGACCTTAAGAGAGCTGTGCATAAAAAAATGTCTGCAAACCTTCGACTGAAGTTAAGCAACGGTGTAAAGAAAGGTGGACCAAAATTCAGACAGAGAATTTCATACAGAAAATTATTACTTGAGCTTACGGCTGATGAACATGGTTCAACGAGCCATTATGAATCATGTTAAATCCAGAGGTGGGAAGTAACGAAGTACAAATACTTCGTTACTGTACTTAAGTAGATTTTTCAGGTATCTGTACTTTACTTAAGTATTTATTTTTCTGACTACTTTTTACTTTTACTCCCTACATTTTTACACAAGTATCTGTACTTTCTACTTCTTACATTTTCAAACAGACTCGTTACTTTTTAACGTCAGAAGAAGTTTGCATTTTACGGTCAGTGCGCCGTCAAACATCAAACGATCTGAGCCTAAACGGAGGAATAATAACACATAATAGACAATCGTACTGGCGTGTCCTCCATCACCGGGGCTTATCTCGTACAAAGGGATTAAATACGTAAAACCCATATAATTAATGTATCATTTATAGCGCTATAATCGGGCCGGACCGAGTCCGTAAGTTGCGCTGCGGCACATAAACAGCTTAGCTAGCGCTACTGAAGAGGAGCGAGCATGAAGGGAGTAACGTGTGGCAGGTAAATGCAACGTTTCTAAATGCTCAACAAATATCAGCAAACACACAAAGTGTGTGCAGTTTGTCACACAGTGTGTCTGCTAGCTAAAAGAAGAGCTGCTGTATTTCAGGGAGAGCAAAGAGAGAGAAGTTCACTCAGAGATGGAGAAAGAGGACAGGAGAGGAAGAAGAGAGGTTAGAATTGAAGGTAAGGACTGGAAAATAAACTGAAGTATGCTGACTTTGTGTAATTCAAAGATTCTATGAAAATACTGCAGTTTAGGTTAGCTTGTTGTACTGTATTTACAGTAAAGCTCTGTGTTGGACTGGAGCACAGTGTTTGTGTTCATGGTCAGAGTTACAGGTTACATCAGTGCAGCAGAGATGAGTTTGAATCAAAGCTGCTGATGCTGAGATTCATTCACTGAATCCAACATTTCTACAGCCTGTATGCTGTCAGTGTAGGGGATGGAGATCAGCACAGATAGCTGTGAAATACTGGGTTACATCTTTGTGAGTTCAGTTCATCCACACAGAGCAGTAAACCTCAGAGCAGCAGCAGCAGCAGGTCAGCTGATCACAGCCTGCACACCAACATCATTTACTGCAGCTACAATAGAAAGCTGGGATTCTTCTCCCCATGCAGAGCCACTACAGCTGATCTTAGGGTTCTTCCACCTTCTGAATCCCACTGTAACCCCTGAGTATCCTCATGTTGGTGTTTAGGTGGAGACACAGTCACCCTCTACTATGGAGGACACAGAGAATAGAGCTGTGTTTAAATTCCCTTTCACAGTTTGTGTCCTACATAACAGTTTCAAGCTGAGTGCATTCATTAGGATTAAAATTTAGATTGGAATAACGTTTGTATTCTCATGTAATATTATTTTATATTATTACAATAATATATAATGAGGTTCGGTTAGTTTTACACAAAAATAGCTTGTAGAAACATCCTCCAAAGAACTACTTTTACTTTCTTACTTTGAGTACATTTCAGAGCCTGTATTTTTTTACTTTTACTTAAGTAGAGAGGTTGAACCAGTACTTCGAATTTTACTAAAGTATTTTTTAACATAATTACTTGTACTTCTACTTAAGTACAGAATGTCAGTACTTTTGCCACCTCTGGTTAAATCATGTGCTTTCATATGACTGCAGAGTCCTGTAAAACTTTCCCCATGACTGTATATCGTACCTTTTTTATCTAGTTTCTTCACTTTTCATTTTAAGTTTTTTTTTGTTTTGGGATTGTTTTTTTTTTGTTTTGTTTTTTTCCTCGCAATGGGCATCCCTTGTTGTTGCCAACATATTTAATAACTACTCCTTATCATGCATTACTAACGTTCACTTACTGTGTGCTGGTTTTGTTCTCAGGCTGATGTTGGGGAAAGAAGATACAGGGATGTTTAAGTGTCGTTAATAATTGGGTAAACACGAAAACGTTGACATTACAGTCACATCCAGCAGCTTCGTTAGCATGTTTGGCAGCCCTCCTCCCAGGAGCAACCTGAAGCTGTTCTAACAGTCGCTAACGTAGTTATCCGCATTTCTAAAGAGGATAAAAACGACCTAATCTGTTCATATTCAGGCTCTTTGATTCAAACGCCTAATGAGTTTGGCTATAAATCGTGCATCTACCGTTCAACAAGAAACGTGTCCGCGCACTGAAGCGCTCCGAAGGAAACAGAAGCATAACTAGACAAAGGTTCCGTAAGTGTAACTGTACAGTGGGGAGGACAAACGCACTCCAGGAAACGTGCTGAATAATAATTAATGTGTTTATTTGCAAACTAATGTATGAAGAACGCTTATACCTCATACTTTACTCGGCGGAAATTTTGACAGGTGGATCTTAAGGCCAAATCAAAGACTACAGTGAATCAAGATCATTCCCAGCCAGGAAACTCTCTGCAAGTCTCCTATCTTGAGCCCATTTATGTAATGTGGCGATTTGAGACATTTTTTTTTTTTTTTTTTTTTAAACATCCCGAGGGGGGGAATTGGATGTGTAATTGTTTTACACTCAAGAATCGGGCAGAACAGGCTTAAATCAAAGCTTCTCTCTGGTTATCAGCGGTTTGAAGATGGACCACATTTATTTACATTTGTCCTTTTATTTGACACAAAGTTCCCTTATTAAATTAAGGAAGTTACATTGTGCACTGCTTGTTTATGCAGTAACTTGCAATTCTAGTCTTATTTTCCCAGTGTTATCTTCATCAAGTTGGTACCAGTTTATTTCATGTTTTATCAAACTGTAATAACTACAATGGAGAGTCATCTTAGTACCCACAAACTGTCAGTTCTGTCCAGAAGGTAACAGGAATATCAGTCTAGAGGTGGTGGAAATTTAGTACATGCCATCAATTACTGTAGCCTCCTTTTAATCTTAATAAAACTGTCCTTGGAGTACAAATTATGATTTTTATGGAGAAAGCAATTATCCAACTTTATTGAACATCTATCTGCAAATATTCTGCCATTGTTTGTCCTGTAAGAACTGCAACAATAAGATTCTAGTGTTGTCTGTATTTGTATCGATTTTAAAATTCTGGAATTTCCCTCTTATTTGGCAAATATGTATATTCTTATATTGTTTGTGTGTATTTTTGTGTAAAATTGCTGAGTGAGCTGCTGTCAAGGGCCAGGACACTTTTACAAACTGAGTCCTGTTTTCATAGTTAAAGGCTAAACACAATAAATATACAGTACTGTACAAAAGTCTTGATCCACTTGCCATTTCTTTGTCTTGCTAGGAAAATTGGAAATTGAAATGTGCAAACATGGAAATACAGTATGTAAGGCAAGAATAGTTTCTACAATTCTAACAAGCTTGAAAATCAATATTTGGTCTGACCACCTTTATTCTTCAATACAGCCTGAACTCTGAGGCAGCTTTCTTGTCATTTCTTTAAGTAGTTTTCAGGAATAGTTCTCCAGGCTTCTTGAGGACATTCAAAGCTCTTCTTTGGATGTTGGCTGCCTTTTGGGTCTGTTCTGTCAGGATGATCCCACACTGTTTCAGTAATGTTTAGGTCTGGGCTCTAGGGAGGCCAATCCATCACTGATGGTGTTCCACTGTATTTTTTCATCCAGGTATGCTTTTGCTGCGTTGGCAGTGTGTTGGGGATCATTGTCATCCTGAAAAAGGAAGCTGCTATGAATCAAATGCTTTCCAGATGGTATTGCATGGTGGATCAAAATCTGACAGTACTTTTCTGTGTTTATAATTCCATCAATTTTGACCAGATCTTTAACATTGGCTGAAATGCGGTTCCAAACCATGACAGAGCCTCTGCTGTGTTTTAGGTGTCTGTAGTCACTGTTGTACCTCTTGAATTACTCCATACATAGTGAAAACTTAAAACAAAATTTTAACATTTAGATGAATCAGACCTGCTGCCACTGATTTTTCAGTCCAGTTCTTGTGTAATTTGTCATACTTCAGCCTTTTTTCTGTTTCCCTTCCTGAAAAATGGTTTCTTGACAGCCACCCTTCTACTGAGACAGTTTGAGGCTTCAGTGAACATTAGATGGAAAAACTGAAGGGCCAGATGTATCTGTTTCAGGTCTTTGCTGGATTTTTTTCCCTATTCATAAGGACATTACTTTCAGATACTGTTCGTCTGCTATAGATGGTTTTATTTATTTTTAGGTCTGCCACTTCTTTTGTCCTCCACTTATCCTGTTTCCTCAAATCTTTTAAGGACACCCTGCACACATGATGAGAGATGCCAAGTTTTTTGCTAATAACTCTTTGGGAATCATCTTGTTAGTGCAAAAATACTATTGTCTGTCAAACTGTTATCTTTGTTACTAGCAGCTTGTCCCAAAAATGCCAAAGATACAATTTAAAATTGGTTCTCTAAGTTGTTTGTGTCGACACAACACTCCATCATCCCTTGAATTAGGTGTCTTTAAGCTAGAATAAAGAGTGATTCCTAGGTCAGTGTTCAGTGGCTTAAACGAAACGCTTTCCTTTGAAAATGGTCAGGTACAAGGACTGGAGTGAAACAATTTTAAAAACCTTAAGAAAGCCCGGAGAAGTGTTAGCGTGGCTCTTTGGAAGCAAAATACAAAGAATGAAGGGCGGCTCAAGACTTTTGTACAATACTATATAAGCGTGCCATGTACAAATTAAGTGCATCTGTTTAACAGGGGACCTTTGTACACACTGCCAAATGAAGAAATAATGACCTCTATCCTCCAGCACATAGATAACCAGAGAGCTGCTTTGATTTCCCAAAGGAAGGTCTGCCTGATTCTTGGGTGCAAAACAATAAACTCTTCATCCATGTTACAGCGCACTATTGATGCTTTTAGGTAAATGAAACCCCCCGTTATCATTTTTCCCCACTACAGAGCGAAAACTGCGGTCACCGTGCATGCGGAGAGGCGAAGACGGAAGTGTGCTGACTTACACCATCCGGCCCAAACCGCTGTTTGGCAGAAGTTTGCTACACGCACGCAAATGTCAGCGGCGGAGTTTTTTAATCTGTCACTTGGCTAGGTGGAGCACATTTGATGGAGGAAGGAAAAAATCGGACACAGCACACTCTGACTTCTGGACCACTTATGTGAACCGACTTCCGATGACTCCTGCAGGCGATACCGTATCTGTCACCTCTTGACCATTATACCTGCTAGCAGTTCCTCGTCTTATTTGACAGCCGAGGAAACGCCGCCCATGAGCCCGTGTCAGAAGTTAACATGCTAAACACCGTTAGCTGCTGCTACTTGACGTAGCTATGCTTTCTCAGCCCGACTCGGAACCTCCTAAAAAACGACCCGTTGTTTAACAGTAACGACTATTTGTTCGGACTGCAAACCAAAAGGCATTTTGGGATTTTTATTTTTATTTTTTGCCGGTTTTCCGTTGTTTGAAAGCGAAGCTATCAATCTGTCACAGCAATGGGACTACACCCGCTGGAGTTTAGTGAGTGTTATTTGGACAGCCCCAGCTTCAGGGAGAAAATAAAGGCACACGAAGCAGAGCTGGACAAAACTAACAGGTTCATCAAAGAGCTGTACAAAGATGGGAAGAACCTCATCAATGCGACAAAGCGTAAGTTTGACTTTTCCCCCCAAATAGTGCAAGAAAATCTGTGAGTCACACAAATCGCACTCACCTATGTTATGTTGTAAGCCAGGCTGTTATAGTCAGCTAAACTAAAACAAGGGGTCAGGAATAAAAAAAGAAATGTAGGGGAAATGTTATAGTCAGTTTGGCTCAATTTAGTCTGAGGCTTTGGTGCAAATATTTATTGAGACTTGGGATGTGTACATGACGTAGAGTCCACTCCCTTCAGACGGTGTTGCATTTTAATACCTTAAGTGTTGCCCCGGACATCAATACCGCCTATATATTAATCATTAAAAATGACGAAAGCTAGTAGTGAAACGAATAACCCCGAAACTGCAAGTAAAATGAGCAAAAAACGTGCGTGGAAAGCGCCTGAAAGACAAGTGAAGTGAAAAACGAAAACCTAATATAAAACTGCAGAGCTGTATCATCTCCCTTTATGAGGTGCTTAAGCAGCAGAAGTGCTGCTGACTGTCAGGTAATGTGGAGGAAGCCTCATTTAAGAGTTTTGATTCTGTTTTATGAGCTTCGAGTCCTCCTGGCACCCTGGAGGGTTTTTAATAATACCTTACTGTATTTGTTCATAGTCACACACCTCAGCTGGGTTAAAATGATTACATTGTTATCTCCTTGAACTCTAATCTCATGGCCTGGGCTTGTCTGAAGGGTGCCCAGTGCTTAACGTCAGACTTAAGCACTTATAAAACACACTGCTTTGGCTTGCTGGAAATGCTATGAATCATTTCTAGTTACTTAAACAGTCTCTGACAGGTTTAACATAAAATCATTGCACTCCTATTGGAGTGAGCTTTTTTTTTTAAGCTGATAGGAGCTAAAATTTCCTCTCAGGCTTGCTTCTTTGTATGTTTGTCTGTGCTGCTGGTCTCCGGTATGACTTTCGTATTTGCCTTAAAAACAGCTTAAAGTTTCTCAAAGCTCACATTCACAGGCGTCAAAATATTTCACCTGATCTTAAAAACTGGCTCGTGATATTAATCTGTTTTTCTGTTGACATCCTGAGGTATTTTAGTGGAAGCTGAGCTGTAGGTGACATCTAAGTGTTCTTCCTTGTACAGGAAAACTGTACCCTTGACACCATGTGGGATAGCTCCTTCAATGCAAACAGTTTGTGCTGTTAAAGGCACTGCCGAGATTCAAGATCATCTTTACCTCTTGCCTGCAGACTCAGTCTTACCCTCTCTGCAGCTTATAAAGGGAAAAAAAAGCCTTTTTTGGCCTGCCCTGTAATGCTGTACATTACTGTTGTGCTGAGCTATAAAATATTTTGGCCTATGATGTATTTTAAATGCATTTACATCATCCTTCCATTTGAATTACATTGTTTTATCATGAACTTTGACAGACAAAAATGCATCACCCTAACACAAGTTATTAAACCCAGTGTTATAAGTGCATATTAACTGGTTGTGTTCATTAGGTCAGTTAATTTTGTCAAAGCACCTTTTGTCTGACTCCAGTGTGCATCACATCAAGTTAATGTTGGTTTTTAAAGCATAAACAGCAAAATGGGACAAAGTCCATTATGTATTTTAACTGTACGAGCAGACTTATTTCTTTTAGGGTTTTTTTTTGTTTGTTTCCTAAAATGTAAGCACTTATAGATTAATGTGCAAAAAAACAGATTTAATTTGTTTGCTTTTTTTCTATGAGTTTTTAACTTGAAGGTGTCAAACTGTGTCCATTATTTAAATTTGTGTGGTTTAGTAACAATGCAAATAAAGGCTCGTAACAAGTCTGTAAAGGATTACTTCTACACAGCGCTATTGCCACAGGTTAAAAGCAGCGAAGTTGCCAACATCACTAAGGGGCCACATTTTGCTGGATGGCCGGACGGGTCGCACCCCCACGTGTGTGGCTGCCCTGAGCGAGGGTTTCCCCTCACAGCCGAGAGGTTTGCTGGACGAGGACTCGGGGCTCAATAGTGCATTGCCTTATTTGCAGTTTGTGTCAAACTGTTCATTAAGCTCCAGTTTTTGGACACAGTTTTGAGAGCGATTTGAAGCCAGTGAAGTTAAGATGACAAATGTTGGAAAGTCGAGTTGTTTGATTTGTGTCATTGCTTGGCTGTTTTGGTGCACGGCCGGGATTCTCGGCCTGCATCTTTGGCAGCCTTTTTTGCAGGCTGCGTCACATGTTGAGTGTTTCTGTGGTCTCGTTGGACCTCTTTGCTACTCTGACCCCTCTCATCATGGTGACTCCCCTTGCACTTCAACTTTAATACTTATCTGATAAACTTAAAATCCTTCAATCTGTGTAAATAATCAGGAGGGTAGTTGTCAAATCTCAGAGGCCATATTATGTTTAAAATGTTCCAAGCATGATTCAGCCATCACAACTGTGATGTGATTGAACATCCTGGAACTGTCCTTATGTGTTTATGTATGTTTAATGTGCCTGCTGTAACTTTTGACTTTCTTCTACCTTAGGCCAGGAAGTTTGTCGACGGGTACATGGACCCTTCGGCTATGATTTTTATACTGCTACTTTCATAACCGCTTGGTCCACAGTTGGTGCCATTGTAGTGGCAATGACAGTAAAACTGGACAATGCACAGATGTCCACACAGAACTTCACACATGCCTCAAACAGAGCTTTGCAGCTGCACAAAATAGAACGCTGGAAGTATTTTTTTGCAGCAACAGAAAGTTTGGTGGGAGCTCCACAAAGTGTTGTGGTGAGTCACTGGCAGATGAGGTGATATTGGTGCACTGCTGCGTCGGTGTAACCTAGCAGTTACATAGTGTCCGGTTTCAGGAGGACATGCTGTATCTTGTTTCACACCTTATGCGACTGTAGTTAAAGTGTGCGCCACTTTTTTGCTGTTGATTCTCAGTGTATTCAGCACACTAGCATATCTCTAAACACTGCTTACTGTCACTAAGCCTGTGTTGTCATTTCAGAATATGACAAGAAATAGGAAACCCTGGTCATGCTCTCCCAGTGGGACTATTGCAAAATCAGTTTCAGGAAGGAAGTGATGGTCATGTTTTTATGTTCTGACATTAATGAAGTTTCCTTGGCCTAATTCACTTGGCCTGTGCTGGGGCCCTTCATGGAGACCATTTTGTCCCTGCTGCCAGTGTTAAATGACTGTTTGATATACTTTCATCCCTGTAATCAGGAGGCATTTACACTATTTGGTAATGGCAACAATAGAACAATTTAAACATTAGAGCTACTTCAGCAAATTGGTGCAGTGGCTTTAGATGCTATCTAAACTTAAAGTGACGGTTTTTGCTTTCTGTTTCTATTTAGGGCTGTTTCTTATTCTGAGGGTTAATTTGAAGCAAGACTAATTAGTCTGGCCTGGGTTGAGTAGCTGACTTTGAAAAACTAATGATCCAGAGAAAATTAAGCATCAATTTTAATAATTTGAAATGGTTTTATAGGGAAAATGTCCTAAGTTTGTTGTAGCCCTTCAAGTTGAAAGAGATCCTGTGAGAGAGACATCCTTTCTTTCTCATTTAATCAAAACAGTGATTTTGTTAGCACAAAAACAATCTTTTTTAAATTAACAATTTACTGACCAGTGTATTCATCAGAAAGGTCGATAAGGAAAACATTCGTTAGGTGTTACTTGTATAGTCCTGTGAAAAAGGGTTTTCACAGGACTTCAGGCAGCCCTGTAAAAACCTCAGGACACCCTCCCATAGGAACTAAGACCAAGTACCAGCCAGGTGCTGCTAATCAAAGAGTTACATCTCAAACTCTACAGGACTCAGTTAGCACTTAAATGTCAAAGTTCATGATGGTACAATTCGGGGGGGCAAAGATGCATCTTAAAAAAAAAAAACCACACACACAAGACTTCTGGGACAATGTTCTTTAGACAGATGAGACCAAAGTAGAATACACAACACCACTTTGGAAACCAAACACATCATCAGCACAAACACCTCATACCAGCTGTCAAGCATGGTGGTAGAGGGGTGATGAGTTGGGTTTGTTTTGCAGCAATTGGACATGGATGCCTTGAAGTCATTAAGTAGACAATGAACTCCTCTGTATATCAGTGTTCTAGAGTCAAATGTGAGGCCATCTGTTACAGCTACAGCTTAGTCCAAAGTTGGTCATGCAGCAAGAAAATGCAGCAAATTCACAACAGAATGACTGAAAAAGAAAAGAATCGAGGCGTTGCAATTGCTCAAAGTCCAGACTTCAACCTGTTTGAAATACTGTGGTGGGAATGAAAGAGCTGTTCATAAACAAATGCCCGCAAACTTCAATGTGCAAAGCAACATGTTAAAGAGGAGTGTGGCAGAATTCCTCCACAGTGATGCAAGTGAGCCATACAGAAAACGGTTACTTCAGGTTATTGTTGTATACACGCTATGACTCATAATGTTTACTTAGGTTTAAGCAAGCCTCATGATTCATGAACTGTGCAGCTTTACTACAGAGTTCTGTGAAAACTTTTTTTTTTTCATGACTGTAGCATGTGTCCGTGGGTTGTCTCCTTAGTACAAATGAAAAATAAAATATTGCCATTAATTGAAATTGAGTCATGTAATTTAATAAGTTCTGATTTATTTTTTTTTCTTTAATGTCAGATATTTAAGCTTGATAACTGAATGTACTGCAGTGTTTGGCCTGAAAGGGATTGAAGTTTATAGCCACAAGTTTTTCTGCAATTAATCAGATTCTTAAACCAGAATCATACACTTAAGGTCCATCACCCTGCCGTCTGAAAACTGTGACGCTGTTTATACCTGGCATTAATATATTTTTTAGGTGATCTGATCAAAGGTACATCAGCTCACACTGGACAGTAGGAAAAGGTCACTTGCAAAGCAACAGCCTCTGAGATCTGACTTCCCCACTCCTGATTTCTGTATGCAAAAGACCTGCGTGGGTCTGCATGCCAGTTGATTAACCAGTCCTTCTGGTCCAGGACACAGGAAACACTATGGCTGAATACATCCTAGGTTTCTTCACACCTGTACTGTGAAGGTGTGCACTTATTGTGGGACCACCCAAGTTAATGCTAGGTATGAACAGGGTCTGTGTCTAAGCACAGTGGTATTGTAAAGTTTACAGTATTTTGAGCCATAGCTAAAGTCTAAGTAAGCTACGGTGTTAATGTACACACTCAGGGTGGAGTTCAGTCACTGTTTAGCTCTATTTAAGTGGATATACTCTGATAATAGTGTCTCACGGGATTGTGACCTTGTGCTTGTTAGCCTCTTTAGAGAGAATCTCACAAATTATCAGCAGTTTTCTTCCTCTAAATCTGCTTTTTGTAGTTTGCCACTTTGAAGTTGAAAGGCTCACATTTCTAGATGCAAGATTCTGCACTCAGATTTTTGTTTTGTTTTTTTTCTCATGAGTAGAGGTGGTTTGAGGGAGCTAAGCTCTGTGTTCCTTAGGATATGACAATCACTATCAACTTCACAATAATCTGCAACACTCTGCAATATTGTACCAATGTTTTATTTAGAGTTCTGTAGTAAACACTGACAGATTTAATCTTGAATAAAATGTAAGTGTGGATTTTAGAGTTGCATGATGACTCCTTTTATTGTTGACCTCAGAAGAATCTTGTGTTTGAGCAGTCCAAAGTAGAGTTGTTGTTCTAGAAATCCAGTCTGTTCTCAGCCTTTCAGTAACTCCCTTGGCTGCTACAGCTGGGAGGATGTCCCACTATGGAAAGTCCTTGGTTCTGGGAGGAAACTTTGAAGCGGGGCCTTGGGCCAGAGAGCCATGACATGGAAGTGCCCGTTAGTGGAGCAGCATGCAGATGTGCTTCTGTTTCAGAGGGTTTCCTCCACAGGAACTGTGTTCGGTCTGTACCCTTGTCACTGTTGTCTTTAGTAAACAAGAGATATCTCCTTTGCTCGCCCAGGAGGTTTTGAGTTCTCCATTTCTGAAGAGCTTATTTGGATGCAGTCTTGGCACTGCCCATTTCTCAGCTTAGTTTGTTTTATTGTGCTGTAGTAATCTGGACAAAGTTGCAGCAAGGTCAGGCTTGTCACATCCACAGCTGGACTTGCTCTGGTAAATTGACCAAATGACTCAGGAAAACAATTTGAAAAGTGTATTATTTATTTATTTTTTTCTTATTTTTCCGCTTTTGGTTCCACATTGAAAGCCCAGCCATGTGAAGGTCTCTCTCTGTTTGGCAGACAGGTTTAAGAGTAGCCTGCCATGGTGTGCTTTGGCTCACTGCTCGTCTCTGTAATCACATTACTGATTCTGCCAAAGAGCCACATCACAATCTTTCATTAAAATCGCATTAGCACAAGACGTGAAGTCATGTGGGAGGAACGCTCCTTATCTCTCTCGCCAGAAAGAGGTCTGCTATAAAAGTGTATTGCAGTGCTTCAAGGGCTCCTTTTTTGGTGCGGACACCTTTCACTGCATAATGAAAGGGAAAGCATTTTTGGTATCTGCGAGGGGCGGGGGGGGATACCTCGGATGGCGAAATATTGTAATCAGCCTCTTGGTGGTTATGGACAGTGTAGTCACACCAAGCAGACTTGTTTTGAGGATCAGGAATATATGAATGAAGTAATGCATGCTTTCTGGGCAGGGAGCTGGGGGAGGGGTTTGGTGGGATGGCTCTGGTGAGGGCAAAGGTGGAAGGCAAGTGGAGCTGGGATACAGCCTGGAAAAGATGGGAGAGTGGAACAGGAAGGACTGTGGAAAGGCGTGGCGTGTAAGCGCTGTGGGCCTGCGACAGGCAACTTCTGACCTAAGTGGCACATCTGATGAGACTATAGAAATATCATAACAAACAGCTGTCCAATAAATACACTGTGGACTTCTTCTGCAGCTGATCTTTGACATGGCCTTACATTTTAGTTTGTTTTGGGGAAAACCTTAGCTGCAGCAGTCTGAACATGCATGTTACACTTCCTGCTTCAAAACACTCAGCATGTTAAAAGTTTGGATAACTGATGTTTTATCAGACGTACTTTAGTTGCAGTCACACTACACGCCAACAGCAAAAGTATTGTAACAAGATGTTAAAAAAAAAAAGACTGTTCTAACATTTTAACTCCAGTGTCACAGAAAACCCATGGGGTCATTTTTTTTTTTTTTTTAATTTATTGGGAGCAATTGTAGTCATGTAACCAGCAACTCTGCTGTTCTGATATTAATATACAACTTGTAGTAAGTGCCAGTATCTTCCCATGGGTAGGTTGCAATAAGCAATCTGTTTAATAATGTCTGTTCCAACACAGTGCTTTAAGCAATCTGGCTCCATTCCCAAAGCTGGTAGCACTGCAACAACAAATCATTTTGTAATTTAATCGATTATCCTGATAAAACAATGACACTTATTATCCAAAGTTAATTGTTTGGGGGGTCAGCTTCACCATTGTCATTGTTGTTTTTGTTTTTTTTGTTGTTGTTTTTTTTTTCTTCTTCTTAGCTGTTGGTCTGCAGGAAAGTCCTTTCCCCCCTCCCAACAAAAAAAACTTTCAGTAGCAATAATTAAAAACATTCATAGTTTTTGAGAAATGAATGGATTAATCAGTCATTTTTCATGAAGTCCCAGGGAATTAGAGAATTTGATATCAGTATTGTCTGTCAGACCTTTAAATGTCTAGTGATTTTTGGATGACACAGTATAACAGTGAAGTTATTAAATCTTTTCCCAAGTAACTAGTGAACTAGGGACTATTGATATTTGTGTTTGGTGACACTACACTGTGCAAATTGTATATTTCTGTATCTGTTTTTTCCAGTGTTGCCCTTTTGACATGGTCCATACAAAGTCGATGCACAGCTGGCTCTGCAGAGAGACCAGTGCTTTGTGTTATAACTTGTTGTCCACGGTTTGAAGGTGTGTTTTTCTTTTACAATGGATCAATTACACTCAAATTGATAAGAGTATTTTTCCATGAACACTGTTGCGCCTATCTGAAGCCTTAACTCATCATTCTTTTCTTGTGTGTTTAAGGTCTTGCAGGTCACTGTATCTTTGCAGTAATGTGAGCTGAAATGAGCCTACAGCTAAGATGGCAAGCTAATGCATGCGCACACCCTTTGAATAGGGTTGCGGGTTGCCATGTTGCACTGACAAATGAGTTGCAATTTTTTTTTTGTGTGTATGGATTGTCATATACCACACTGTCATAGACAGTGTGGTATACTTAACATGTTTTCCAATTATTCATTATAAAGTTTGAGGGGCATGCAAAGTACAGGCGTTTCCTGGGAGAAACGGGAATGGAGAGATGATGAGCAGGTATGCATAGTACTTATAGTACTAGCCATTCAGAAGCTATCTAAGTGATGCCTAAGCATTTATTTTGGGCTGATTATCCAAACCGCTAGAAAAATGAATGGAGAGAAAGTCAAAACTGTAATCTGATTAATTCTAAAAGGTATAAAAAGCCTGTTGATTTTTGCACCAAGTTAACATTTAGATCCCCCCCCCCCCAAAGCAGGATAAAATTCTACTTGGCAAGGGCAGCGCTTCACAGCATTACAGCATCATTTATGGCTTAATCCATAGCGCCAACTCAGTCAGGTTCTCTGGTTCATCCCAACAGAGCACTAAACAAATGCCATGCCAACAACATTCTACGCTATGTGCAACAACACAATGGGCTTATGTTTTTAGTTCAGCTGATATAAAGCAGGGGGAGGTACAGGACAACCACCATGTTTGGCTTTAAATAATTTTTTTCAGAGTTTTCTATTAAGGATTCTCTTCGATTCCTTTTACTTTTGTTGTTGTTTTAATTTTATTTTTTGACAGTAGTCTTGTCCTCTGATCTGTGATGTCCCACAATAACCAGAATCCTGTAACTCACTACGCATGTTTGGTTCTGTTTTTTTTTTCTTCCTGAATGGGGGATACCAGTGTTAATGCCACATAGCTGGCCACTTATTTTCCTTTGCTTTCCTGTTATAGAACAGCACAGCCTGTGATATCAGATACAAGTAAGGTGGGGTCCGTATGACTCACCCTATACAGCCAGTAGAGTAGGGTCTCTGGCGTTCTGCAGAGAAACTAGCCAAGTTTGACAGTTCCCAGGTTTGCTCTGAAATGCCTTGCTTTAAAAGGCAAAAAGCAGACGAAGCCTTTGCTTTGGACTCTTGTGTGCCCTAGCGTGTGTGGTATTTCTATCTTGTGATAGTTGCTGTCCTGGATGAAAGAACTATCGTTTCAATCTCTTCTGTAGACCTCTCATCTGACACGTTGTTTATTGCTGCACTGATTGTATCCAGTTGATCTATGCTGTTGAAACTTAAGCTGGAACTGTACAGGGATGCAATGCTTTTTTTTTTTTTTTCTCTCCCCTCTTCTGAGTGTTGCCTGGTGTTGATTATTGCTGGAGCTTCATGTAACTGGGTAACATTCATTCTTTGTGTTTTATGTAATGAAGTCCACAGCTTGGCCTGCACTGTCCACCCTGTATCGTGTTAAACATGCTTGCAGTCTATGTAATCAGATTGTGGATGGGTGTGATTTGCACTGCACATGTGGCTCTAATAAAAACCTTGCAAATCTTTTCATTGACATCAGTGTTCTGGAGTGCACATTAATTATCCAGTTTTAGCCTCTATCCTACCCTTTCTACATTAAAAAAAAAAAAGCTGTTTCATATCCTAATAAACTAAAATTCAAAAGATCTGCATCTGCTCTTTTTCTTGTTCTTTCCCTGATAACATAACAGTCAGCACCTGTCCACAAAAACAGACAACCCGAAACATTTAGGAGACTGAATGTATGAAACTTTGTTATACTACTTATAATAAAGCAAAGGGATATCAGATTGTTTAAACTGACTTTGAATTTGATGCCAGAATGTCATTCTTTAAAAAAAAAAAAAAGTCAGCATAATTTGCATAATTTATTAATTTTTTTTTTTTTTTTAAGGAGTCTAAGTGTAACTTTAATGAACAGAATGTGGTGTTTGTGGTATTTTTGGTTGAAATATAGGATTTAAATTATGTGCAAATTTCTGCATCCTGGTTTTTAAATTTTATACAGCATACCAACTCTTTTGCAAACAGGGTTGTATAAGTAGAAGTTATGAAAGGCAGAGAAGTGAGCACCTCATTGATATCTGAATTCCTGACACAACTCAGAGCTTAATAAATCCCTGCAGAAAATATGTATATTGATTATATTCTACAATAAAACCATAACTGCTTGAATGGCACTGATTTTAGAGCCGTGATTCTGACCTTGCATCAGGCACAATATGGTGTGTTAAGGCTTTAAGGTGTGGCTCAGTGTCATGTTTTCACAACATGTTTTTATGCTCATTGAGCAGTTGACCTTTGCACTCCACACTCATGTAGGTTTCTGGATAAATTGAGTCCTGCAGGTGACTTAAATGCCTTAATGAAAGGTCCAATGTCATAAATCCATACCAAACCTCACATTCTTCTAACACTACTGAAAATGATCATAGCATATTATAACATTGACATGATCAAGCCTTGAGGAGAACAGTTAAGATGCAGTGGGGGGTGCAATGTTGGCAATTACAACAAAAAAAATGTATTGAGATATGAATGAAAGAAATTAGAAGTATTACAGCTCATGCCAGTTTCAGAGTGCATGGTGTGAACATTTTGTGCGGTCTCTTATAACAACTTTTCTGCTGTTTTTATTCTGGTAACAGAAGAAATTAGAAAACAGGAGCAAAACCTCCATCCACTTTTGGTGTCACAGGGGTGCTCAAAGCTATCCTGGCTCTCCATACTGTAAGAGGCAGGATACACCATGGATGGGTCACTAGTCTGTCTGTCACAGAAATAACAGACAGGCCAGGAACAAAACAATGTGTGGTCAGTGGTGAGGCACTGCTTCATTTTGGGAAAATGGTTTAACAATTACACTTGAGAAATATTATTATTATATCATTATACTGAGTGATTTCCTGAATTTTATATCAGTATTGGCATATACTGTTATGCATTGATATGAAAACCTATTTATAAATAATAACGCAAAAAAGGTGCTTAGCAATTTTAGAAATGGTCAACACTTTCTGCCTCCTTTTGCTTTTACAGTATTTTCAGGACTTTCTGCAGAGCAGTAGACTGTGATGCAGTGTCAGGTGGTATCTTCACTGCAGGTTGCTCACCAGTTTGTGAAATACATTTCTGCTTATCTGTGACCTCTTCTTCCAACTGTATGGGTATAAATTATATATATGATCTTTTGCCCTCAGGCAAAACTGCTTTAAGAACAGACATAGTAGTGGAAATCCCTGTTTGGGCTCAGGAACACTTCAGAAAGCCATTGGCAGTGAACACAGTTCATTTCTTCAAAACACTACCATGCAAAAAAATAAAATGGAGTGCAAGCAAGCTCCAGAAACACTCCACCTTCTCTGGGCCAAAACTCATGTGAGATGAACTCAGGTGAAGTGGCAGAGTGTCCTGTGGTCTGATGTATGTGAAATGTAAAAACGGTTTTTGCCTATTCCCCTAGCTAAAGAGAAGGATCATGATTCTATGTGGATGCATTGCTGCACCTGACAGTGGCAAACCACATTCTGCTTGTACAACATTAAGGTGAATGACTCAGTAACATTTTGGGAGAATCCGTGTTTTTGACTAATTGATTAATCAACAGAATCACTGTACCTTATGTGGACTATGGGAACAACTGTCAGGTCTTCCCAGAAGAAGTTGCTTCAGATTTGCAGGAGGCCAGATCCCAAAAAAAGTATTGGATGCTTTGCAGAACTTGGTATTACTCAATAAATTATCTGTTATCAAAGCTGGTAGCAAAACATGCCAATAAAGTCCTGCTTCTGTTGTCTGTAGTCATTCCATGTCCTGCCAATTAAGGATGAGAACAGGCTGACCAGAGTCACCATTTATGGACTTGTGCACCCTGGGCTGAATTCTTGCTGTCGGTATGGTTTAGATTCCTGCTAGATTTACAGTCCCTTCAAAAAAAAAAAAAAAAAAAAAAACCCTTATATTCAGCATATGCGTTTGCTTCCGAAATAATGACCTGCCAGGCTTATATTTGCTGTACCTTTATTTTGAAAATACCTTTAACCCATATTGAAAGCGCTCTCGCATACTGGACCATTCACCAGGTTGTTTACTTAAGGTAGAAGGCACCTCTACTACAACATTTCAGTATATTACAAGCACATTATGAACATGTATTTGGAGTGTTTCAAACAAGTTTATATTTGTCTAATGAAGTCTTACAGATACTTGTGATTCTTTGCTAACAAGTCATCCTGAACACGCCTCCTTCTCATTTTTTCTGACTTCATTAAATTAAGACAATCTTTCAAAGATGAGTCTGAGTCAGATGATTTTGCTATTCTTTGAATCTCTTAATAAAACTTGTCCTTTTTTAAAAAATTTGTAATGTGCTTGAGATATAGAAAAGGATGAAACCCAACTTCAGTCTTGATGATTTAAAGTTATTCTGTGTCTTACAGATGCTCAGAAGTCAAGTTTTGGTTACTGTGGTTTATAGTATTTTTACTAAAGAAGAAAAAGTAATTGTGCAAGTTATGCTTGCATGCAGTTTACATGCTTCATTTGTTGTTTACATGAATTTTAATTTCTAACATTGGCAATGACCTCACCCACAAGAAAATAAACCATTTCCTCCAAATCCTGTATGAAAATCTACTCCGAGAACAAACAATACTATAATAAGAAGCTGTCTCATTGTCTGGAACAGCTTTTTAACTTCCTGTAGTTTCAGATCAGTTGGCTCAACCACAGGTGTTTTGGTTTTAATGTCTTTTGTGCTTCAGGATTGTATAGATTTAACACCTGGTTTCAAGAATGACCAGCGGTAGGTTCCAGACTCAGATGACCAGTTGAGACATAAACTGTGTTTTTTGTGCCAGGCTCAGGCACCTCTCACATGTTTGGGCTTTGCTGTAGATTTAATTGGTAGCATTTTCACCATTTAAAAACAAACAAACAAAAGAAATAAAGTCCAGGCTAAAAATATTCAGAGCACTGTATACTAAAAGTATAACATCAATATGATTAGATGGACATTTATTTAGTTCATGAACCTGGGGATTCTGTATGTTCTGGAAACAAGCTAGGACTTGGAATAACTGTAACTCACTGTGAAAGGTGTTTGATATTTATGTGCCTTGCGTAAGTTTGCTGTTGATAGCAGAGAGATTTATGCTGTTTTTCTGGGATGTTGGGGCAAATTTCAATCCATCCATCTGTCTGTCCATGCTGGGCCCTATCCCAGTTGTCTTAAGAGTGAGAGGCAGGGTACATTCTGGTCACCAGTCCATCACCGGGCTAATACAGAGAGAAAGACAACCATTCACGCTCACATTCACAGCTACTGTCAATTTTGCATTCTTTGCACTCGCTGTGATGCAATAGCGTTAACCACTGTGCCATCCTTTGCACTGCAAACTTAAAACCATCACATAACCAATTACATAATCTAGTGACCAGTGCCATATGTCTGTAGTCAAACAATATAATGTAATACTAAGGAATGTGCTGTGGAAACCAAACATTTTATTTTATTGTATGACTTTAATTGTTCAGTTTCAGTTCAATTCAATTTTATTTATATATTGCCAAATCATAAAAAACAGATGCTCTCTCCCTTGGGGCTGAAGGGAGAGAGACAGGACAAAAGACAAACTGTGGAAGAGAGCCAGAGATTAATAATAACAAATGATTCAATAATAAATTTAGTAAAGGAAAATGAAATACTGCATTGTATCAGTAGCTGAAAAATATGTGTATTAAATCTTCATAATTGAGAAATGGAACCCAATGTATGAGCTTTTCTTTACGGCTATCCATCTTTTAAATTATGCATTGTTATCATCTTACCATTTGTTTGTGTACTCTGTGACTTGCTAAATATAGTTTGCCCTCTTTTGTGGCATGTGTCAAGCTGTGGTACCTGCACTGCTGGTACATGGGGGTTTGATTTGCAGCAGGATGTAGACAGGATGTTTGCACTGTGGTTAACAGTTAGGTGCAGCAGACCTACTGTTCAAGATGGTATTTATTATGTCACTTTTCCACAGGTGGTTCCCAAGATGACAAATAGTTGTAGTGCATAATTTGTATTTTGTACCCTTTTTTTGAAATACAATGCATTTAATGTTTACTGTGTTTTTGAAATGTCCCTGTAGAGCTTGGGATGGCGCAGCGCAAGTTTGCCCAGTGCCTGGGAGAGTTTCAGTTTGAGTACATCGGCGATGCAAAGACTGACGATGAGAAATGTATTGGTAAGTGTGGGTTGAGCTCATCATATTGAAACCGCTGGTTTTGTTACCAACACGTGTTGTAGACCTGTATTTTAAATGTTTGTTTGCAGTTCTTTCTCTACCAGCAGTTATTATTGTGCACCTGCAACTAATGATCACAGTATCTTTTAGGATGCATGTCTTAGTCTGCTATTTTTTTTCCCTTCAGATGATTCTTTGCAAGAGTTCTCAGCATTCCTCAAAAACCTCGAAGACCAAAGAGAGTTGATGGTGAGAAAGACCAGTCAGAACCTGCTTGGAAGCCAGCAGTACCTTGTGTGTGTGCGTGTGTGTGTGTGTGCGTGCGTGTGAGTGAGTGAGAATGGCTAGAGCTTCAAATATAGGATACTTGCATGTATTTATATGTAACGGGCACTCTAGTATAGTATCTTGTTTGCACGATTTCCACCCCTTCTGGCTGTGTAAGGGTCACTGTCACATGACCTGCCTGGGAATGGCTACAGAGAGAGCAGGAGAGCATACATTATCACACCCAATCTTTAAATACCAAGCCAGATCACATAAACTGCTACTGGCAACAAGGTCCACAACAATAGGAGACCATATATCACCATAAAGCTAGCTTTGGCCGCAGGTAGCACTATTATAGCAGCCTATATACTGTAACCCACAAAAATCACACCAAAGAGGAAGCGATTCGATACACTTGCCAAAGCTCCAAGTTTGAAGACTTCTTATAATTTAATCAGAAGGCCAGATGGCCAGTGATAATTCTATGGACAGAGGTGCACACTTTTAGTGTTTGGGACTTTGTATAAACAGCCGTCCTCTTGTAATGCCTGTGTGTAGCGTCTGGGGTTAGGGAGTGAACCCATCATCAGTTGCTCACTGAGATGGCTGTTACAGTGTCAGGCTCAGACCGTAAGCACAGGCTCAGCGCAGTGCTCCTCAGCATAGGGAGATGACATCACCGTGCAGAGTTAGGAAAAGTGCGACGGCCAAGCAGGTACAGACATGCTTTGTTCTCAGCACAGGAGAAATACTGGAGGAATGAAACAACAGACAGTAACTTTAAAAACTGGAAGACAAAAAAAAAGAATATTTTTTTTTGTATAAAAGTTTTTGGTGGCTCAGTTCTAAAATCATTGCTTTGTCATTTATTTAGAAATACAGAAGAGTGAGTGAGCCCTCAAGTGCTGGCATACTGTCAAAGAAAGTTAACTGTTGAAAAGATTCAGCTTTAAATCTCCACAAAGACGCACTGTTTTCTAAAAAGAAAAAAAACAGGATACAGCCATCTTGGCTGAAAATGAAGCAGGGGTTTTTTAAAAAAAAAAAAAGTATTTATGGGATTTTCGGGGGGGAATTGACAGTGGATGAGCTGGGAATGAGGTCTTGATGTTTGCACACAGTTCAGTTTGATGTTGACTCACTTTGAGCAGAGAAGTTGCAGAGTCTCCTTACCCTGATAGCATGCTAATGACACCAACTGGTGCAAAGCCAAATATGTTCCAGGTGGAAGTCCACAGCTTTTGTTCTGGCAGCCCAAGTATGTAAATATGGGCCAGAGGAGCATTATTTAAGTGGCCAAGTAAGGAAAGACGGTACTAAAAGGAATATGCAATTGTCAGAAATGTATTTATAGAGGGCTTTTCACAAAGTCACAAAGCTCATTAATGAAGCATGTCACCGACATGAGCAGTAACAAAGGCATTTATTCTCTCTAGATGAGCAACATCACAGAAACCTTAATGAAACCTCTGGAGAAGTTCAGGAAGGAGCAGCTTGGTGCAGTAAGGGTACGTATGATGGCTTATTGCCTCTCATTCCAACATAACAGTATTTTGTTGCCCTTAGTGATTCTGATGGTAAGCTTAATGTTCGTAATTACTGTTAAAAATAACTCTACTTTTTTAAGGCGGAAAGAAAGAAGTATGAAAAGGAAACAGAGAAGTACTACAGTTCTTTGGAAAAGCTTTTAAATATGTCAGCAAAGAAGAAAGAGCCACAACTACAAGAGGTATGGTTATCATTTCCTGAACTCTCTGACAGATGTGTGACAATAAAGATTATTCAAAGAGATGTTTTGTTTAGTTTCTGAATCCCTCCGTTCTGGTTTTTATCTTTCGATGGCATGAGGAAGAGTCTTGCTGCAAAAGCTGGTACACTGGATTCGTTTCCACTGACATGCCTCGCAGCAACAGTTTTCCTGGCTTGTTTGAAAAAGAAATGTGTGCTCTTTTGTACCGCGCCTCCGAGGTCGACCGCGGCTGCTGCAGTTTGTGCATCGATCCCTGCTGCACTACCACGAGATGACATTTTTTGAGTTTGAGAATTTAGCCACCTCTTACAAAACAAGTGTTTTTTGTCTTTGTTTCATGGTGAAACCCTGCAAGGATGTGTTATATCCACCAACCAGAGAGGGCAGTTAGAACTGTTGACATCATGACCGCGGGCTGTTCTCGTCTTTGGGACTCTCATAAGACAAGAGTCTGTGGTATCAACACTGCATTTTTTTTACACTTGTATAAATAGATGCGATTCATTCCCAGCCGCAAGGGTCATGAACTTAATCAACACTCCATCAGCTGTTAAGAAAACTCAACAAACATTTATACTAAATATAAACCTAGTGTGTGAACTACAACTGTGAATTTTGGTATCTGTATCAATAAGCGGTTGATGTTTGACAATATTAAAACACAATTGCTGTAGTACAAAAGTATATCACTTTTTAACTCTTCAACTGTGGAAGTAACATTGTTTTGTGTTTCTAGTACTTAAAGCCTTGCTGCTTTGTAGTTCTTGGATGGTTATTATACTTCTGGGCATTTTCAAAGCCTAACGGTCATAAAGGGGAGGAATAAAAATCAAACCAGATACGTTTTCTATGTTGGAAGTCCCTATTCACCAACCAGAGATATACAAGGTTAGATTAAGTGTCTCCCTCTTGTCCCATAGATGTGAATATTTGTGTATAGATGGGTAGATAGATCTATTACTTTATGTTGCAGTACTTCTCTTTTTATCAAGAGTTTGCACATTAAGCTGCAAGGAAGGACGTTGTGGTGTCCTGTGCAGCCTTCGTATGGTCTGAATGACATTTAAGTTCGCGTTGACTTTTCCTGATTTTTCCGTCCTTGAAGATGGATCCCTGTCCTTTTGCACTTCCTTAAGTTTTTGTCTTTCCTGTCGAAGTGTTAGTGTGTGGCTTTTCTTTGTCTGAAGGGTCAAAACATAGAGGTTGTTGTATGATACACGGGTCACACAACGCAGTTGTTTTTGGAAATTATCTAGACGTCAGTGTCAGTATTTGATTTACTAACTTCACTATGTCTTCTATAACAATTTAAAGCCAAGCCAAGGTAGACCTCAATTGCCCCAAATTGCACCATGCAAACTAAAATTGTGATGTTTCTTCTTTGCTTCCATGCTTGTGCTTGTGTCTGTGACTATAATTATCATGGGGTGTGTTCCGCACCTCTTCAGGCAGACACGCAGGTGGAAGTGCTGAGGCAGCACTTTCAGGAGGAGTCGCTGGACTACGTGTGCAAACTGCAGGAGATCCAAGAGAGAAAGAAGTTTGAGTGTGTGGAACCGGTGAGTGACTGACCTAATTGGCATGGAAGCACTGACGTGGTGTTTCATTCATGCCACGTATGAATGTGGTTTGTGATTATTTAATACTGTCTTAAAACAAAACTGATGTGCTGGCATATACAGTACATGGAAATAGGGTGCTGGTCCTGACATTTTTCTAACTAAATTGATAGTGATGGATTAAAATTTAGAGTCCTATTTCTGGGAGTGCATTTTCAGCGGCCCTTCATTAAATTGAGTTGGTGTCTTTGAAATTTACCCTTGTAGAAAGTTTCCTTTACTTCTAATAGGTGTAAAGACCTCTACAAATTGCAGCTTGGTAAGAATCTACTTTCCGGGGAAACAAAAACTTACTGCAACTTTGATACTGACTCAGATTAGTAAATTTGTTACAGCTAAAGCCACTGTGGAAAATTACACACCCTGACAACTAATGTCAAATGCATATGGTCATAACAATATTATGTTATGACAGAATCCCAAACCCCATCTTTAATAAAAGCAAGGGCAAAAGATGAAATCCTACACGGTTATAAGATTCTGTCTTAATGAAAATTACTAAACAATTCCATCATATCCTGTCATTATGTGGACATAATGTTTATGAGTTTCTCTTTCACTTCTGATGTTCTTTCTCCCTGTGATGTTTTCCTTGTAGATGCTGGCCTTCTTTCAGACAGTCTTCACCTTTTATCACCAGGGCTTTGAGCTCGCCAAAGATTTTGACCATTATAAACGAGAACTGCAGATCAATATTCAAAATGTGAGAAAGAAATATATTTTTTTCATCAAATTTGTAATTTGGATACAGACTACAAATGTTTCTCTACTGTCATTTTCTTGCCCTGTCAAGATTCAGATCTGGTATTTATGTGGCTGTTTATCTTGCTTTTGCCATCCCCTCCTACTCTGTAGTTATTACTTTTACATCTATATACTGTAAACTGTCAACTAATTTCTATAAAGCTGAAGGTGTTTTATGGTGAAAGCCTTAAAAAATGCAGGTTTTGACTTGATGAGGCCTCTGGATAGGAAGGTCATCCTACTAAGCAGCCGAAAGTGACTTCCTGGAGTGTGTGCTTGCTTCCTCTCGCTCCTAGACAAGGAATCGATTTGAGGGCACTCGGTCGGAGGTGTACGAGCTGATGAAGAGGATCAGAGAGACGCCGCAAGAATACAGACAGACGAGCCCCATCAGTTTTGAAGGCTACCTCTATGTACAGGAAAAACGTAAGACTTATAGATTTTTAGATTGTGTAATATTTGTTTTTATTTTGTAAAGCACAGCAGGCAGCCAAATTCTAGGCAAGAAAATACAGAAATATAACCCTTCCGGTCTAATTAAATGAGGGGCTTTTTTGGTTTCACTTCAGCTGCTGTAAAAATATGTAAATGAAGTCGATGTATCAGACATTTAGATGTAAAAAGCAGCAACTCTGATGTAGCGTGATGCAAAAATGTTGTAGCACCGACTAAGTTCCTGAAGTTGCACCAGTTGCTGACACTGTGGATGTTTCAGCTGAATGTGCTTACTGCTGCTTATTTTTTGTCACTCCACATTTCACTCACTTACTAAATCGCAGATTACGGAAACTGTGAGTGTTATCCTGGGAGAACTGCATTGGAGCTGTTAATTGTGTGTCGGCATGTTGCAGCAGTGGGGAAAAAAAGGGGGGGGGGCTTATTGTGATCCAAACTATGTGAAATGTGTACAGCATGTCATGACTGTGTTGTTTATCTAGGTCCACCTCCTTTTGGTTCGAGTTGGGTTAAGCGCTACTGCACATTTGTTAAAGAGCAAAAGATCCTGCACATGGTGACTTTTGACCACCGATCAGGCGGAAAGATTGTGAGTGATCGCAGAACGCAGTGCTGCCCGTAGTGCCACACATTATTTATTTATTTTTAAAATCTCAGACACTCTTCAGTCTTTCACGTCCCAGACTGGCATTCATTCTGTGATGTTTTTTGTTTTTTAAATCACCAGCCGCATTTTGATTGGTAATTTCTTTTTCAGGGGGAAACGGAGTCCATCACACTCAAATCCTGTGTCCTGAAAATGGCAGATGTGTTGGACCGGAGGTTCTGCTTAGACCTCGACATAACAGATCGGTATATTATCACTTTACTGTGGTCTCAAACAGTGTCCACAGAGCACATAAGCTGGTTTTGCTAAAGGGCTTAGCTCCACAGACTTGGTGTTTGTTGCCATGTATTTTAGATTGCTGAGGGCAGGACTTCAGGGGTTTCTTTGGAGGACTGCCCTCACGCATCGTGCTGTAATATATATATATATCTCATTTTGTCACAGAACTTGACCCTGCTCTGCCCCTTTTCTGTAGTATTAATAGAAGAGCAGTAACCTAGATTTAGAATGGAAATGTGAGTGCACACATCCGTTCTGCCTGTAACCAGTAACTTGATATCCATCTGCTCCTACATGATTGGCAGTGTCATAAAACCAGCTGGTGTAACTAATAGGTCTCATCTTTGTGGTTAGAACCAATCTAAGGTGCATGTGGCAGAGGGTGTTTTTTTTTTTTTTTTTTTTTTTTTTTTTGCAAGTAGATTTGATGCACCCCTTAATGCTTTACTATACTGTACCTCTGAGGCTTTGCCCAATGGCTGTGTTGTATGGCTCTCTCCCAGGCCAGGAACGGTGCTCACAGTACAGGCTCTGTCTGAGGATGACCACAAGTTTTGGATCCAAGCCATGGGTGGGAAGGAGCCTGTGAGTCAGCCTCCACAGTGTCGTCATCTACCACTCACTCACGGAGCTTTAATGCATTCTCTTTAACTGCCATCTTATAGAGAACAAATATTTGTAGCTTTACATATACACATACTTAGATATCCCAAATGTATATTATACAATTTAAAACTCCATATTTATGTTTGTTTTTTGTTGTTGTTTTAACAGATTGGGCGCTATCTTATGAGGACTTATTCTAAAGAACGAGGGAGTAAGTATCTAGCTGTGCCAGACATTTAATCTGTAAAATAATAAAAAAAATGTTATAAGCATGGGTGTGCTTTTTGTTTGTTTGTTTTTTTAAATTTCCACCTGTAGTTGACGCTCAGTTGGATGATGTTGGTTTGAGTTTTGTGAAGAATTCCATCAGTGCAATAGAGAAAAGAGGTGAGCTATAAATCTATTTAATTATGTAAATATGGCAAGCTAAATTTGGAAAATTACAGTCTAAATGTCAGTGTTGGTGTATAGTAATGTAATAGGTAACATGGATGCAAGCCTTTATCTGGCCACAAGGGGGCAGACTTTCTCCAATATTGAAAGGCAAAAGGCTGACCAGCATTACCTGCAGGCACCTTGTACTGAAGATATGCAACTGCCTTTGCATTGCATTTTTCTCACTAATTTGCTCCTATCTGGCCCCCTTAAAAAAGTTGCTCTCATGCCTGATATTTTTATGCACATTGTTTTATTATAATGCACTTGGTTAGAATTGCAATCATGCATCTTCTATATATTTCTATATTTCTACATACAGTTTTGTCATTGTTGCATTGTAAGTGATATGTAATATGTAAGTGATATGTAATAAGTATATGTAGGTATACATAAGTAAAGTTGTATAATTTTTATTATTATTACATTTTAGGTATTAATGACCAAGGCCTGTACAGGATTGTAGGGGTAAGGGGTAAGGTCCAGAAGCTCCTCTCATTAATGATTGGTAAGTTCTTCTTTCTCCTCTGTAAATTAATTTGCTCACATAGAATTTTTTTTTTTTTTTAAGTAAGAGCCGAATAAAGTAAAAATTTTAATTTAAATGCCACTGCACTATCTCTGTGAAATTAGGTCACCCCTAGTTAGTTGAATGTGCTGATGTAATGGATGTGTCTGTTAGGGGTGATATTAAAAAGATAGCAATTGGAAATCATCCCATGACTCAGCCCACTGGTACCATGTTTCTCTGAAGTGCAACAAGTGCCAGTGTGTATCTGCGCTTTGCTTTCGTTCAGTTTCGTATCCCTCGAGATAAACCGACAAGGTCCATCCTGTTCACATTCTTTTGCCTTTTGGCTTTTCCTTCATTAACACGCCAGTAAGATGGCCTCTCGTGTGCTCGTGGATGGCTTAGTCTGTCACTTGCCTTTCTCAATTACCTTTATGCCTCTCACTCGTCTAGAATCCCTTTCACTCAACTCCCTTTTCTATAGAACTTGTCCTCTGTCCTTTCCATTGCTCCCTGTCTGCTCTCTGGTTTCTTGCTGTCTCCAGCAGACACCAGCTCACTTTCAGCTCTGTGTTCAGAATGACAACAAACTCAGGCAGCCGCCAGCCTGTCTCAGCTTCCTCTCCAAAAACCTTGCAGCCTCCCAGCCTGCCGACTCATGCAGTAGACTCCATTAATGCTCTGCTGCGGAAGTTTCTGCAAAGCTTTGAAGTATAGAAACTTTAGTTGCTGTTCTTGAGATTTCACATATTTTTAATTTAAAGAAAAATTTGACCGATTTTGTTTGTTTCTATCTAAACAAAGCTCATATTTTATCCCTGAAATGACTAAGATGTATGACAACAGTTGTGTGTTACTTCTCCGCAGACACATTCACAAACATTTCTTGCATACAACAGTTCACAGTGAGTGGGTGAAACAAGCTTTAAACCCTGAAGAAAGACTTTGGATCCTCCCACACCTCCTCCTTTTCATCTCTCACCCACCAACATGGCCATGGTCCAATCTGAGAGGACAAAGTGATACAAAATTCTCCCATCATATTACAGTACAAACAAAGAGAGCGGCACTTATTGAATGACAGACAACAATATAACAGGAAGAGGACAGTAAAAGTGAGCTCCATTCCCTCTCTGACCTGTCTGTGGTTCAGACAGAATGCGGCGTCGGTCGGGATGTGCTGCTGAATTGGAGGTTTTGGTCCTATAGATGTAATTGCATAGGTGAATTTGATGATTAGGGAGGGTCATCTGCCACTGGTTTCCAGCATGAGTGTGCACAATGTATTGTGCAGCTGTCGCAAATCAGCTGTTGTAATAGTTGCTCTGAACACCTGAAGCTGGAAGAAGCTGTGGTGTTTTTTAAATATGAGGATACTGAGGAACCTTTCTGGAATCGTGCTACTCTTGATTTTTTTTTTTTTTTTTTCTTTCCATGTGAGAATTTACAGAAAATGGAATAAATGAAAAAAATAGCTCTTGAGAGAACAGTTAAAACCTCGGCTCCTTTCTGGTTTGAACGCCAGCTTTTTTTGGTTTCAGAATATTGCAGGAAAAGTGGGATACAGACATTCCCTAATCCACCATGATAGCGTTATGGGGAAATGTGTTTAACCAGGTGACAGGCATTTTGGAAGAATTACCTGTATGCTGATTGTTTAAGAATAAAAGGACAAAGCTGGTCATAACCTGAACACACGGGAAGCAAACACTGGCAGGGGCTGGAGGTGGTTGTTGCTTCATCTTAATCCTAAACAGCATTTGCTTACTCTCTTATTCTTTTTCCAGCTGGCATCCATTGCACATCTTAATCTTTACATTTTAGTGCCACTGAACATCTCTACAGCACATACATCACACAGCCATCCCTTCATTTCCAATTTCTGCACATCACTTGTTTATTTGGGTTTAGGTCAATACGGGGTGTTTACTTATCTCATGCATAGACTTCCTTTCACACTGGACCAGTTTTTCAATCAGCTTATCCTCAAATTCGAAACTCTGTGAAGGAGAGTAGATTTCCTTTTTATTTAACAGACTTTTCGCCTTACTATTATTTGTATGATGGGAAGTTTTCCTGCATTTACAGGTGTTCTATCACTCTGCCGCTCTGCTTAAGTTACCACACAGTTCCCTAGTTAATAATGTTGCTAATAAAAATAAAATAATCTAGAACTGCTCTTTGGTACATGCTGCTGTTTTGTCATTAACAGCTCTGCAATCAGTGCTGCTCCAACTACTCCAGCTGTGTTTCTACATACAGCTTACCTGGCCAGTGTCAGGCCTATTTGTGCAAGGCTACAGCACCAGCAGTCTCGCTTACCTGACACACCTGGCTACAAACACTTCCTAAAAACATTTGCTTTAAGAAGTTGACACCGGACAGGCAATTTTGTGGATGGTGCAGTCAAAGAGACACACAGTCCTCCTGGCTGCAGTGCATAGATCAAATAAGAAAAATACATTTCCCAATAACAGACCACCTACCACCCATTAAGCTAAAGTCTGTGTGGTGGCTAAGACCCTAAGCTGTACATGTGTCTGACTCAAAACACTTCACTGACATATTGCACTTCCTCTGTAATTCATCAGAGGTTACTTACGGTGTGACTAAAGCCCCCTGAATTTTCAGCACAACACACCCTTGGAGTCCCTGTGGAGTCAGTGAAGTAGTAAGGGATTAATTAAACTTGTAATGAGTATAAAGCCAGCAGCCCTCTACAGATGCTGCAACTTTCTTCCATATCCACTGGGGCTAGACTCAACCCCCAAGGCTAGTAGCAATGCTTTTATCCTCATATGGCTAATTACAAGTTACATATTTAAATTACATATTTGGACTTTCTAGGTTGCCCACAAAATAACACATAATGTAGCGCATAATATGAACAGAATAGTTAATTGGCACCTTGGTGTGAGTTCCTCAGTCAGTGAGTAACTGCAGTGATGATGAGTTTGTGATTCTTATAGACGAGAAGAGCAACGAAGTGGATTTGTCAGCCAGTGAAGACTGGGATGTTAAGACAATAACAAGTGCACTGAAGCTTTATCTGAGGTAAGGATTAGTGTGATGATTTAATATGAAAGACACACACTCAGACACACATCTGTGAGTTGTTTGTTTCACCAAGCAGTGGCAAGCATTGATAATAATAATAATAATAATAATAATAATAATAATAATAATAATAATAATAATAAAAATAATAATAATAAAAATATCCAGCAAAGAAATTGTTTAAATAAGGTCAATTATTCTTCTGATGCCTTTTATAATCACTTTATCTCTCAAGGCTACACCTGAACTCTTTGATTGTACTGCTGTATTTTGTACCCATTAAGCAACTTTAAATTAATTCATCTAATTTATTGGGAATATGAGATGATATCAGGGCACGTTATCAAAAGAATAGAGCTTACCACATCTCTGCAACCAGCTTCTCATCTTAACTTGAAGCTAGTGGCTCAAGAATACAGTATCCTCTGTCTTCATAAGATAACAGCTGCACTGTGAAGAATGTAGGCATTTTTATTTTTGGGAAAGAAGCTTAGTAGGTAAATAATGTCATCTTGCAAACCACCAAACTGTAATATTCAGTGCTGCTGTGTATCCAAGCAAATCTATTTCTGACCTACGACAACTCTTTTGATGAATAAGGTCCTTTCCGCTCGCTCGAATATGAAACGCCGCATCCAACGTCGATGCTTTATTTTATAAAATGGCTACAGATTTAATTATGCAGAGTGCCTTTGTATAATTAACTCCTTGCGAGCTCATAATGCTTATGATATGCATGTTCCACAGTCAATAACTCCTTCCAGGTTGGCAGCGAGTGTGGGTGAAGTTCAAAGATTAAAAATGTAGTTTGGCTGCAAGAAGATGAAGCGGTATCATTTTAAATGCCAATTTGATTTTGTTGACATGCTGTTGCAACAAATTGAGTTGGCTTTGCTCGTTTGATTGAAGGAAAATTTGCATTTAAAGTTGGGAATTTGCCTGCTTTCTTTTGAACATATTAAAAATACTAGAAAGAAACTAATATGTTTACTTTCTTTTTTTTTTTTTTGGTTTTGATTACTTGTTTTGTTTTTTCTTTAAGGTCTTGTCACTTTGAAAATAAGCGGTTTTCAAGTGGTCACTGCTTTGTAAAGGCATGGTAATTACTTCACTCCCTAAAATACTCTGATTAGGATGTAAATAATAAACCTATTCAGAGGGGCTAAACTTGTGTGCATTGACCATTTCCACAAAGCAGCCTGATGTAATGGACTGTGGACTCTGGGACATTGCTCTCTGTTAATTTCTAAACATTATTTTAGTTAACATACTGTATACATATTATGATTTAACACTCATATTACATCAACTTGAGTGTTTTTTCGAATTTGTCTTTTACTTGCATGACCTGCTGAAATAAAGCTGCCTCGGTCGCCTCAGTTTCCTCTGCGGCTAGGCTGGAGGCTAAGTAGCTTTGGCCACTATCCAGCTGCAGTGTGAAAGTACCTTCAGATGAACTTGGTTATCTCAACGCGTGCACCGTCTAATTCCATCTCCTGGCCTGGCCACATTAATCATTGCTGTGTGCAGACCCTATAAAACAGTGTGCCAGCTATTTCTGTCCCTCTTGCTCACTTTAACTCTCCTTCTCCATCCACCCAACCCCCCCCAACCCCATCTCTCTTTCTCTCACTATCTCTGTGAAGGAGCCTTCCTGAGCCGCTGATGACCTATGAACTTTACAAAGAGTTCATTAGCCCCGCAAGTAAGTTCTACCACCGCTTGTACCAACTCTTCATCTGAGTGCACACCATAAGCAACCAGCAGTGTATGTATCTGCCGTATCAGTGTGAAACAGGCATTTCATCAATTGAAGCAGCTGAGTTCATTAGTTAGTTCTTCTTCAGGGGGTTATTGAAAATGAGCAGTGAAGTGAGACACAGTAAAAACACTTTTAAATTAAATTTTACAAACTTTGTTTAAACGTTGTGCTTTTAAGGGGAGGATAGGTAACAGTGGTCAGCTTTCTTATGTCTGAAAGCTATTGTGTGCTGTGCGTGTGTTGATTGCTAATTATCTGCTTTATGCCTTCCTGCGTGGCCTCAGAAATGTGTTACTTTCAGCACTCGGTGCGTTTGCTGTTGATTCTAACCCAACCAAAGAGCCTTTCAGCTCCCCATGGCTTACTTGCCTTTGTCTTTCATTGTAGACACGCTTATGCCATATCTCCAATTAATTTCTACCTGTTTAACATGGGACTAAATTTGTGGGCAACAAAGCCATTAAAGATCCTGGATCAGAATGGTCCAGTGACCTTGAAAAGCCAAAAGAAAACAAAAAAAACAAAACAACAACACTTTTTTTTCTGCCCACATAACACAATTTCTGTATGAAATGTTTTAAATCAAGCCAAACTTGAATCTTATTACAACAAGTGCTATAATTGGATCAGGTTGACATTTTTATCAGGCGCTCGCAATGCCCTCATAACGAGGGGGGAAAAATGGATTAGCAATGAATATTTTTTTTGATGGATGACAGCATCCATAAGAAGCTTTTGCCATGTTTAAATCCTTGTCGTTCCCATAGTAATGATATTTTGTGTGCCTGTGTGTGTTAGCGTGTGGGCGGTCAGATGCCCATGTGTGAGGAAGTGTTTAAGAGATGATCTTGGGGGTTTTAACACAACCCTTTATACGGTAGCGACAGTAACGTAAAGCTATCTTCTCCGCCAGCATAGTGGTCCCTGCTGCCAAATTCTGGGAGGCTTCAGACCATATATCACCATCACACCTCTTCTTCATTTATTTGAACTGGGATGTATTTCCCACTAATGCTTAATCCCATACACTTGAGAGTGATAGCCTCTGATTATTGCAGCCTTAAAGGTCCACCAACTTTTACTGATTTTTTTTTTTTTTTTTTTTTAATTTCTAGACTGCCACTAATTACTTTCAGGATGTTTTGAAGTAAAATAGAGCTCTTTTCTTCCACTGAATGGTTCATATTGTATTTATTTACCTCAAAATCTCTCTCACATCAACAACTAATCCAGTTTTTCATCATCTATTTAAATTTTCTACTGTACAATGTACCATCTGAGCTGTGTTGGCTCCTTGCCACCCCAGGAGCACAGAGAATTCCTTGTAGTTTAATATGAGTACACGGCTGTTTCTGCATTTGAACAGAGGGCGGTAGTCCTGAGTCTCGCATCCAAGCCGTCCACTGCCTGGTCCACAAACTACCGGAGAGGAATCGACAAGTCCTCGGGCTGCTTATGAAGCATCTGGCCAAGTGAGTGTTCATAGTTCCTTGGTCATAGTTCACCCAATCTCCACCCCCTCTCTCTCAGTTCTCTCTTTCTGCTCTTCCTGTCTGTCTCCTTATTCTCACTCCACATGCTTTTTCTCTCTCTCTCTCCCTCACTCCCACTCTCTTCACTCCCCCTTCCCTGCTGTCACTCCATCTCTTCTCTGTCTACTCAGTGACTGCTGGGTAAGAAAATTGATGCCACTAGCGTCTCAATATATATTTTTTTTGCTTTCTCTAAGGTCATTTGGTTGTATATTTAAAGTTGTTGAGGGAGGATCGAGTAGCCTGCCGTACCTGTTCATCGTGCTGTTTTGCAGCCCACGGGTGAAGTGAAATGAAATAGACCACTCAAATTAAGCCCTCTCTTGAGATTACTGTATACACCCATGGATGGACCACTATTGTGCATCATTCCATTTGTGAGATTAGATAGGAAGAAAGATTTTAAGAAATAATGTTAGCTAACATTACAAGGTTTTACCTCAGCAAGCTTTTTATAAACTAAATATGAGCAAATTGAAGATAAGTAAATAATCCCTCTTCCCTGAGGCAGTGAAAGTCTGGTGGATCTTATTTCATAGAAACCCGCTGCAGAATCAGGCTGTGGTAAAAAGGCAGCGCTATTGAAATTGAATTTGGATTATCCAGCGTGAAATTCTCCAGACTGGAGAGACTCGAATATTTTTCTGAAGTTGGCGTGTGTGCATGTCCTGCAGGGGAAGGAAGCAAAGCCAGAATTTCACACTCCTATCTGAAATGGTTTCAGAGATGTTATAAATGTGAGTTGTCACCAATGTTTTTGTCTTCAAAGGCATCCTTTGAAGCTATTTAAACTGTCTCTCTGCAGCTGCACTGCATATCATCATATTTGGAGTATGAAATCTCTTCACCTGTCCATAAAACTTTTTCTTCAAATAAAGGTTCTCCCAACTTTTTTTTTTTTTTTGACCAGTTAATATACTTGCACCTGCTGAACTCCCAGTTTTGGAATGGATGTAGGCAACATTCAATAAAACACCAATCTTTCCTGAATTTAAATGTTATCTGGTACAGTGGATCATCCCCAGACCTCTTTGTATGTTCGTGTTTGCAATATGGTAAGAGCCCTTTTGAGATTAATACATGCTGGCATTCAGAGTAGACAGAGAAAACCTAATCAATGGCAGGTGCGTACTAGGGCTGCAACTATCTGCAACGATACAGTCGGTGTTAAAGGGTCGTTTTTCTAAATGATAGAAATTGCCGCAGCGAGAGAAAACTTTAGAGCTGCTAATGTAGGTGAAACGCTCGCGCTTACCTGGTGACACCTTTACTTAAATTTGTATCGAGGATTTTTTATAAGTGAATTGTTCGAGTTCCTCGTGGAATCATTGCAGCCCTAGTGTGTACTTTTGAAATGCTAACCAGAAAAGCCAGAAAATGTTATGCAGGAACATAAGTTTATAATTATTTAACACAATTGTAATATTTCTTGCAGTGTTTGAGCTTTCCCTTACTGTGGAATTATTGCGATGTTTTATATTATATCTGATATGGCACAAAAGTGACTTCTCTTCAACATCTGCACCTATACATTGCTGCAAGGTGCCAACCTGGCCAGTTTCTTTAGTACATTTATGGGGTATGAAGCAAATGTAATTGGTGGAGGACCTGCTAAGCCTCTTCGGCCACACCCAGTTGCTGCTAACATTGTGAACCCTATATATCCCTATAGTTAATGAAAATAAATAGGACAACATATTGAATCATGAAAGTTTTATTTTTTAGTATATGCTTGAATCTGATGCCATCAACAAATAACAAAACAATTGGAAAAGTTGTATAAAGCTAAAAAACAAACACACCTCTTAGAACAGATCAGTGATGTGACTGTGAAAGAGAGGAAGACATTCATTAAGAGGAACAATAGTTCCTCAAACTAAAATTGCAGAGAATTCTGGGATTTTAAATGATTAATTATTTTTTGAAAATCTCAGACACAACGTCCTCTGGGAAATTGAGGAAGGGGACCATCCAGCTTATTGTCAGGGAACAATTTCAAAGCCAGCATCGGTGATGGTATGTGGGTGCATAAATGCACACAGTATAGGCGACTTGCATCTGTGAAGGCACCATTATTACTGAAGGATGTACACAGATTTTCAAGCTGCCATCTGGCATCTTTTCAGGGGAAGCCTTACTTATTTCAGAAAGACAGTGCTAAACCATAGTTCGTGGCTCTTGAGTAAAGGATTTAGGATACTAAACTGTTAGTCCTTTCCTGATATGGTTACGTTGTACAGATCCACAGACATGGGTCAGCCTTACGTTAATGGTCCTTGTGGGCTAATTGAGACAATGATAGAAAGAGACACCAGTACTTGCAATACTTGCTATTATGTGCTTGAAGATGCCCTTGTGGTCACTGCCATTGTCAACAGTGACACTAGTGAAGTGCAACTTCACTTTTTAGTTCCATCTGCCATTGTCACTAGAAGCAGTGTCCCTGTGTTTTCATGTCTGTGTGTGTGTGTGTGTGTGTGTGTGTGTGTGTGTGTGTGTGTGTGTGTGTGTGTGTGTGTGTGTGTGTGTGTGTGTGTCTGCTGCCCCTGCCCATATTCCCTGCTTAATAGGGAACAGTGAAACTGCATCACAAGGAATGTCTCATGGCAAATTGTAGATGACAAAAACAAAATCAAACAATTAAGTCTTTTAGCGAGCTGAGCAACATTTGCAGTCTTAATCGTGTGTTTCTCTCTGTTAGTGTGCATGCAGTTTAGGCTTGTGTTGTAGAGAAAATAAGTAGAAGTTACCAAGGCCAACTTTGTAAGATTGCAATCACAACTTCTGTGGAAATGTGGCCGGGGCGCTTATTCAAACATGAAGCCGACAAGCTCAAACACCATCAGATTAATGGGAGGGAGTGCATGTCTCAAAGGGCCTATTGAAAGCGTTGGCCTCATAATGAAATTACAAATAAATACAAACAACAAAGGAGGCCCCCAAGAGCTGAAATCCTATCTCTAGCAAGAAACCTTTTGCTTTCAAAATTACAGCAGTTGGTCTCCTCAGTTCCCAGATGCAGGAGAGCTGATGTAGTAAATGCCACTTTGCATGCCAATTTGTTGCTGGCATCAAATTCATTATTTCAGAATGAGTTTAAAAATGTCTTTGAACTGGCTGTTGTATAGGCCACCATCTACTAATTTAATAAACCACAAGATGAGCTGCATCCAGATCTGGGTGGTTTACCACCTCCAGTTTTCAAGGGTGAAAACTTTTATTGTGTTTCAGGGGTGTTTTTCAGCCAGTGACTAAGCCTTTAGTTAACATTATTTTTGGATTCACTTTCTCATCTGCTTATATAACATTTTTTGGAAAATAATGATCCATTACAGTTACACTAGAGGAGCTCTGCCATTTTTTGTTCTAGCCTTACCCTGTCTTTTACATCTGTGAAGTTGAGTTATTTAGTTAAAGTTAAGTGGTTATAATGTGAGTGGTTATTTTCCTCAGCGTGGCGGCCCACAGCAAACAGAATCTGATGACCGTGGCGAACCTGGGCGTGGTGTTTGGACCCACATTAATGAGGCCAGAGGAGGAGACTGTTGCCGCCATCATGGACCTCAAGTTTCAAAACATTGTGGTGGAAATCCTCATTGAACACAATGAAAAGGTAACATACAGACGTAGGATTTAGCATACAAAAAGTGTAGTACACTCCATAGAGTGTTTAAGTGCCTACTTAAACACTGTCTTCTGTATCAAGTGTATTAATGGGAATATCTTTCTACCATATTCTATTGCTTTCTCCTATAATTCTATATATCTGTTTTTGATTGCTCAAATCTCAACTGATCTGACTCTTCTCACTGAATTCATCCTGCCTTTTTGTATACAACTGTGTTGCAACTTGCAGTCCAGCATTATATTCACTAAAACCTAAGCACTCCAGGCAGCACCAGGTAAAATGACAGCACGAAATGAAATCTGAGGTGACATGACATCAGTAAGCTGTTCACAGCACCTTATTGTTTACCTACCTGCGTGGCGCATAATTACTCGAAACTGACAGATTATAAATGTGCAAGCGCAGCAAAAATACGTTTGCGAGTCTTTTTTGGAATGAAGAGCTTTATTACTGTTCGGAGTTTTTGTGTTTTGCTTCCTAAATTATTATTTGGTACTTTCTGTTGGCAGAAAGTGCACATGCTGTACTGTCCCTGACAGAAGAATTTCATTTGGTTCGAATAAGATTCTCAATTAGGGGAAGATGTGATGCCCTTTTCTTCTGCAGGTGCTCTTTTTTTTTTTTTTTTTTTTTTTGGTTAGGGTGATTTGTGTGTGTATAGTGAAAATCTTTTCTGCTTTAAATTTTGTTTTTTTGAACAAATGTTCTGGCAATAAACATGCATCATATTAGATAATGGGGTAATTTAGTAGTTTTTTGAGGTGAAATAGAGCTCTCAGATAATGAAACATGCTGGGACAGAATACCCTTCACCTAGTTACTGAGGAGATATCAGTTGAATTTACATATTTTTGTCTGTCTGTCCAATAGGGGGAGCCCTAAGTGCTTCTACCAGAATCAAACACATGGTTTTCTCTTTGATTTCAGCCTTTTGATTACTGTGTAGATTGTTGCATACATTTTATTATATTTGGAAAGGTCTGTCTGAATGCATTTATTTTGGTTTCGAGTTGTTTCATAACCTGTAGTTCAGGGGATCATGTAATCTCCCCAGAATGTCATTAATCGGTGTCAATCCTCAAACGGGGATAATTCTCCGTGTCAGAAGAGAAAAAGGTTTGAGATTAGTTTTCTAATCTGTTTGGAGCAGCACTGCACTCTGCATAGAATCAGATGAAACCAGGAGCTCGTAGTGTTTATTTTCTTCCAAGCTTCATTAAAATGAAGATGATGTGTGTTGCGAATAACGTCTCCACCCAAGCTCACAAATCTAGAACGGGATGTGAGAAAATACAGAGGCTGGATGAAATTCAACAGGGCACACCAATGTGCTAAAACAACACCAGCAGCCCGGTGCATACTGCTAGTGTCTAAGACTAGCTAGAGGTACCCAACACCGGCCAGTTGATAAAGGATGTAGTGTTAGAATGCAGCAAGAGCATTTTAGAAAGTACAGCATGTTTGAGCAGGGGAAAAGTTGAGCAGACAGACAGACGGGCATTAACTTCCCTCACAGCTGAGTCCCACTCCAGACTGTTGATACCCCCAGATACCAACAGTAGACTCTGCTTTACATTCACCTCCATCTGCAGAGAGAGGCGAGAGTGGAAGAGAGAGGCAGCACAAACTCTCAGCCATATCAGATTTCTCACTTTTTCTATCTGCCTCTCTCCTACAAACTTTCCCTCTCATGCCCCCCTCCTCTATCTGCCTCTCCGTTCACACTCTCTCTCACTTTCTCTGCCACTTTCTCTCCCTCTCCCTTCCCTACCTCCCTCCTCTCCTCATCTGTGATCCTTTCTGAGGCTCTGCTGAGACTTCCTCTTCTCTGCAGCCCTATTCTCTTTTAACTCCACATCTGAAGTTTATATGTAAACATGGCCCGATGTAAACAGGTTTTGCCAGTTGGCCAGCCCTTCTCAAGTCCAAACCTTGTTTATTTGACTTTGGGTCAGTTTGTCTGAGGAGAAATGTCACCTTAACTTAGACCTGGATTTCTGGATGAGTAGGTGATGGTTTATTTATTTATTAATTATGTTCTGACATACACACACCCACACACACACATACCAAAAAAAAAAAAAAAAAATCTGTTCACATGCAGTTTTTAGGGTCCAATCAATGAGCAGCTCAACTTTTCCTAGGAGAACTTGCTGCTGCTGCTACAAATATCTTTTTCCATCCACAACTACATAAAGAGTTTGAGTTTCAAAACATGTTGGTTCAGTTGAGGACATGCTGCAGCTCAACAGTCTAGGAGGATCTGCGCTGTGTATACTGTGTTTTGCTACAGACTTATTCACATGTGTATTCAGATCTTTACAGATGCTCCCGAGTCATGCCCTCTCTCACCTGCTGCCCCAGTATTCTCTGCTCCCACAAGGCAGTCCAAGAAAATGAGTCGACAGAATCGGCCCTTGGCTGTCTACAATCCGCAAGCCCTTGACATTCAGAATGGTAAGAGATGTATACATTTGTACCTGTATATTTTCACATTTCTTAGTGCGTTAAATGAAAGGTGGTAATAAAGAATATGGTTAAGATTTTTTTTTTTTTTTTTTTTTTTTGCCACTAGAAGTTCGAATGCTCCTCACTTTTAGCTGTAAAGCACTGTAGTTATTTAGCAAGGATCTCGCTCAATATTTATTCATTTATAGTGCCCAAGAGGTCTTAAGTGGCAACAAATGAATAATACCTGCCCTCAAGTTTTTAGTGAGTGCAAATGAACAGAAGATCAATCCATTGTGCTTGAAAATACATGCATTTTATTAAGTACACCTGTTCTACTTCATCACATAGCGGCAACTTAATGCATTTAGACACGTAGACATGGCCAAGACATCCTGCTGAAGTTCAAACCGAACCTCAGAATGGGGAAGAAAGGTGATTTATGTAACTTTCTATGTAGCATGGTTATTGGTGCTAGAGGGCCCAGCCTGAGTATTTCAGAAGCTGCAAATCTGCTGGGATTTTCCCACACAGTCATCTCTAGGGTTTACAGAGAATGGTCCAAAAAAGAGAAAATATCCAGTGAGCAGCGGGTCTTTTGGCGAAAATGTCTTGTTGATGTCAGAGGTCTGAGGAGAATGGCCAGACTGTTTCAAGCTGAGAGGAAGGCAACAGTAAATCATATAACCACTGATTACAACCAAGGTATGCAGAAGAGCATCTCTGAATGCACAACACACTGATACCTTGAAGTAGATGGGCTGTAGCAGCAAAAGTGTGCACCACTTCTGTCAGCTAACAACAGGAAACTGAGGCTATAATTGGACGAAAAAGCCCAAATATATCAAAATTAATCAAAATTGGACAATAGAGGATTGGAAAACTAACGCCTGGTCTGATGTGTGTCGATTTCAGCTGCAGCATTTACAGTAGATGGTAGGGTCAGAACTTGGTGCAACTAACATGAAAGCATGGAGTCATCCTGCCTTGTGTCAGTGGTTCAAGCTGCTGGTGGTGTAATGGTGTAGAGGATATTTTCTTGGCACACTTTGGGCACCTTAGTACCAGCTGAGCATTATTTAAAGACCACAGCCTATCCTACTGACCATGTTCATCCCTTTCTAATAACAGTGTACCCATCTTCTGATAGCTGCTTCCAGCTGGATAACATGTCACAAAACTGAAAACATCTCAAACTGAGTTCTTGAACATGGCAGTTCACTGTACTCAAATGGACTCCATAGTCACCAGATCTCAATCCAATAGAGCCCCTTTGGGATGTAGTGGAACGGCAGATTCTTATAATGGATGTGCAGCCAACAAATCTGCAGCAACTGTGTGACGCTGTCTTGTCAGTATGGACCAAAATCTCTGAGGAATGTTTCCAGCACCTTGTTGAATCTGTGCCACAAAGAATTAAGACAGTTCTGAAGACAAAAACAGGGCCCACCCTGGTATTAGGTACTTCCCAATTAAGTGGCCAATGAGTGTATTTAAGCCATCTGCCATAGTGTGTTTTCTGATTCTAACTGTAGGGGGATATTTAGAATAGAATGCCTTTATTGTCATTATACAGGATGTACAATGAGATTGGAGGGCCACTCCTGTTCAGTGCCATGTAACAGAAAAAAATATTATAATCTAGTATAATCAATATAATTTGAAGTCCAACATATATTATCTTAAGGAATATGAAAAGCACACACTGGGAGGACTTTAGTGCTAATTTATTTTAGTGTATTTAATTTGTTTCTAGTGTATTTTGTGCATTAATTATCATTATATAATGTTGCCAGTTTGTTAGGTAGACCTTGTCTAAATCAAGGAGGTGAGGCTTTATATAATACAATTTTGCTGATCAGAAAGTCAAATCAGCATCTTTCTAATGGGGTTTTAACAAAACTAAAAATGATCACTATCGTGTCCGGATGTATTCATGCGACGCTATTAGGATCCATTAGTTTGAGGTAGGTGTAACAAATAAACTGGCAACTAAGTGTATTTACTGCTGATTCCTGCTGAGCTCTAAATCACTCACTCTGTCTGTTCCCTTATGAGTATTATGCAGAATAACAGTGTCTACAGATGACACACTGAACTTAATCACCTTCTCTCTGTAATACTGTTTGAAGGGATTTGCATCTGGGACTTTGTGTGTGTTTTTGTTTACTTAAAAATGTACTTTTTCTGAAGATTGATTGGGAGACTGCAGTATAAGAGAGGCCCACTCTGGTGCATCAGGAGAGCTGATCACCTGACCCACTGACCAAAACACTCTAACTCCAGCAGTTTCTGATCCACAGCCAGTTAAATCCCTTTCCCTCTACAATACCAAAGGAGTCTAAATCTGCTTACCAGATTGCCTCTCTTTGTCTCCCTTGTGCTAGCTTTTACTGTGGGGTATTTTAATATCAGGGATGAAAGGCATAATCCTTTTTTAACCTTTGTGTCTTTTATATGGGTCCCACATAATAAGGGTAAAAGCAATTTAAGAATGCTGAAGTGGGAAAGCGAGAGCAGCGTTTATGTATGTGTGCGACTCCTCTTATGAGTCTGCGTGTGATGCTGGGTGTCTGATATTCTTGCAGATGTGACGGCACACCGTGCATAGAGAGGTGCGTTAATCAGAGTATTTGTGTCGGGTAGCTTTCCAACAACTTCAGTTTAGGAGACTCTTATCTTCAAGATGATTACAGATCACTTGCATGTTTGTTACTGATTTAATTAAAATCTAAAAGGTGCTAATGATTTAGCTGCCTGTTTATTAGCACTGGGTGTCTTTTCTTTTTTAAAAAAGCTTCATCTCATTAGAATAATTATAGATGTGATTTATTTTTTCTTAGAGCACCTTACAAAAACCATACTGACAAAATCTTTAGGCAAAATTGTGTAATAAAAATTTATGTTAACAGTCAAATAATTTAGCGCCTCCTCATTTTAAAGTGATCCAAAGTCTAATCAGTATGATTCACTTTAAAAAAACAAACAAACTGCCAGTTGCCTTTAAATCACTGTGTTTCACTCCATTATGGTAAAATCACAGTTAAAGGGGACCTATTATACTCATTTTTTTTTTATTCTTGGACTCCACTAGAGTAGCTTTGCATGATTTACAGTTCAGAGTAATCCTTGGCTTGGTGCAGACCCTCAGTTCAGCTTCTGTCTGTTACAAGCAGTTTTAGCCCCCCCACTCTAAGCAAACTTTCTTTTTATGGTTTCCCGCCTCTAAAGAGAAAATTTGAATTGTAGGTTAGTGGGGCTTTCCTGCTCACAGCTACAGCTGTTTGCCTCAGATGCCACTGATTTTAAGAGTAGAGTTTTATTTGGACAGTGGCTGCTTTTTCACTCATTCTCAGAACCAGTGTTGTCTCTACACATAACAGACGACTTAGCAAAGATCCAATTTTAGACACAGTCAAGAAGCCATTCTTAAGGAAGGGAAACTGTGAGAAAAGACAGAAGTGTGCCAAATTACATAAGGTCTTACGGAGTAATGAATCCAAATTTGGACCTCATAAGAGACGTACAACAGTGAGTGTCTACAGCCATCTGTAAAACACGGTGGATGCTCTGTAGTGGCAGCCCTGGGGATATTGTCAAAACTGAAAGGGAAAGTACCATCAGATTTTGATCAACCGTGCAATACCATCTGATTGTAAAAAGCTTCATTTTTCAGCATGACAATGATCCCAAAGACACTACCAATGTGGTAAAAGCATGTCTGGATAGAAAAACACACAGGTTTTGTTTTAAATTCTTAGATATTTTTGTATTTTATGTATTTATTGGAAAAAAGAGATCTTTTTTTATTTATTTATTGTCTTCTTTTTTTTTTTTTTTTTTTTTTTTTTTTTTTTTTACATTTATCCTTTTGTGCCCCCCCCCTTTCTTAAAAGCACAATCTTTACTTCACAGTGAAACTGAAAAACAAGAGCTTGGATCTCCCAGCTGTCCCTTAGGTTCCTGTCAATGACTCCACAAATGCAACACTATGAACAACACAAACTTGGTTTTAAGTCTCGCCTGCTTTGACAGCGGTTTGATTTACAAAGTCCCCTGTTGATGCAGCATTGCCTTTATGCGTTGATAAATTATTCAGCTGTTTTATCATTGGTGAGCTTGAGCAGACTGAACCTTTTAGCAATGAGTAGAATTATTTAAAAAGATGTAATTAAATAAAACAGACCCATGTTGATTGTTTACTCCAATGTCAGCAGTGGGAGACGGTTCCAGCCCAGCTACAGATGAGGCATCAATGGGCAGCAATGAGTCTGTGTCATCCCAGTCATCATCAGCGTCAGCCTCAGAGGTGAATACGGAGAAGACTGACCATGCCCCTCTTAATGCCAGCCTCTGCTCTGGCAGCAACTCCGGGTGAGTTCTTCACTAAGTCTCAAATCAATATGTCACCGTGTGCCTGCTCAAATCGTGTGTTTTTGAGGGCAAAAATGAAAAATAGTCCATAATGATTTAGTGTATAGTTTCTTGTATTATTTGTCATACAGATTTTAAATTATTACTGCTTCACATCAGTTATTCTGTTCTCACAGGTCACAGGTTGATTAGAGTGTGTTCTAATTAACTGCTCTATTCTTCAATTCCACAGCTGTTTGTCCAATAATCAGTCTTTCAAGCAATTTCCCGTCACTCAATTATTTGCAATGTGAATCGTTGAACTTACCAGAAATGTAGATGCTGATTCAGAGGCAAAGGTGAACTACAATTGCATTACTTTAATTGTAGGCTTTTTATTCAGTTGCATCCTGTATTGACGTGGCCGCTGTGATTCTGTGATAACAGTTCTTATGTGTTATTCAGAGTCTTATTAGTGTTTTGGTGGCAGCACCCTTGACGTTGTGCCATTAGATTGGATTTTGGGGGGGTTTTTTTTGGTATTCCAGTTTAAACCAGTGTAGTTCAAAGAGACCGTCTGGGGTTCGATCCCCTCCTCTTTCAGTTTGCATTTCAAAATGTCCTTAGAAAAGCACAGGATGTCCTAACGTTTGTTTCAGGGCTCCGTTGGTCATCTTTAGCTGAAGGAAAACTGAAATTGCCTTTCACACCTTTTCAGTTTTTGTGACATCCTTTGAATATCAGCGTCCATCCTTCAGCAAGAACCTGAAAATAGCGTCTCTAAACTAAAGTCCAGTAACTTCTTCCTGTGGATATTTTTAAAAAGGAAATTCATGTAAACACTTTTGCTTTCATTCATCATGGGAAGCAGTTGCATTTTTCTGCACTTAGCAGCTGCATCTCAGTTCCCTCTTTACCACTCTGGTAAAAAGCATATTTGGCAAGATTTAAAAAAAAAAAAAAAAACTCATTATTAATAATGCACAATTACCTATTTTTGAACATTGTGAATTGTAGAAAATTAGTTCTCATGTGTATCACGCAGTTGCTAACTTGAAATGTACATTACTCAATCACCATTTTTGAGTTTAATTAAATAACACATTACTCAAGGTGAAGTGGAATTAATTTTTGGAGTGTCAGCCCCATTGTTCTTGCTATTAGTCTTTTTGTACTAGATGGGGAAATGCATTAATAGCTGGATGCTTTGCCGTGCCTCTCTCTCTCTCTCTTGCTGGCTTCTGCTTTCTGTCCTCACAAGTCCTTGGTCCTTTTTGTTGTTTCCAGCCTATGACTTGTCTTGAATGCTGATGTGAGAGATGAATTATTGGGTTATGCTGCAGATGTTAGACTCTCTGCTGTGTCATGTCTACAGATTCACCTTGGAATAGGCTTTTTTTTTTTCTACCTCATTCACTGTCCCTCTCTCCTTTTCCATCAGCTGAAAAGAGTTGTAAAATAAAAACAAATCCTCCTCACAACTTGACAGAGGACAATGTGATTCTTCTCTCTGTGACCTCTGTGGGTGCCTGCCTGCCTGTGAGTGTAGGCATGTTTTTTTTTTTTTTTTCCTAAGTTGCAGGATTAGACAGACAAGGTTCTATATCCCTTATGTAACCAACTCCTTTTTTTTCCTGCGGGTTTTTTTTTTTTTTTTTTGTGCTTTCCCACATATGTGGCATCATGTTGGAGGACGGAAGGAGGAACCAGGAGGAGGTCGTAAATCTCGGCTCTTATTTGTTTGGGAGACAGGTGGCCGTGCGTTGGCCGTGTAAATCGTATTGACATTGGGGAGATATTCATCTTGTTTACCCTTATAGCCGCAGCCCCTGTCCCTTTATGAAGACTTGCGCCATATGTCACAGGGTGTCGCCCTGGCTTTGTTCACTCATAAATCTTAGCATGTGAGATGGTAGAGACCTGTTAGCACAGCAGCTCTCTGGCGTGGAACCCAGGGATTCGGCGTGAGTCTTAGCCAAAAAGAGCAGTAGGGATTGCAATTGCTAGATTACTTCCAGCCACTCTCAGAAATGTGTTATCTGCTCTCTGGCGTGCTCAAAAGCGCACCTGGAAAGCAGCATATTTTAGTCACCTTCCTGCAGCATAGCAAAATCTGCATGGTCATACAAAAATGCATCCTGACTCACTGTATCATACAATAACTCTTTGTGGGCTGTGGCACGATTTATCTTCTCTGTCTAGTTCGATGTCTTGCCTCATTTCTCCTCTTCTTCCTAAATTCACTCACAGCTTCTCCCAGTGGCTCTGTTGCCCGAAGTGCTGCCCAACGAGGTTACATTTTCAGGCCTTTTTTTTTTTTTTTCCCCCCTTCTTCTTCTTCTATCTTGCCCCACCTCCAGCCTCCCACTGGCAGACAGCTGTGGATCATAAAATGGTGGATCAGAGCTTATTTCCTGCCCACCCAAACTGGCGATGGCTGGGCGCGCAGCTTAGCTATAGGTTTGATCCCACTTTCTACTAGAAACACTACTAAATCCCACCGCTGCCTTTCGTCCTTTAGTAGAAAGACAGTCGATAGCCCCGCTCATCCCCATGTTAGCTCCACGCCAGGATCAACAAGGCTTGGATCCTCCAGGCTGAAATTCCTGCAGTAATGAGAAGCAGCAGCCCTCTGCTGTTGATGAATTTCTCCCTGCTACTAACCTGGCAGCGCGTGATAACGTGTGATAACCCCGATGTTTATAATGATAAACCAGAAGACCTCCAGGCACAATTCACTTTGAAATTCAGTGTTTGCAATATTGTTTGAGTTTGATACGATGATGCCCTTTAGTTTTTACAATGTGCCTGCGCCACATTATAATATGCATGCTTATAAAATATCCTCACAACTTATACTAAAAAAAAATACAACTTTTGTGACAAATATTATCTACATCTGAGAGGGGATTTTCATCCAGGCCTTTCATGCAGTACATTTCCAAGCCCCCATTTACTGTGTTTAATCATCTTTACAGAAAAAAGCTTAGCTAGGCCTGTGATGGGTAAAAACAACGAAAGAGCAATTCAAGCTTGATGCTATTTTTGCTGAAGAGAAACAGCAAATGATTTCCCTCGCTTTGGCTTAGCTGTAATTGTGAAAGCAATTTTTGGATAAATCCATTTACCTCCGGTGCATTTAACAAGTTTCTAGGGCAGCCATGTGGCGTTCCCTGATTTCCCTAACTGTTTATTCTGTTATTATTATTATTTTGATATCTGTTTATTTTAAAGATCTTCACAGATCTGCATAATCCTCTTCCCAGCTGTGAGAAACAGTCAGAGAGATCTGTTAACTTTTCTGAAATATGCGGATGTGCACATTTTCTTTTTTCAATATCATCTAATTTTGGGTATGACAGGTATGTGAGTGAGTTCACCTGCTGGTGGGTCAAGAGTCGGTGCTCCTGTGTTCTCCCCTCTCTTGGCTGTGACCCAGGCGGACAGTGGTTGTGCCTGGGACCAGGTTAATGAGTGGATTTGCTGCACTGCAGCGCACTGTCCCCCATGCTGATGTGGAGCAGCTGAGCACCACAGTGGCCCCACACTGCTGCAGAGCTATAAATCACCCACAGTCAGGCCAGGCCCGAGCAGAACAGCCACCGCTGGGGATGGACAAGTGCACTGAGAGAAGCAGGGGAAGAAAGGAGGGAAGAAAGCAACTAGGGGGATGGGGGGGTGGAAACATGAGCACAGTACTGTGTGTTCACCTCCACCTATGTCCACATAAGATCCCCTACCATGTCCTCCCTTAAGGCTGTATCTCTCTCTTCCCCCCCAGTACTAGTGCCAACGTAACTACTTTTCACAACATCCTCTCAACCTCCAGCCCCTCCCCAGCTGCTCCCTCTAATTGCCTTTATTAACGTCTCTATGGGAGCGGCAGCTAGGAGCAATTTGCTCATTATGTGCTGTATTAGCACTGGCCCTGGGGCAGGCATGGAGCACAGAGGGATGCCTGGCTGAGACTCCTGCTCTCCTCTGCTGCATTCTCCCTATACCGGGACCCCTACCTCAGTTTTTCAGATTGGCCATAGACTTGTTGGCCCTGACAACAGCCAGTGTAAAACACAGTTGCTACTGTAACAGATAAAACTATAGTCAAAGTGTGACTGTATAGAACCTGCATACACTACTGTAGGCATTGGATTTACCAATTAAAGGAAAGAAATGCATAAGGCGGGGGGGGGGGGGGGGGGTAAGCCTCAAGAAAATCCTCACTGATGCTTATTATGGATTCTGCAAATGTCTGGATTATGAACACTGCTTCACCAAAAGATTCTCTAATTTTTCTGTTAATATGTAAAACACTCTAATACCCTTCAAAATCAGGGTAGGTTTTCAGTTCAGTTTAGCATGTAAAGACCACAGTGTATGATTTTATTTTTTTATGTAGAAAGCAGTGTGGTAGTTTAATGAATACCTAAGAACATTAATGCTGTTTTTGTGTTGGTCCATTCTGACCACATCCTGTACTGTAGTATGTCAGTATACTGTACATTAAAGATGGCCATAGCCTTAACCTGCATTCGTTTTGATAGCCAGCAGGGGGCGACTCCTCTAATTGCAAAACAAAGTCAGATTGTCTAGAAGTGTACAGTTAAATGAGTCTACTTCTTTCTTGATGTATGACCTCATTAAACACTTTTCCCACTACTAGTTTTTTTTTTTTGTGTGTGTTCATTTTGTCATTTATGGTTAAATTACGAGTTGAATCAACAGTAAATTGTGATTGACAATTACGGGTGTGCAATATCCCAGTCAGAGACACCCTTTACTCATGATGTTCAAAAAACAAGTTGGCAGCAGCTGAAATACCAATCTCGATGATCCAAAGTGGGAAACCAACGGGTGACATAATACTGACCATAATTTCAGTCAGTAGACAACACCGTCAAATTTGTGGTGACTAAGCCGCTCTGTTTTATTTGCAGATCCACCACAGTAGCAGCTTCCTGCTCTACTCCTGGAGCGTCAGGAGAGAGCCAAACTACTCCTACCAAGGCTACTTCTGACAAAGAAAAGCAAGAGGAAAGGTAAGGCAGGGCTCTTTGCTATTTTCCTCTCTAATTTCGTAATTGCAGTTGGCCTCTTTTCCATGCTGTTTTTTTTTTTTTTTTTTTTGAATTGTTCATTATCACACTCACATCATCGAATGTCATACATTTCACTTTCTTTTCCTGTTTTAACTCACTTCCTCCACATACTTGCTTTTTCGTCTTATCTTGCGTGCAGCTTTTCACATCAATATTTTCCCCTTACTTTTTTTTTAATGTTATTCACTCTTCCTGTAATTTGGTTACCTTCGAGGAATGTAATGCAACACAAGTATTGGCCATAGCAGCAACCTTCCCCTTTGTTAAACCTTAAAGTGAATGGGACTGTGCACAGAGCCAGCCTATTGCACTGATCAATTGCCCTGCCTGCTCCGAAATAAACGCTCAGTTCATTTTTAGTGCCTTCAGATGTTGCTGAGGAGTATGCAAATAGCGTGGTCATTCTATGGGCAATCCATCAATGTTGTTTTCATCTAAATAAAAGTTCATTTTTCCAAATGCAGTTCCACATGAGTGCATTCTTCCAAAATTCTCCTGAATTCAGGAACTTGGCTGAGCATTGTTGTATTGACAACTCTGTGACCACAAACTTTTTTTTTTTTTTCAGTTTGTATATCTTCTTTCTCCTTTCTCATCCTGCATTGTTGCCTCTCTGCAGAAAGAATATGAAATATTTATCAGGGCATCGTGCGTTGAAGGCACAATTTCTACATGGTAATGTTGCTGGCATTCGAGATAACGCTTTGCAATGGTGGGCAAAACAACCTTTCTGTGGAGACAGTTTTTATGTTTTTGCCAACGGAATGGCATAAATACGTCTTTTTACTAACCTTTGCGGAGCAATGAATATGGTTTCTTTGATGGCGCTTTTTTACATCAGACTGATTTAAAATGCAGCTTCTGAGCTCACAAATGGGAATTTAAAAGCCGAAGCACTGCGGAGGGAGATTTCTTTTCTACCTGTGTTTGTGTGCAAACCTACTTTAGAATCCCCCTGCTACTTTTTAATTATCTCACCATAGATGGTTGTCTGCTGCGCGGACCTGATGTGTACTTTCCTTTTTGGCTGTACAAAATCTGCTGCAAACAGTGCTGCATCCCATTGTGTCCGCGTACACACACGCACGCACGCGCGCGCGCGGGTGCACATAGCTGTGTTTTGACTCGCTACTCGGTCTGTCTAGACTGGAGATAGGGCAAGACAAGAGTGTGTAGTGGCCCGGCTCCTCTCTTAGTACTTTTTCTTATTTTTCAACCTGGCCCATTTCTGCTGTTTCAGACTAGTGAGTGAATGAACAAGCAGGCCCTGGGCCCAGATTGAACTGTGCGGTAATCCTTCCCAAAGCTCCGCCAGCTCACTGATTGCCTTCATTTTTCAGTGTCACCAGCAGGAAAGCCAAGGCAGTGTACCCATGTGAGGCTGAGCACGACTCTGAGCTCTCCTTCCAGGCCGGCGCAATATTCAACGCTGGTAAGTGTTATCGCCTACACCAGTCGCTCACTCAGAACCAGCCCTGGCATATTGGATTTGGAGGAAAACCGAACACCCAATCTGATCTTCAATTGAACAGAGAGATGAGACAAGGAGGGGGAGAATGGGGAAGGGTGGGCAGGAGACACAGATTTGGTCTGTGGTGTCTCTGAGAAGAAGCTCAACTGAGCTTTAATCACTCATAGAGGAAATGAGGGTTTTGTAGTCCCTTTTTTTTTTTTTTTTTGTCAGAACCGTCTTTTATGAGGCACAGATAATATAAAGTATATCTACTGAATTATTTAAAAGCAAACATGCGTGTGGAGATGTTTTTGATATGACCTAACAATGCAATGAAATAAAATTGTTTATTGGTTGTTGTGATCATGTAGCATTACATTTTAGCACTGCTCTGAAATGTGTGCATCTGCATTTCAGTGTTCATGCCAGGAAATAAATGACTACGGCAGCAACATTTAATTTAATAGAAGGTGGATTTATAAATAGGATTTTTTTTTTTTAAATACAGAACAATAAATTAATTTTTAAAAAATTAAATCATGCTCTGGAACCTGTTTTGTTTCTCTCATGTTTCACTAACATTGTTCATTGTTGAAGTTGTTTCATTTGGATCTTAATATAAATCTCCAGCTATCCTGGTAAGAAAGTTTGGGCACATTCTGCATAGCTTTGTTTACAATCTGTGTGTCCTTCAGCACTTATTCTGGCTTCAAAGGAAGCGACTGGCATTGTTGCATAAATGTTACGTGCTGAGGTTTTAATTAACTAAACATCTACTTGCTGTATCTTCAGGACCCCTTGACATTTTGCCACGCTTCTATTTCTAAATGTGTTTGTGATCTTAAGTTGGTGCTGGAGCAGCGCAAATGTGCAGAAGGTCAAGAGGTCTGACTGCTTACCAAGTCTGCATATGTGTAAAGACCAGTTCGATATATATTGATGTTCCATAACCCTTAAAATTAGGAGAACATCTCTGCATTGCTTATTTACTTATAATTTATTTTCTTCAATGTTTAGCCACCATAGAGACCCAAAGACTTATTTTTCAGTTCAATTATTATTATAAATAAAATATATAACAGTTCAAAGGTGTAGAAACATAATGACTGTAAACAGCTCTGTAAAAACCATCTGGGTTGTTTTTGCGTTTGTTTTGGTTTTTTTTGTCTTAATCCTTGTATTAGAAGACCAGTCACAGGGGCGGAGCCATGGGGTGTCCATTGCCACCAAAGACTCAAATCTTGACCCCTGACCCCCCTCTAGCTGACCCACACAGTCAGTGGTGAAGCTCACAGGGGTGGAGTTACATCCAGTTCCTTTTATTTTTCCAGCAGAAGGTTTTTGCAGAACTTTTTTCTGTGGTCGATGTTTCCACATAAACACAGTTTGGCATTATTTTAACAGCATAAGCACGATTTAAATTGTGCTCATCCTGTGAGTTTTATAGAGGTTTGACTGCTAAACGCATGACTGTCTACCATGTAGGACATGTGACAGTCTAGGCTCAAGTGAATAAGGCTCCAGCCACACGGGTCTAGAGCCCAGCCCGTGATCATCTGGCAACTACAGGTCGTGAGGGAAAAACAGGGATTCCCCAACCAGTTGACAAAAACCTCTTTGCGATTGTGTTAGCAGATTGCTGCGGTTGGCAGCCGTTTGCATGGAACACACCAGCTTGTCTGCAAACATCCGTCAGCTACCCTCCAAGCTGTAGCGAAGCTGTGAAAAGCACGACACAAACTGGAAACGGAGAGCGTTTGTTTTCAAAGTCAACACTGTGCGTCAAGACGTTTTACTTTGAAAGCAAACATTTTCTGGTTCCACTTTGTACTTTTTCCAAGTTTTACTGCTACTTGTCTAGTACTTAAAGAGTGTTTGCAGACAAGGCAACGTCTAACATGCAAACTACAGGTGGCTGCGGCAGTCTGTTCCTGACCAAAGCAATCACAAGGAGGTTTTTGGCGCAACGCCTTCTTTGCAACCGATTTCATCCAGCTAGAGCAAGCAGCCACCAGGAACCATTCGTCAACCAGCTGGGGAAGATACATATTTTTCCCTCTAGACCAGTGGTTTTATTATGTCCAGTATGGTGGACAACTCTCAAGCAACCCACATACTGCAGGGATCTAGCCAGAAAAAAATTCAAATATATCCAATAGCGAGCAGAGGGAGCCGGGAGCTGTTTTCTCATAGGCTTTTATGGAGCTGGATTTCCTTTATCAGCCACAGGAGTCGCCCCCTGTTGGTCATTTAAAGAATGCAGGTTTTAAGCTTTACTTTTCAGACCCAGAATTCAACACCCGTCGTTATACAGTCGATTTAACTACCACTCGACCGATAAAACGTGTATGGTGAGGTTAGATGCTAGATGTCGAATAGGTCGCAGTGAATATCGAGTCTAATTTTTGCTTGAAATTTGCATTTCTAAAAATTAGCAACTGATCCAGAAAAAAGTGAGATATTGGTTTCTATTCCACCCCAACGTGTAGTAAGTCATTTTAAAATGGGCTCCGCACTACTTTAAAATAACTTTCAATCCTTTGCTTTGAGGTTTGGCTGTGGCTTAACTTGTTTATACCTGTATGAAAGATTCTTTTTTTGTTGTTTTTTTAAGGTTTCCCTTTCAGTTTTCAGTAAAAAGGAGAAAAAAAAAAGGACCAAAAGATGAACAATATGACTGCAGGAAATATTAGGTCATTTTTTTTTTTTTTTTTTTTTGATGTTGTGAGGCAGACTGGGATGTGCTTTTCTGACATATCCAACCTACTAACAGGGTCACAGTGTAGTTTATTGTAACTGAATAATCACTGTATCCTGCTTTAAACCTCTGCCCTCCTCACTCTAACAGTGGACTCACTGGAGGCCCAGTGTCCTCTGTCTCTCCCTCACCCTCCGTGTGCTGTTGTCCCGCCACCCCACCCCCATCGGTGACACTATGTTCTCTCTCTTGCAGTAACCCAGTCGAGGGAGCCGGGCTGGCTGGAGGGGGAGCTGGAGGGAAAGAGGGGCCTCATCCCTGAAAACTATGTGGAGATGCTGTAGAACCAAAAGGAAATATTTATGGACATTTTATCACCGGGGGAAGTGTGGGAAGATGCATGTGCCTCGAGCGTTGTTTAACCGAAGTCCTGAATTTTCTCAATCAACAATGATAACACCATATGATATTGCTGGTGCATTTTTAATTTTTTTTTTTTTTTTTGGCTGGCAAGTAGACTTTATGATGCATTTGTGAACATGTTTATGTGCTCGTCCATTTGTTTGTTCGTTTTAGCCGATTTTGACCATTGTAACTGCAAAATGGGACTGCACTTGCAATGCTCTGCTGTATACGAAGATGCTGCAGCCTCTATCCAAGGAACTTCTCAGCAGAACCCGAGGAGAAGCTTCTCTCTCTGAGCTCCCTCTGCCCTGTTATACATGGTATCCATGAGCTCAAAGTCAAAGGGTGATCCTCAGAAACCATTAGGTGGAACGTCAGCAATCAGAACCGCTGTAACTTAACAGCGACACACACACACACGCACACAGATTTGTTTTCGAGATACCTTTTGTGCCTTAACAGTCAAAGCATCCAGTTAAATGTACATACGGGTACTGTATGTATGAAAATGATTCGGAGTGTTACTGCTTTCATTCATATGATTTTTGTAATCTTCTGTTCTTTTAAGAATAGCTAGACATTGAAAAGGAGGCACGCTGCTGATGTCATTGTATTTTATGTAATTGGCGCATTGATCGCATGACTTTTTAATTTGAATTACAGTACTGTTTCATTGCTGATACACTTCTTTCACAGAAACACAGTGAAACGCCTCTTAGCTGCCTGATGGAACCTGTTGGGTTAAACACTAACGTCGCACAATCAGCAGTGGTAAATTTCGGCAGATAGCGACGATCGAAACCAAGTGTTTTTCCTGCCAAATCATCCGTTTAGTTTTTTTGTTTTTTTAATTTCAGTTCTTAAACGTTACTCAGGTTCTTCAGAGCAGAGAAACGAGACACTCCCGGGAAGTTGAAATGCTGACGTTTATTAATGCTTTATTAAGTTATCGGAAATTTGTGTTTTATTGTGAGCGAGACCACGAAATGCAGTACTTTAAAATGTTTTTACAGTTTCACATCCATTGAGTGTTCATAGCCTGAAAGAGTTATGACCAAGTATAGTTTTACTTTGCCAAGTAATGGGTGGAGTTTTTTTTTTTTTTTTAGGTTGTCATTTAGATTGGTTTTAGCATGTACGCACACCACATTACATTTCATCCCTCAGCTGTTCAGAGAAACACTTTAATTTGTCTGAGAGCTTTAGTTCAGCTGATTGTTTGTGGTTCCAGCTGAGGTTACAATAATTTAAGACATTGATTTATGAAGTTTGTAAAGGGCCTTGACTTCTCGCTTGTTTTTTTGGATTTTTTTTACCTTTGGGTAACCTCTTGATCAATGTTGAACAAATAAAGATATATATTTTTGTTCTTTCACTGTACTGCGTATTCTTGCCATGAAATAAACCCGATAAATAGTCTTTTTTTTTTTTTTTTTAATTTTAAATTATTGAATAAATATCGCAACAGCCTATTAAACGGCACACATTTTATGGCCGCGTTGTGCTGACTGAGAGTTATAACGAGTCTCCACTATTTAGATTTCTGTCTGGAAAATGTGTCGCTTTATTAATGTGAAACGTGTGTGTGTTTTTGCTGATTCATCCCTTGTGTCACTGTAAAGGCTCACAGTTTCCCAGAGTCTAAGAATAAAATGATGAAATGCGGCTTCATCCTGCAGCCACTTCAGATACAGTGAGCCGTGTAGTGTAATGTAAGCCTTCCTCTTTATATTGACCTGCACTTGGCCCCTCTGACTAAAAGCTACTTCCAAAATAACTTTCCATAAGGGGATTAAAAATAGATGTTAATCTCTTATAGAGGAAAACACACTAATCCATCTCCCCCCTCCCTGATCCATTAACATCTCAGCCTCACACATGTTAATTCTTAGACTACATCTGTGTAATTAACACACCAAATGGCCTCCAGACCCGGCGCTTTGGCCTCCGTTACATAATTACTATCAGAGCACCCCTACACTCAGACCTCCAGCGAGCGGGCCGATGCACTGTTTAGCAGTGTAAACACACGCAGGCTTTGTTCATTTAAAGAAATACTAAAGGTCTGAGCTGTGGTTTCAGTGGTGTGACACATGTCCACCAGCCCCCTGAAGCAACTGCAAGATGTGATGATAACATAATGAAATGAGGCAGAGCTAATTAGATGGGCACAATATTACCCCCAACTAGCACCACTACCGCCACCCACTCCTGGGGCTCTTCATCATCTTCCCTCCACCAGAATACTGCTGAATCATAGACGTGCTTCCTGCCTGCCGCTCACACTCTGCTTTGGACTGTCAGTCAGAAAGCATACTATGTTGCTCTATCTGCCTACCTGTCTGTCTCTATCTCTCAGTAGTATTTAGGCTCATCTCTGCTCCTCTCCTCGCTTATCCCCCTCAGTCAGTGATTCATTGAGGCTCTAGTAGTTTTGAAATCAATTAAGCTCCATTCATTCATTAGTTCTCCTCATCATGTGAAACTGGTGAATAGAACAGCGGTGGTTTTCCTATTTGAGGCTGTTGAGCTACCTCCACTGACACTTAAGATTGAGGTCAGCTTACCTGTGCATGCATTATTCATCAGTGTGTATCAGACTGGGGTGATGTATACATCAGTGTCAGCATGTCGATGTAGACTTGATGCGTGTGAGTAAAAATCCAGATAGATGTGTTCATTTCTCACATCCCAGCCCCGCTGGCTGTGTGCCAGCTGTCCTCTACCTCCCATGACGCAGTGTCCTTCAGCCCCGAAAACACACACACCACACCACACCGTGACTCAGTCCAGATCAAAGCTGCACAGCAGTTTACCTACAACTGTGAGAAAATGACACAACTGCCTTAATACTTTCCTGTGTCTTCGTCACGCGTCACACTCTTAGACTTGGTGTATTAGTGGGAATGAAAACTGAGTGGGAATTCGGAGAGCAGTGAATTTCAAACATAAAGGAGAGAGAAAGAGTGAGTGTGTGTGTGTGTGTGTGTGTGTGTGTGTGTTGGGGGGGGGGCTCCTCAGCTGAGAAAGTGGGCCACAGAAGCCGCCATGTGTGCGGGTGCAGCCGTGAAATCAGCCTGATCCAATAGATTCTGTTTATCTGGCACGACTACAAGTGAAAGCAATTGGAAATCTGGGGGAGATTTGGAGAGGGCTGTGGATTCGGAGAGAGAGAGAGGAAAATGAGCAAAAAAGTAATACTGTCTGCTCTACAGTCTGGCAAAGCAGGCGTGTTTTCGGATCAGCCTTTAACAAGGTTAATGGTGATTTTTCTCCACAGGCACCGTTTTACTGTAAAAGTCTCGTGCTCGCACGCTGCCTGTCTGTCATTTTTTCACTTTCCCCTCTTTCCGTTTCTCTTCATCTTCTCCCGTTGCGAATGCCGTACCTGCTGCTGCTGCTGCTCCACGTCGTTTGTGTTTTGCCACGCTCTTTGTTGTGTTTTGTTATTTGGCTTATTATCATCCCCCAGCCACCAAAATGCAGCTGTTTCGAATTCAGCCATAAAGCACCCCCCCCCTTTTTTTTTTAAATTCTTCTTCTTATTATTTCAAGACACCTTTTCTAGCTTCTGTCTCATGGTACAGATTTGATCACACACATCTAACATACAGCACACGCACACGCACTTGCACGCAAACACACAAATTGCAACAAATGCTTCAATTGAATGGTTTTATTAGAATCTTGCAATAGTTTGCAAACACAAGTATGGCAATATCTGCATCAAGATATACAGTAGTAACTGCTTTCAAAGATGTTTTATTGGTTTATAGTGAGGGTTGTCTACTGTATGTTTGCTGAGAGTTATTATACAAAGCATCTGAGTAAAAAAGTCACTTTTGAAATTGGAAAACAAACCAAAACAAACCAAAAAAAAAAAAAAACCCCAGTTGTATATATTTATAAGAAATGCACTGCCATGGCTGTGGAGATATGGCTTAGTCTCTCTACACCCGAATCATTATTGTGAACAGGAAATGGCAATGACGTGACTCCACGTACAGTGACTCCACCAAAGTGTACTGTGACACAGCACTAAGAGAAATTCTGAGTCATCCGTGCTGAAAGGGAGGGAGTTCATTTAGGAGCTGACAGCTCTGAAGATAGCGCCGCTCCCTCAAGTGCGGGGAAAGTTTGACTTTATTGTTTGCAGTAGGTGGTGATTGATGACCATTAAGGAAACAATACATTAATCTCGCTCCTCTGAAGGATTGCCTCAACACTTGGGGAAATACACTTAGTCCGTTTTAGCGGAGAGTTAGGAGATGAGATGGTTGATACCGCTCTCACTCCGCTGATTCAGAATTCACAAAATTTGCCAGACTAACCGTGGACAGTCTCACATCAGCCACAATGCAACTCCATCACTGACAGAGATGCCAAAGTCTTTCTAGAAGTGCCTCCACACATTTGTTTGGGTAGCTATTTTTGAAGCATTACCCAAATTAACCTTTAATTTGAATGCTCACTGGGACGTAAGCCCTCCACGTAGAGAAGCACCAGTAAAGTGTTGAAAACAGCTGAGTGAAAAGACTGCAGAATCTGCCCTGAAATAACATTTTAAAAAGGTTTTACCTGCCGAAACGATACTTCTACCGCCACCTTTGCCATCGTGTGAGTGCTACTGTGACCTTTGCCATTGTGTGAGTGCGAGGTGGTCTGTCTATCTCTTACTATGCCAGCAGTGGCTCAGTTTCAGCCCCCAACTGACTTCCTGCTGTTTCCCCTTGTTTCCAGTCTTTACGCTGAGCTGAGATAGTCATCGTGTGATTGGGCGTTGGAGTGATATTCATCCTCTCATCCAGCTCTCTGCAAGAAAGCGAATAAGTGCATGTCCCAAAATGTCATTAAATATCCTAAAATATATAAAAAATAGCCAACTTATATATCTGGAGGGCGATTGGGGTGGGGATGGGGGGTCGATAACATCATCATTTGCATTTATGTAGTTGATCCATATTTTGGATACTTCTAATTTATATATTCAGGAAAAAAAAACTGTGAAAAGAGGGTCACAGTTGGAGCTGGCTGGATGTCGGCTATACCGCAGTCTCTCTCAGTGTGTGCACGAAAACCAAAAAGAATGTTCTTTCACATATCCCACTTTCATAAGTTTGTGACTTCTCGATTTTATTGTGGTGCTCATCAACAATTACCGCCACGGGTTAGGAAATCAAGCAACAAGGATCCATCACTTCATACACCTTGTTACAAAATAAATCCTTTTTCAACTTTTCTTTTTTTTTCCTTTGAGTCAGGTGAACAATAATGCAAAAAGTTAAAAAAAAGAAAGAAAAGATGCAAAATCAAATAATTTTACTTATTAAGATAATAAATGTTCTCTCTCTAACATTCAGGTAGTAAGTTCCATAAGTCTCTCACGATGTATGATACATTCATTTCTCTATTTGGCCCTTTCCTGGTGCCAACCCTCACTGGAAATTCTTCTCTGTGATCCAAGACAGGACATGGCGAGTGGGAAACATTTTTTTTTGTTTGTTTTTTTCCAATATTCCAACAAGATGGTTAAAGTAGAAATGTTTTATACTACACTCAACATAAGGACTTGCTGTATTATTTACAATATATACTGTAAAACTGTAAATCAGGTGAGATAAAAAGGCACAAGTTTCCCTTTTTTTTTTTAAATACAATGTAAACATCTCATCAAAAAGCATGCAATAACATTTCATTTTACAAAAAGGATATCATTTTTAGACAAAGTACTTAAATATTGTTTTCCAGCAAAATATAATTCTCTCAAAAATACTTTCCCATTCATCCTATGAACCTTTAGACAGTTTTTTTTTTAATTTGAATTCTTGGAAAGAAAAAAAAAGAGAGAGACAAGGGGCAAAATAAAGAAACAGTGAGAGATCAGCATAAGGGCACGGCAAAGATGGACTGTAAAATGAGGCTTTTCCGATCAAGTACTGCATGAACATGATTACGCTGGGGAGTGAAATTAATATAAAGTTTATGGCAAAACAGGAATTTTGAATAGAGAGCTGCTAAACATCCGAGCCTTCATGAGTGCACCGGACCCGCACGCCAACCTTTTATCTTTTATTGAATTATTGACAAAAAATTCTGATTTGGGAATGACAAAAAGTTAAAACATCCTGCTTTAGTCCCCCAAGAAATACACCCCCCCCCCCCCCCCCCCCCGCACTTCTCCGCCACCCCCGAATAATTTCAACACAGTCTCCGATGACAGTTCTGATCCCGACACCTGCCTCTCTTTGTACACCAACCTGAACACAATTAACACCGCAGAAGAGGCCTCGGAGCAGCGCGGGGCCGTCATCGCGTGCGCCGAGGCCACAAATACAGCACGCGGCCACCCTGCTGTGTCAAAGATGTCACATCTAACTTTAGGCCAGGGTGACCATGCAGAACCACCCCCCCCCCCCCCCCCCCCCCACACACACACACACACACACACACACACACACACACACCACCACCACCACCAAAAAAGAAAAGCATTATCACAGTTGCTTATCAAAACAGAGAATTCCTGCGAGCTGCACCGATGCCTCATTTCACATTGTATCTTCTCTGTGCAAATCTAAATGTGGAATAGGATATGGCTAATCCTATAACATTACTGCATAATACCCACGAAAGAGCAGCTCATCTATGCACATGCTTGCCAGCAGGAAAAAAAAATACCCATGCACACCCCGTACACACATGTAAATACACACTTATAGGGCACAAAAAAATGAATAGTAATATTCACCCCCCCCCTCCCCCTCACCACCACCATCATACACACACACACACACACACACGCTGTTTTTCTTCCCCAGCGACTCTGTCGTTTTTCAGTAGCATCATAGTAGTGTTCCACAACCACCCAGAAACCAGTGGGGTGTGAGACGAGTTAATGGTCCAGATGACTGAGCCTGCCATACTTAAAATAGTAGTACTTGGCCCGAAGATAGGAAAAAAATAATAAAGGAAATAAGCAAAGTGAGGGAAAGTGATCACACCAACACGAAAGTCTGTTCTTCATCGAGCGCTCGTCAACGCGTACCTCAAAACGTCTTCTGTACAACAGCTGAATAGAGTGTGTTTTAAGAAGTTAATACCTGTACACATCTGCCTGGGTTTGATACATTAGCTGTTTGATGTAAGCACAGCGGCGCAACGCTCCGCTTTTGGATTATATCGACTTTACAGAGTATGCGTGTTTTGAACTGCGAGCCCACGTGGCGTACTGTACGGGCTATCTACGAAGTTACTGTACATGTTATGTTTTGCCTGGCTTTGTAGAAATGAAGCACCTTAATGTAAAATGACTGGCTTGTCAAAAACTAAACCTTTGCAACACACGTTTATAAAATGCTTTTTATTCTTTCTGGGAAGAGTAGATAAGTGTTGGTTCACAAAGGGCTGGTTTCGCTTCATTGTGAGTAAAAACAGACATTTGGACAGCTGCTCTGGAGATAACACAAATAACAGCAATTACTATGGATGCACCTCAGTCAAATCCATTACCAGCGGACTCTGCTGAAATTGTTTCCGTTAATGCATTATGTTTTTCCATCCTGCCGCTCTCCTGGCCATTTCTGCACAAAGGTAAAAATCTCTCGTCAATATTGTCTTTAATTCTACACCACGATGCCTCTAAAATAGTGACTTTATGACATGGGAGCATCACGTGCAAGCTTTCTTTCACGCGAGAAAGAGACATTTGTATTTCAAAACAGCTTTAGCTTTGGACTTTTGCATATTAGTTTTGATTGTTTTACTACACATTTTAACTTTAAAAAAAAGAAAGAAACTCTGTATGTAAATGTCAGTGATGGCTTACATGATACCGATTGAAATTTAAACTTGTTAAATTTGATGCAACTAGTCAGCTTATGATGATCCTTGTATAGCCCTTGGAATATCTTCAAATAGACCTCTCTCTATAAAGTCTAGATTTTCTGTGCCTCCTCATTAATGTCCTTTTGCCTTGCAGTCTCGTCACTGCACTGCAAAGCAAATGTAAATATTGGCATAATTTTTCATAGTGCTATTATCTGTGAAAGACTGCATAAAGCCAGAGTTAATATTTGCAACAAAACTTTTCTCTAGATTTGTACGGGAGTCCCATTTCTAGTGCATGTGGCGTGCACCTGTGCATTTGTGTGAAGGCATGTGGACAGAAAGTGTGTCGATTTCCCTCCGTGTGTGTGTGTAGTGAATGTGTCTAGCGCGTCCTAAGAAATGTATGGCTTTATCTCCATAGAAAATACTGTTATCGTCTTTGGGGCGGGGCGGGGCGGGTCATGGGATGCTTTGTCACATTTGTCACAAGTCCTTCTCGGTGTGTCACACTCAGCTTCTCAAACTCACCACAGGCTCTAAACCGCTCATGGTGACTGCAGGGTCAAATCCTCCCCCCCACCCTCACCCCACCCATTTTTGATTTCTTTTTTTTTTTTTTTGCTTCCATCACCACCATCAAAAAAACCTTCCCATCCAATACGAGGACGCTGGCATACTGAGCGACACGGTGCAGGCCAGCAGCTCAGGCCTTCCTAGCGCATTTCTTCTCTTCCCTGAACTTCTCTCTCTCTTCATTTCTAGTTCTTAACGCTGCTTCTGTCCCATCTGTGTAAAGAGTCACTTCTTGTGGAAGTAGATTGTGTGAGTGAGGCCTGACTCCACCTTTGGTATCTGGTCACTGATGATCTCCACCAACATTTCAGGGAACTCCACCTTCAGGGCCTGGGACTCACGAAAGGTGTAGAAACAGAAGTCCAACAAGTTCCCCACCAACTGGACATCACAGGCATAAAGTGGAAAACATGGTTATTAGAAACATTTGTTTACTTTTTTTAACAATTTAATTTTCTACTTTACAGCACTGTGCAACAGTCATGAGTTAGTCTTCAGGAATAGTTCTCCAGGCTTCTTGAAGGATATTCAAAGCTCTTCTTTGCATGTTGGCAGTTTCTTGTTCTGTTCTCTGTCAAGATGAATCCACACTGCTTCAATAATGTGGAGGTCTGGGCTCTGGGGAGGCCAATCCATGACTGATAGTGTTCCACTGTGTGTTTACATAGCCAATTAATACAGATAAATAAATGAAGATCTTCAGAATTAGCAGGATGCCATTTTCTCTCCAGCTTACGAGTTATCTGCTCTGAATGAAAAAGCAGCCAATGTCAAAAGAAAAATTTTGAAAGACCTTCAGAAAGCCTGAAGAACTATTGCTCAAAAACACTTAAAAAATACAAGTAAGGCTCCTTGGAAGTAAAGCTATACAGGGTGGCTCAATACTTTTGCACAGTACATGAATGGTTTTTAAATGTATGTAAACTGTGAATTTCACTGAATATCTTTACCACTTGGGGGCAACACTGATTTTTTTTTTTTTGCGGACAGCCCTTCTTTAAAGAAAGGCCATCTCTCCAGCACTAACCCCATTCACTCAGTCATTAGGGTCGTTGAATTCTGGCCATTTATCTCTATGACCGCTCTCTCACTCGCTAACTCTCACCTCCGGAGGCTGTGCCTACACTGTTGTTCTCCCACGCACTGGTTGACCCATGCATTAAAAAAACAAAAAACAAAAAAAACCAACAACAACAAAAAAACCCAGTGATTTTGCACATTTGCCATGGTGACCAGCATGAAATCCAATAAACTGCAAGCTGGTATCGATCCCCATCTGTTCCATTCACCAATACAGCCTCGTCACTGCCTTTTCCAAAATAACCTTCCCTCGGGGAGAAAGTGGGATGTAATAATCCTTATTCCAAGCCACAGCACCATTGAACCGCTAAGTAAACACATTATCCATATTTCACTATGTTGCCATTTTACTGAAAACATTTCCAGTGGTATTACAGCCCCCAAAGTGCCATTGGACACCTCGTGTGAAGGCATGGCATACTACAGAGGCTGCCAAGGGAAGTCTGTGCTATACTTTATGCAACTGGCAAATTGGGGGGGGGGGGGGGGGGGGGGGGGGGGCAAGGGTACTTACATCATGCATGGCGTCCAACAGCTTGGTGAGCTGGAAGAAGCGCTGCCAGGTTTGGCCAGAGTTGTTGGTTGCTTTTCCCACTGAACGCCGGAGCTCTTTAATGTAATTAACCCTCATCTCCTCGAATGCTGCCTGGTTCTTCAGACCCTCTTTGGGAACTGGGAAAGAGACAAATCCTTATGTCATCGACATGGATGCAATGTACAAACAACAATAGTGTTTTAAATGTTAATGACCCAGTACTGGCAGAAAGGACTTGTATGGAAACAGTGCAGGCTTCTGTGTTAAACCTGTTAGTTGTTTTGACACGACTGTAGGAGATTTATATTAAACACCCAAGCCTGCAATTCCATTAGTCAAATGCAAGAAGAAATATTCTCCTATTGTGCCTCTATTGTGCTTTATCTGGACGATGCTGAGGGCTGCTGAACACTTTTCAGATAATTAATAGTGTTATCACAGTAAGTGTTCGGTGGGCTGTAGGGTTGGTTTTCAAAAAATACAAGAATTTGCAGAGCAAGTTAATGTTCAATTTATCATCTGTGATTGTATTTTAAAACAGTGAGCGCAATGTATTACAGTAATGATCAGGACTATTGGATGGCTGTGTTGTTGTTTAAAAAAAAAAAGAAAAAACTTCTGTGCTTGTATTATAAAAATAGCCAAAAACAGGTGTCTTTTAAATAAAAATTTCTAGAAAAAATACAAATCATCACCACAATATAAAATGAAATATTTTGTTATAAGATAAATAGTTATCCATATCTTCTTATCGAGTTGGTTGTTTTTTGTATATATATAGTGCCAATGAGCATGCAGTCTCACAGTCAGATCCACCCTGTGCATGTGTGCAAGCTACACAGGTGATAGAAAAAAATGCTCATCGTGAGGCTGTACAAAACAGCTTCACTGTTCAGTGGTTGGCTTCACAATGGCTGTATCCATCTTTTACGCAACTTATTTATCCCCCATCCTAACCAAAAAAAAAAAAATTTCTATTTCTAAAAAGTAGGGTAACTCTGACCAAAACAAGGCACATTACTGAATAACTACTATATTCCTGTTTTGCATGCCTCTGAATTTATTTTCCCTGCCATGCTGAAACATTTGATACATGTTAAAAATGGCTGGATGCATATTAAACATGATTTGCAGGTAATGTGCTAAGCCATGCACATCCAGCAGTATGTTCCTTTAATGTGTAACTGTGTTAAGGGTAATTAGAGGTGCTTAGTGAATTATGCTCTGACACCCACACAGTAGCCTGTTTTTGCACATTTTTCCTGTGCTGTTGACCTAAGCCTATTTAGCAACTCATTACAACCACTTTCACCATTTCAAGTAGTAATTAGTTTCCATGTGTAGCCGATGGTTCATGAAGGATGACAGGTGTATTGAAAGGCATTGATTAAAAGTTATCTCAGAAACAGCGAGAGCCAAAAAAAAGGGGGGGGGGGGGGGGGGGGGGGGGGGGACAATGGTGCTTATGTGAGTTAAAGGGCCTAATAATTTTATTAGCCAAAGCTAATTTATACAGCAGACTGTTCAGTGACTGGAGATATTAAACAATGTCAACTTTCATTCTCATAACAATGACTTGGATTGTGGCACTTCAGTGTTAAAGACTAGTGTGATAGAACTCTAGATAATAACGAATGAATTACAGTAATCACACCAATGAAGCTGCATTTGAACCTTTGCAGCATCATTTTGTCTCGCTCTTTCTTCCTACTGGTACAAAGGAGCAAAGTCATGGATAAAAAAAGAAAGTGAGGGCACCCTCTTTGAATTCTGAGGTTTTAAAAGGTTGAGGTCTGGACTTTGACTGGGCCATTGCAACGCCTCGATACTTGTCTTCTGCAGCTATTCTGTTGTACATTCGCTGCTGTGTTTGGGATCATTGCGCTGTTGCATGACCTCATTTTGACCAAGCTGTAGCTGTCAGACAGATGGCCTCACATTTGACTCTAGAATACTTAAACTAGAACGACTGCAGGTCCTGTAACGCAAAACCGGTCCATATCATCTCCCCTCCACCACCGTGTTTGATAGTTGGTGTGAGGTGTTTGTGCTGATATGCTGTGTTTAGTTTTCACCAAAGGTGGCGCTGTGCATTTTGGCCAAACTCCACTTTGGTCTCGTCTGTCCAAAACGACATTGTGGTATGTCTTGTGGTATGTTCAGATGCAACTTTGCAAACCTAAGCCGTGCTGCCATGCTCTTTTTTTTTTTTTTTGCTTCTTTTTCACATGACTGTATGGATCCCTGCTAAACCTCTCAAATGATTGTGCTACTGCCAGTTTAAGAAACATTTCAAAGCAGACACCTCAAATCAGTCGTGCTCTTTGAGGGAATGTCTCTCATTGTCCCCAAAGCCAAGATTAAGAAATTATGCTTTACAATATCTTTACAAGATTAATACAACCTTTTTCTTTTTTTTATTCATATGCTGGAAGTTATTTTGAAAAGTATATGCTAATTTTGACATTTCTAAAATATGTCAGCATTAATGGTACCTTCATAGATGTGCAAGTTACCCATGTTAAGTGCACTAATGGACCCCATACCACCACAGAGGCTCGCTTTTGAACTGCGCAGTCATTTACAAGCCAGATGGTTCATCTCTTTAGCCCGGAGGATGCAGCAGCCACGATTTCCATAAAGAATTTTAAAGTCTTATACATCAGACCGCACGACACTTTTCTGTTTCACTTCAGTCCATCTTAATTCAGCTCAGGATCAGAGAAGACGTGTTTCTGGATCTTGTTCGTATATATATGTTTTTTTCTTTACATGGTACACTTTTACCTTGCATTTGTGAAGGCACCGACAATAATTTGTGTTCCTGAGCCCGTGCAGTGTTATCTGCTACAGAATTATGTCTGTTTCTAATACACTGCTGCCTAGGGGCCCAAAGATCACGGCCATTTAACACTGGTTGTCATCTTTGTCGCTTGCATACAGAGATTTATTCGGTTTCTCTTAATCTTTTTTTATGACATTATGCACTGTAAATGATGAAATCCACCAAATTCTTTACAATTTTATTTTGAAAAGTGTTATTTTAAAACTATATGACCGCACAGTCTTTACACACTGGTGAACCCCTCGTTAACTTTACTTCAGAAATGACATCAGCCTCTCTGAAAGGCTCTTTTTTATGCCAAATCCTGTTAATGACCTGTTGCTAGTTATCCTAATTACCTATTAAATCACATCACTTTTCCAGTCGTTTGGTGCCCTCGTCCCAGCATTTCTGAAACATGCTGCTGACCTCAAGTTCTAAACATCTTGTAGGAATGTTGGCAAAAACCACCAACTGATAGGACTTGTTTGAATTCTGCAGACTGAATAGGTGAGAGCCTGCTTCTTGTCAGTTAGAATTGCAGGTTTTTGAAAACAGATCATTGTAGGTCAATAACTTTGAGAATGTGTATTTTGGTGCGTGTGTGTGTTTGGCTGCCTCCTTCTGGTCGTCTCTGGTCTTTTTCTATGTAATTCTTTTCATCACACTTTGAAGCACAATCACCTCCAGAAAACAGATTGTACCCTGGTGCTGTGATTTCTGTGCTGATTTCATGGCTGACATGATGAGAATGTGCTAAAACCCTTGGCCGCATTTGGACCTTTTGTTTTTCTCCCACTGACCCACATACACTCTGATTAGAAACTGACCTGGCATTCAGGGCCAGTACCATGACCGGCCCCGAAATAGGGCATTTATACCACTATAAATGATGTCAAATTGATTTTTGCTGCAGTTGAAGAGAGCCCCTTCAACTAGGGCATATTTCTTTTTGGGGACTTAAGATGCTGCACTGTGTGTACCACAAGTACTGAACAGCTCTTTTCTTAATGTATTGAAAATGAAGAAGCACCCATCTAATCCAGAGAGAAGATGCTCTGAGCGTGTGTGTTGCTAAACTATGTGCAGCTTCCTGCTCTCAGTTGCCACATACCCAACCAACGGGGTGGCTCTTGGTTTTGATTCATGACCTGATACTGAAGCATTAGGGAAGTTTACAACTAGCCCTGATTATGACTGCAATATAAAGCTGGTGAGAGTGCAGTCTGACTAAATATTATTCAAACATTATGCAATCAGAAAATAACCGTCCATAATGAAAAGTATTGCAGTATTTGAGGAAGTAACTACTTATTAAAAAAAAAAAAAAGTGTCAAACAAAATGCCACAGTACACATACACACACACACAGTGTGCACTTGTCCCATCTGGAATGAGGCTCTGCAGCCATTTTGGAGAGAAGCAAGATGACAGTTTGGAAACAAAACAAATGATTGAGATAATCTGGCAATTTTATCTGCATCATTTTTTTTTTTTTTTATAGGTGAGGAGTGTAACTGGTTTGAACAGGCCGCTGCTACTGTACCAAATCCAAACAGGGTCGTGAGATACCGCGGGCTCAGTGAAACCTTCGCCAAGGTCACAGAGGAATAACAGCCCTTGTCTCTTTTCTCTTTATTCCTTTTCACATGTCTGTTTCTCTCGTTCCATCTCTCTCCACGCAGCGCACACATTCCCATTTGCAAACCAGCCTAAAGGCACTCGCAAACTCGGTGACTATGTAGTACTTGCTCAGCTGACAAGTCCTGACACCTCTTCTGTAAACATTTCTCCTGCTACTCCTTCCACAAGGCCCAAGCATTATATCTGAATGATGGTAACTAAGTGAGCCTCCTACAGCGCCTCAGAAAATCCTGCAATAGACGGCTTCTTTTTGAAATTATTCACAAGTGCTTTGCCAAACCTCCATACGGTACAGTCACTCCATCATGTGGACTTTGGAATAGACATGAAAGATGAAGCACTGAATGACTATTTTCTCTCCCCCCCTTTCCTCATTTTTTGACAGCTATATTTTGACTAAATCCAATAACCGCAGCAGACTGAACTAACTGTGAAGCATCTTAAATTCCCTGTTTTGATTCTGCATCCCAGCCTCTTTTATCCACACCCTCGCTTTCAAAATTCTAGCCCGGGTTTCAAGGAAGTGGAGAAAAATAGCAGGTCTTGGAGCGATGCCTGGTGCTTGACTGGCCTTTATTAAGTACAGCAGGGCTCTCTGGAAAACCTCCAGAGGACCAGTGAGGAGAGGAGAGGGAGGCCGCAGCAACAGAAGGACTAGCTCTGCCATCCCACCACTCCCTTTGTCTTCTCTTTCTTTCTCCCTATACAGTAGCTGTGCACCTGTCTCTTTCTCACCAACACTAGCTCCGTCAACTTTTGTGTGATTTCACTCTTTAAATCTTAACTTTTCCATTTTGGTTTCTTATTCTCACTGTCTCTCCTCGCTTCTCGTTTTCTTCTGACTGCCACATAGTTAAAGTCCAGTTAGACCTCTCCTTCTTTGGGAGTTTATATTCAGGGAAATGCTTTCACATTGCTTCTTCCATATGTCACTGTGCTATAGAGCCAAAACCAACCTTCTACTGCTGCTTGCAGTGTAGTGCATGTTTAAAATATTTCTAGACCTCACTTCCTTTTCAGTCACTACTTACAGGGTTCCCATTAATGTAAAAAAAAAACAAACGAATGTATATTTTTTGCTATTAAAAAAAATCAAGCCAGGATAAGGGGATGTGCTGTCACAGTGCTGGCATGATCTGCAAAACCTGAAGTCAACCTCATTCTCACCAAGTTTTAGTAACCTCTCCCCAGCAGTCCCTTGGTCACCAGTGCTGGTGTGCACAAACATAGCTCAGCATGAATTGAGCCCAATGCCTCTAAGATCGAGATGGATGCCCGGACCAGTTGGAATGCTGTAAACATGGATGCTCGTGTGAGACAAAGAGGACGGTTGAGGCAGTTAAGCCGCAACAAATTCCTTTGACTGTACGGATGGGAAAGGTGTGAATCTGTGTGGAGAAGTTAAATAGGCTATTTAAGATCGCAGTGACTGCTCAGAAATCATCCACTTGTACTTTGTTTTATCATATTTGTCAAAGTTTGATGACTAGGTTCGAGGTCCGACGGGTTGCATTTTACTGTGTAGCTCCCGGATATGTCTTTAGTGATTGATGGGCATGTACGCTTCGTCATTCTACGAACCAGCTGGAAACTTTGGAATGACAGGAGAGAGGAGAAAATCGAGCACATTTATCTTCCAAATTCAAACTTCCTGAAAGATGATAAACACTTTAAAAATGAGAAGTAATAACTGAATTAGTAACTGATCACCAGCAACGATTTGACCTTGACCCTGCATGCCATACGAATGAAGGGGAAAGAAAAAAAAAACTATTTATTCTACTAGAATGTGGTTCACTGATAGGAAAGGATATCAAATGATCAATCAGTGAACCATATCCAGCTCTATGTCAGTGCTCTCATTCAGGATTGTTTTCACCTTCACACCAGACCTTACTGTAGTCACCCTGAAATAAAGCAAAGGATGGAGGGCTGCCCTCAGTATTTTTAGAGGCTTTGGACTCTCAGTCACTCCCCAAGTTTGTCTGTCATAGTCTGCACACCTCTGCTGCTCTCCCCTCCTCCCATGAATGATTTACTGTTGGGTGGGTGCCTCAGCTATACGAGTACATGAAAACTAAATGAGAACCTCTAAAACAAGAGGACAAGTCTCTCTGGTTGGATAGTAGGTAACAGGGTGCAGACCACTACCTGTGGAGGGAGGTGTACAGCATGCAGATGCTGTGAAATCTTCAACATCTAAACCTAGTGAGTGGCAGGCTGGCTTACAGCCCACCAAGAAACGAGAAGCTGGCTTTAATATTAAAACTTTTATTGAATTTATCAGGCAAGAGACAAACTTTTCTTGAAGTCATTTCTAAACCCACCGAAACCGACTTAAAAAAATAGGATAAAAACTTTTTTGAAGTAAAAATTTAAGAAATTGAAATTAAAATTAATTTTAAGGAAGTTAGATTTCACAGGCTAGTGGGAACCCTGTACTGAAAAAAAGAAATCAATTAAAAAAAAAAATTAAAAGTAATCACAATTCACTTTACTTAGCTAAAAGTCCAAAATATAAAATGAAAATAATAAAAGTTCACCAAGTGTGGTCCTACTTAAGTATTAGCAGTAAAAAATGCACTTCAAAGTATAAAGTCTAAAAATTGACCTCTGTGACTAATATTATAGTATTTCACTACATTATTAGACTGTTAATACTGGTTCATCAATGCCTAAGTAGCAAACTTTTTACTTTTGAGCTAGTTTTACCTCCTTTATATACTGCAGCTCAGTGTATACATGCCTAAAATGCTGCATAGCAGCAAGGCTGCTCAACACTCAATGCAGGGAATACAGTACTCCAATCCTGGAAGAGCAAAACTGGCCTCCCATTTGTCACAGAATCTAATTTAGGAATGTATTGATTACTTTAAAATAACCACATGCTATCTTTCTGCTTTGTATTTCAGAACTCTTATTCTGCACCCAGACTTTCAGATCAGAGAAATAAAGGTTCATAAATGAAATTTAAGTAAGTAAAGAAGAGTCAGGTCAAATGTATTTGTACAGCACTATTCAGACATAGAAGAATCTGATCTCTACTGTTTGCGGATGATGTGGTCCCGTTGGCTTCATCAGGTGGTGGCCTCCAGCTCACACTGGAGCCATTTGCAGCCAAGTGTGAAGCAGCAGGTACTGTATGAGAATTAGCACCTATAAGTCTGAGGCCATGGTCGTCAGCCGGAAAAGGGTGGAGTGCCCACCCTGTGTTCACGAGTGAGGGGGGAGGAGAGCAGGAGATTTACCAGTCAAAGTCTGATCAATGTCTCTACCCTCGCCTATGGTCACGAGCTTTGTGTAGTGACCGAAATAACAAGGGTTGCTGGCCCCTTGCTTAGAGATAGGGTGAAGAGCGCAGTCATTCAAGAGGGGCTCAGAGTAGGGAAGCTACTCCTCCACATCAAAAGGAGCCAGTTGAGATGGTTCGGGCATCTGACTAGGATGGCTCCTGGACGCCTCCTGGGTGAGGTGTTCCACGCATGTCCTACTGGGAGGAGGCCCCGGGGTAGACTAAGGACACACTGGAGAGATTATATCTCCGTGGCTGGCCTGGGAACACCTTAGTGTTCCCCCAAATAAGCTGGAGGAGGTGGCTGAGGAGAGGGAGGTCTGGGGTTTCTCTGCTTAGGCTGTTGACCCCACGACCCAGCCCCGGAAGAAAATGGATAGAAGGATGGAAGGACGGACGGATGGATGGATATTCAGAGTGCTTTTTTACAGTGTGATAGAAAGGGGAATACAAAGAGACATTTAAAATGTGAAACTTATATGTATGCATATAATATAAAACATGTACATAATCATGATACAAATATAACAATTAGAAGTGAAAAACAAACAAGACTAGTCTTGTTTTTCATGCTCACAGATGTCTAGTTATATATATCTGTTGTGTTAGATAAAGAGATAAGAGAATCTCACTTTAGCCATGTTATGAGGGTTGATGTTGCATAATTTGCACAATGCAACTTCACTATTGGCACCATGTGTTTGCCACAAACGCAACAACCAGCTGATTCAAGGAGAGTATAAATGAGTAATCCATGACTTGTTGTGACAATTGGACAAGATTTTTTTAAACTGTTCAGTAAGGACTCATAAATAACTACACATAACAAATCTTACTGAAACCTGTTTATGTTTTGTGTGTCTGAAAGAAAAAAACAATATATATATCGACCGATATCGGCTTTCTAAATTCTCAAATACTGGTATCATTATTGGTCTTAAAAATCTACTAAAAGCATCCAAAAGTGCTCAGTCAGATCCTGCTTTAAAGTCTGCTTTTCTATAACACATTATAATCTCTTTCACTGTTTCACTGTTGCCCTCTTTTATAATATCTTCTTTATGTTCTTTCTAATTTGGATGTTCTCATTTTATCTATTTTGTAGTTGCAATGTTTTATAAATTCTATCAAGCGCCTAACTCCTGTTTTCAAGAGCACTACAGAAACAGTTCAGAATTATTAGTATTTGCGCTATATCAGAATTATTTGGAAGAACCTGAAGAAATGTGGGCTAGTCTTTTTTTTTTTGTTTGTGCTGTTGACAGCTGTTTGTCCCTGCTGTGTAAAGAGAGAAGTCATAATGCAAGAAAGACCAAGTACTTAAAAAAATACTATAATAATACTAATACTAAAATGGTCCACTGTAGTTATTCTCTGTAGTTATTCGCCTTTCACCCATTATACATAAAGCATTGTGTTTGGATTATGCACTGTAGGAGGACTGAATGTGAGCACCTCTACATAGCTTCTGTGTTGGTTACATCCTCTCTTTGTAGATGGAGGGTGACAGCGCCATATATATATATATATATATATATATATATATATATATATATATATATATATATATATATATATATATATATATATATGCACCTTAAGTCCAATGGTTTTCAATCTGGTGGTCAAGGTGGGAATATTGAGTGTGAACAATTCTAATAAAACAATTTTTGGGAGGTGTGCCACTCAGAAATTTGAGTCACGAGAAGGGGCCTCAAGGACACTTTGCTTCTTTGCAAAGGGTCTGAAGCAAAAAAAACAAAACAATACTAGTAATTAGTAATTACAGCTGTCAAATAAAGACTGTGGCACATAAAGTACAATGTTTCTCTGAAAACTGTAATACTGACAGAAATACAGCTTCATCAAGATTTCTAATTACTTTAGCAGATGTACTTAAAGTTATAATAAAGTTAGTAATAACAAAAAAAAAAAAAACTGTCCAGCATGTGGAAATATCAGATTGCTCGCCTCAACCTTTCTGTGCCCTTCTAACTGTGGAACATCTATCAGCACCCTACACAGACATATGCAAGACTGCATCAGGTCTTGGGTCTCAGCGTGACCTCAAGCTTTGTCGCTACCTTTTCATTAATCAAAGTGTGGGTGTGGACAGTAAAGTCACGAGAGACAGCGCAGCCATCACGGAACATTTAACTGTTGCTACTGACCTGACCACAGCCACTCACTATGTTGTTATAATGAAAGGAAAAAAAAAACCCAAAAAAGGCTACTTTCAGTTTCCAGTTGAGCAACATGGTCTAACGTATCTTCTCTGTGGAGCCTGTGGCCACATTTGCAGAAAGTTGTGTCACAGTGAGACCCACGGCACTGAGTGACAGAAGTGTTTATCCAAGGCGAAAAAAAGGCAACATAAAATAAACCAGAGCACAACCGAGAAATGACACCATCTCCCTTTCATTTTGCTTACGCTGCATGTCGCCACAGGTGCAACATCAAGTCTATTTTCACACTTTTTGTCTATGTTGAAGAATTACTAAGAATGAGCTCATACTCAGATCTAACAGACTTTACAAAGACATGACTGTGGGCGCCAGGAAGGCAGATACTGCCAACAGTGTCTCAAAGGTGTGTGGTGAGAACACAAAACACCTCATTGACACGTTTCCTTTGTGAGAGGCAGCCTTTTGGTTAAGAAGATGAATTGTGTCTCAGGCCGAAGCAGTTTTTAGGTCACAAAATGAAATGAAAACAAAGAGATTTGGGATTTGTCTGTCTGTATTATATAATAGTAATGACAAGGGGAACAAAACAGTACAGTACAAAAGAAAAAAATAAAAATGTGTTAGATGGCCATCAACATTTCCAGGTTTGCAAAACACTGGATTAATCTCAATTGGACACTTTTGGCATCAGCAGAAAGGAGAATGAATCTAATGATGTTGGGAAGTCACTGAAAGCAGCCAGGACACTACAGTTTGCATGCTGAGTCATGCACATGAAATGTGGTAGTTGTTGCCAGGTACTAAGAAGGTCCAGAGTGGTTCTGAACAGATGCCTCTATTATTAGTGTGTCGTCTATGATGGCCAGGTGGGCAGGTGAAGAATAAATAAGAGCCTGCGAGCAGGTTTTCAGTTCACTGCCTACCTGTGCTGAGAAGCAGGAGGACCTTCATGGAGAGGAACTCGTCGTAGGTTAGCTGCAATCGCACAAACTCCTGGCTCACCTGCCTCATGCCCAGACACAGGTCGTACATAGCTGACTGCTGCATGCGCTCCCTGAAGAGAGACAGGCAAAAAAAAAGTAATAAATAGCTGGGTTATTTTCTATTGCAACAACTGTGTCTGTGTTATGTTACACTCCATTCCCCAGTACAGGCTCGCATTTATTCTCAGTTCATTCACTAGTTATTTTTACTTACTTATTTATTTTCTTTGTCAATAGTAACTCACTAACAGGCTTCCTCACTCCATTCCAACCAAACTAGTTCAGTCCGGTGAAACAGTGTTTCCACACAGTGCAGAGGAGGATCCTTCTAGTCTGGGCTGAGAGCAGAATACCAAATCCCCCCAGATTGCAGAGCGCTGCGTATGGTCTCACAGCACAGATGCACCAGTTTTCCAAAGCTGTGGCAGACTAAATCAGACCCTCTATCTGACCCCAATCCCCAGAAAAAAAAACACTTTTCAAAAAAGGAGGGAAAAAAATGACACATTTATATATATATATATATATGTGTTAACTACACATGAGCATGCTCACTGTCTGTGCACTGATGTGTCAAAAAACACAACAATTGTGCTTGTTGTGTCACTCCTCTTTTCTTTCATACAGATTTTATCACTAACATTATCTTGGCTACATTGCTCAGTTCACCCCCCCACCCCCACCCCCACCCCCACCCCAAAAAAAGAAAGAAACATTAGAAGAGATAAAGCTCAAGCCAATTAGAAACATGCTCTGCAGATGCCACAGATTCCCTGGCTTTGGATGCCACTTCACTCTGCTATAAATCACCACCACATCAGGACTACAGTAATTAAATGCAAGTGGTGCGCCTTGACTTGAAAGAGGCTGGACTTTTAACCACAATGCAGTGACACCACATCATTACACAGGCAGCGTGGGCGGAGACTTATTCTGATAACAACTACACATAATATTTTGTAGAGGGGACGGGGGAGCAGCCAATTGGAAACGAGTGCATAATATTCCCATTAAACCAAAAAAAAAAAAAAAAAAAGACACGCAACACTTTTACAGTATTTACTGTGCAGCTGTCGGCTCCACTAAATAACTGATAAACTCTGACGTCTGAGAAAGCCTGTTTCCCCGCTGAGCAGCACCGTGTATGTGAGCAGTTTCGCAAAGTGCAGCATAATATCATTTGATACAACTTTGGGCTAGAGTTTCTAAAGTCTCCACACGTTTTCTCTCTCACTCTCTATCACTCCCTCTCTCTCTCTCTCTCTCTCTCTCTCTCTCACTCACTCTCTTCCTGAAATCAATTTTGCTGAATCACTGCCCAAAATGAGCGCCTGGTTTTGGGGAGGAAAGAAGAAGAAGAAGAAGAAGAAGAAGAAGAAGAAGAAAATAAAAGACAGCAGCAATCTCACTCTTTCCCTCTTGCTTTCCAATTTCTCTATATCTCTGTGCGTCTGTCGTCTTCTCACACAGTTTCCCTTTTTTTTCTCTGTTTCTAAGGTAAAAAGGAAGAAGCACAGGGCTGAGGGAAAAGGAAAGTTTAGAGTCTTGCATGTAAGAGTATGCCAAAAAGAAATAATTTTAAATGAAATGACTTCACAATTAGTCCATTTTCACAGTGAAATATCACTGTGAAAATCATTCTTAAAATACATTGTTGATATAATTTAAAAGTGAGAGTTCAAAGAAAGGTCTTTGGCGATACATCAGGAGGGCTCATTTAGAGTCCCGGTCTCTGAGTGGGTGGGTTCCTATATGTGTTTGATTGACAGCTGAGCTAGCACGGGATCAGTGAAACAGTTTAAGTAATACTTTACTGCTGCTTACAAACCAAGGACAGAGAGTGAGTTGTTAACAGTTCCTAACAAAGAATAAAGAATATTTTACATCAGCTTTACGACTCTGGCATATGCAGGTACGTTTTTGAGCCGTTAAACTGTTTGCCTGCCTATGTGGTCAAAATGCAAATTAAAATGAAAGCAATGCAAGATAGAGCAATACAAATGAAACAGAAATGTGTGTGTGTGTGTGTGTGTGTGTGTAATGTCTACATTTTTACAAAGTGAAGCAATTGTTTGCACTCTTTATGTATAATATTTGATTCAAGGGAAATTCATTTTATCGGTCTCAGGCATTTACACCAATCAGGGAAAAAACGGCAGATTTACACGGCCTTTAATGTAAATTGAACACCATGCCTGCAGTAGTTAGGCTCAGTTGCAGACAGCTAAGTGAGGGGACAGGCTACTCAATACATGCTTTAATGCCCTGGGCCAATAAGCACTATGTTGCTATAGAAACAAGTGGACTCTGTGCGCTGCCCTAAAGACTGACTGGACCCTGAAAAATTATGGGCCTACTCTGCGCCCATATTTGACTGGATTCTCAATGACCTCAAAACGACATCAAGAACAACAAGCAAGCACAAACACCTTCACTCAAAAAGACATCCACGCTGTCCTGACAGAGCAGCGAGCACGTGACCGCCACCAGCAGCCAGTCTACATCTCCTCTGCTCTGTCAAGCTTAATTCCAGGCCCATCTGTCAAAGGGAAGGGCTACTGTATAGAAACCAACACAGCATACTGCACAGTAAAAAAAAAAAAAAAAATCCACAAATGATTCATAATCATTCATTATGCACGTGCTATTACAAGTTTTTTTTTGGACTTATTCAGAGTTGAATGTGTCAGATCACATAAACCATTTGGTCTGTATTGCAGCATTAGATTTCACCCTAAAACTGATTTCAAAGTAAGAAACACTATTCTTAACCCACCGCCTTTCATTTAGTGTTAAATTAAACTCAGGATGTGTGCTAAGCACTCAGTGACACAACACACACAGGCTCAAAAAAAAAAAAAAAAAAAAAAAAAAGTATGTTAGCTGTGTTGCACAATAGAGTTTGTGCCCCTGTTTGTTTGTTTATTTATTTATTTATTTATTTGGAACAAACTGACCCAGTGACATTGACTTATACAAGCTATTAGTTGGAGCTTTTAAACCAGCCTCTGACTGAACATGCTCCTCTGCAGCAGGCTGCCTACAGAGGTTACCGTCCTCTTTTATTAACTCGACAACATTCAATTCATCACTCTAATCATAAAAAAAAACATACCTTTCCTTTCTGCTTGCTCTCCTGTTCAAACACAGATCAACTGGGCTACTGACTGCTCTTGCCAGGCTTTGATGGTCTGTGCCTGATGCAATTAAAGGACCATCAGAAAATTCAAATATGTTTTCTTGTAAAGTGCCAGAAATCTGGCGCCAGATTATGACCTCATTTAAAGTGCATCTTGATTTCCTGAAAGGAAACTCGTTACCACAAAACCTCATTTTGGCCTTTAAGTAACTTTTGGGTAGCTTAATAAAATGCTTAAAATAGCACAGAAGCAAAATACACTCCTTACTTCCTTATGTTTATGGATTCATTAACATCTCATGTGTGGCTGAAAATAGCACTAATAGACTAAGCCTGGCTGTTTGCTCAAGTACTAGATCTACGAAAGAACTATTCTAAAAAACAAATGGTAACGGGCTGATAAAAGGTGGATTTAAACATGCAATATCAGTACTACTACCTGCTAATGGTTACGACCAATATGATCTAAAAATGAGAGCCGCGTGTGTGTGTGTGTGTGTGTGTGTGTGTCTGTGTTGTACTGCAGCTATGGACGTGTAGACCTACTCGTTAAAGATGAGGTCAGGGGCAAAGTAGAGCATCTGTCCATTGGTGTGTTTGTAGGAGCGCCAGCTGAGGCAAAAGGAGGACAGACACATCCATGAGTACTGGATCAGGGTGATTTGGTCCTCAATGGGCAGGCTCCGGAAACCTAGTGCACAGGAAAACATGCACAGCAGACAGAGGCGGAGAGGATGAGACGATAACGTCACGTTTAAATGTAGCAAACGACACTGAGTTAATGCATTTGGATTTAAGTGGCAACTTAACAGGCCTTTATCTGGCGAGGCGCGTGCGTGCGTTTACCCCTGTCTATGCATTATGCGCCCTGCGTATCTGTGCTACAGCATGACGTTTTGTGCCAATTTTTTATTTATTTTTTTAATTCACACATGATAACCACTGGGAAGCATTCACCCATTCTTGTTTCATGCATATCCCGCAAGGCCTCCAGATACTGGCATGCTGTCTACAGAGCTCTAAAAATAGATTCAAATAGGAAACTCGCCAAACTTTCAATCAAACTCAGGCAAGGAACCCCTCCTTATCCGAAACACACAGGCCAACTAAGGACACCCAAGTGACTTATCAGGGCTTAGGGACTATTTCAGTCTATATGCATCCCAATCTGCCAAAAACAATCATTTGTATGAAAACATTTGTGGGAAAGGTATGTCAAATGCCCAGCTGTCAACACTGTCTAGGCAGTTTATATCAACTTATAAGACTCTTCTGTAAATTATTAGATTTGAAAAGTATGTGTGCTAATAATGACCAGCATAACAAGAGACACTGCTGGTCCCTGTTGCCTTCTTCTGCCACATCCAAATGTAAAGTGAATGCAGGCAGGGGCATATCTGAAAGTCGAAGGTGCTCATTTTGACCCTTCTGTCTGGCTTCTATTTATATGTCCGGATATGGCAAGCAGACACCGAGGAGGTATCAAATATTTGCAATACAGCAAATTAAACAGGCTCAAAGAGCTACCTGTGAGGCATCTTTCATTATGTCTCCCACTGACTGGAATTTTAGGGGAACGTGTTTATTCCTCCTCAAACATTATTTTCTCCCTGCTTCCCCGTACTCTGGCGTATATGTAGAAATTAATGAGAAAAACGTTCACATAACAACTGGCAACACTGATGTAAATGAGTAAGAAATCCTAATCTTGATTTTATTAAATGGTAAAATAGGATTCACCGCTAATCTTGTTGAAGCTCTGCAGAATCATTTCCTGACCTAATATTTAAAATCAAAATTGTGTGCTCCGACAAAACTAGCAGTGTTTTATCCTAAAAAGATCAAAAGTGAAGATGCAGGCATGTTATCTTCATTAAAAACCCTCTTCATAATTACAGTATAGAGTCCCCTCTGATTTATTAAGCTGGTATTTTTACCACTTACCACTTTCTTTGAGTTGTCCATAAATAAAACTGAATATCAATTCTTTTCCTAGCAGTAAACTCATTGCAAAATTTAACACCATGCATATATAACTTAAGTCCCTTACAGATGGATTTAGGGGCACTGCTCCCACTCCTTTCCAAACATTCCTAAACAGTATATAGGCCTCAGCCCACTCCACTAGTGGTCACTAACCTGGAAGTACTTTGGCCCATTTCACCATGCGTACCATCTGCTTTCCAGCCAGGCGGTTGAGACTGGATAGCAGGTGGTCAGTGGTGTCAGGCTGCGTGTTGTCATAGCCAGAGTACACTTCTTCGGGCTCAATCAGCTCCAACACGCTGCAGATGGAGGGCGGCAGAAAAGGTGTGACCACCCCAGGCCTGTGGGGCACCAGGGCATTGGCAGCACTGGCATTCAGCTCCTTCTCTGAGGACAGGTAGCCTCCAGCGCCACCTGTGGCAGTTTGGCCATCCTTAGAGCCCTGCAGGTCCTCACTGACTCCCTTCAGCTTCAACTTCTTGGATTTTCGTGCTGCAAGGAACACGAGAGCCTTTATTAACACAATGTCGAGTTTGCCATTTCTTGTATTCTTATACAGCGGGCGCTGTATGGGTTTAAATAAAATGCAAATACAACAAGATACAGAACGTCAAACATTTATAACATCTACATGCTATTAAATATGAAGTATTTGTTTAATTTCCTGTTTACTCACACAGCTTTAAGGCACATGGTCACCTATATTGCCCCGTAAGCCAGCTAATTACTAGTTATAACAATATAATAAGGTTTTTTTTTTTTTAAATAGTTTTTAATACTAAAAGTATTATTATTTAAATTTCTTTTAGAGTCAGTAATATATTGTCACACACCTATATCAGGTATATTTCTGACCATGCATGCCCACCCTTTTTAGAGCAAGTCAAGCCTAACATGATAAAAAAGGTGCTTAAACAAAACACCCACTTTCCATTTACAGGTAAACAGGCACACATGCACACTTAATGCAGTTTTCCATTCACGAACTGCAGTTTAAAGACTGTGCACAAAATTTTAGTAAACCCTGTATTATCTGCATGCAAAAGATGAATTCAAAGACACAGGTATAATTTGCCCATGGTGATATATCTCCTGCGCAACAAGTGGATCTTTGCTCACTCAAACTCGCTCAGCAAAGTTTGCGTAACAAGCCAACCTGCTGCTCACTCCCTGCGTGCTGATGGCTAATGTTAGCTTCCGATGCTGCGTGAGCAACTCTCCATCAGCTGATGTCGCTCCTGCAGCCCCGTGCTGAAAAACAGTTTTCCACACTGGCTGTGCTGAGTTTTAGAGGCTGACAACACTTTCAAAAAACGGACTCACCTCAGAAGGTAAGACTTGCTGCTCCTTAGCGAACAAAGGAATTGCAGTACGCTGCGCAGCTAAAGTTACCAATACTGACGGCTCTTTTCTAAGTTGTGTTTCGGCTTGTTTGCTAACACTTACATGCTGATGGGATTATGATGTTTCACGGCTTTCGCATCTTTCTCTGCTCCCATTAGGCTGCTCTTGCCTGCGTTAGCTAAGATCCGTTAGCTAGCACGTTACTTAGAGCAGAAACGATGCTGTATCATTTTTTATTTTTCTTGATTTCCAAGGTGGCCACATGCTTGTTTTTGGAGTAACATATGGCCGGAGTTAATAAACTGTTTATTTGTTACTCAAGACCTTAATTAAGGTTTTCCGTATCATGTAGCTGGGTCACTTTCAGATCAAAATCTACAAAAAAGGCGCAACTAGCTTTAAACACACGCAGACAGACTGAGTGATTAATTAGGTCTAAGTTTATTTTTGCTATTTGGCTCCTGAGGATTGGCTGAGTGTTTAGGGTGGCCAGATCAATATAAAAATGTGGGACATAATCATATATATATATATATATATATATATATATATATATATATATATATATATATATATATATATATATATATATAATGTACAGGGCTCATATTAACTGCTCACTGTTTTTTTTTTCCAGTAATGATGGAGTCATAGATCAACATATAACTTTTTGAGCCACATATTTCTTGTGAGGCATGTTGACTTACAGTGCTGAACAAACTTATGAGACCACCTGTCACTAAGAAAACACCAATATTTTGGAAATCAGTCAGAAACTTGTTTCAAACTAAAAATTGTGTCGTAATTGTGTTGTTAAAAATATATAATTTCAATTAAAAGACTTGCACATACTGGTGGATTAACTATTACAGAAACAAAAAATGTATTTTGGTAATTACCAATACTGTTCATTTAGGCCAGCTGTGGCACAAACCTCACACTGGCTGGTGGTCTAGTAAATTTGCTAAGCACTGTATTTTTATTGTATTTTGTTTTATTTACTTTTATTTAACCAAAAAATCCCATTGAGAGCAAAGCACTTTCCCAAAGCAGGCCTGTCCAGGATAGCAGCCATACTTACAAATGCAACAAATACAGCATAAAATGCAAGAAAACTTTACATTTCCTTTATTCTCTTAAAACTCCAAAGCTCTTCAGCAAACAAGCCTTTATGAGGAAGTGAAAAAAAGTTCATGAAAACACTGGATAATTTCTAGTGGTGTTCCACCAAAAATACCTGGGATTAGAGTGGAATATTCCACCAGTGAAGCTCCACTGGTTATAAAATGAAAGATACAACATGATATAGAATGCACAAATACAACAAGAAAAACATCCACGTCTTTCCTTATGGTCCTTTTTAAATTCATCAATAGCTATAAGCATGTTTAAGTTAAGATCTTTCTGCAATGCATGGTGCATAGTAAGAAAATGCTGCTTCTCCCTGATCCATCAAAACTCTGGGCACATCAAAAAGCAACCATTTGGGGGACCATAGCTGGTAAATATTGGAGCTGAGACTTAACTAGAGCCAATCAGTTGTCATTGTCTGAACAGGTGGGACGAGGGACAGGGGATTTTAAAAAATGCCGTGCGGTCCCACATAAAGTGGGACATCTGGCCGCCCTACTGCTGGCATAAAAAAAATCCTGACATGCACTGCTATACCCTAGGCATGCCAAAAAACATCTTGTAATTTTGTACTTCAGAGGTTTCTGAAGTTGTTTAATGTAGTGTGGACACTGGCAACATTAAATTGGCTTTAAAAAGTTGCTGTGAACTTCTTCAGACTTGTATGTGAATGCAAGTGTGAATGGCTGTCTGTCTCTCTGTGTTACCCCTGTGATAGACTGGGATAGGCTCCAGCCTACCCATGATGCTTGTGCCGCTATAACCAACTTATCTCCAGGTATCGCTGTTTCATTACACGTCATACATCACTTATAGCTCTGATGTCAAGCGTAACTGCACTGCCATTAGCCACGTAGATAATGACGGACAGTAATGACTGTTAGGATTATTTTTCTACAAATGTAGCTGTAATAACTTGAAGTGAGCATGTAAAAAGATTTCCATTTAAAATCTTCTGTGGGAGCAATTCCCCCAGACCCTCCTAGTGTGATAGATTTTTACCTTTCTTTTTACTTCCCCACTTAACATCCCTTAAGTATTAAGTATAACATGTTTATAGCAATCAGTTGAATTGGAATTTTGCTTTTTCAGCCCATCTTATTGTCCATATTTTGATTATAAAACAGGGCTTATGACCAATAAGTCTATTAGACAATAATTACTACATAATGAGTATTATTGAGGTTTTGCAGATGCACTAACCATGTGACGTCAACATCTACCATTTTGGATGTGTGACAATCATGGAGACACTTTAGGATCAAGTGAATAATGCCCCAGTCACACAGGCCAAGAGACTGGTCTGCAACCATCTGGCAACTTATGGTCGTGAGAGAAAAATGACTATTCCCCAACCAGTTCTGAGTGGTTGCTGGGAAAATGATTGCAAACACCTGTTGCTAGAAAAAAAAAAAAAAATTACCCAACCTATTGGTATGAAATTCTTTGTGATTGCTTTGGAGATTTGCCTTCAAAGTAAAAGTTGCGCTTCTTGAAACATGTTGGCTGCAGCGTTGAGGCACAACTTTTACTTTGAAGGTGAGCCCTCTTCATTTCCAGTTTGCATACCACTTTTCCAAGCTTTACTACGGCTCGGCTAGTAGTTAGTATTTACAGGCAAACATGGAAAACTCCTGGCAACCGTGGCAATCTGCTAGCAACCAATGCAATCACAAGGAGGTTTTTGATGCAGCAACTTCTTTGTGACCAATTTCTCCAAGCAAGAGCCAGCAACTTCCAGGAACCACTGCCAACCAGTCGGGGAACACACGTTTCCCTAGCAACCGGTGATTGTAACTCTTGAGCAATGTGTGCACGATGTCACGTGAGAAACCTAAATAGCAGCATTTTAATTGCTCTAAAATGTCAGTGTCTTTACACAGTTTTTCCATCACTGCAGCTTAAACTAACATGAGAGTCTGTGTGATGACAAGTGGAAATATAGAACAGTAAAGCCTTCTGTTTTCTTTTGCTGAAGCAAGAATCCTCACACTGTTTCATTCCCTCAATTATAAATGAAACATTTCAGTTCCATCGATCCCATCATGCATTAAACAGCAATACTTCCTCATCATTAGACAAGCGGACAAAAAAGTATTATAATCTTGTAATAACTCTGGCACCTTTGAACATCATTGTATTGTTTATATTTCACCTCACAAAATTCACTTTCTTCTCTTGCTACTGTATAACCGACTTTATCTGCAGATATCGCTCTTTTATGGCATATCATACTTCTCTAATCACTCTGTCGTCGATCCTAATCAACTCCTCCGAAAATGCTCATAGATAACCCAGCGAGCAATACTCTCAAACATACAATGTAAATGTGCAGATGTGACGGTTTAACAGCAAACAAGTATTACCTTAAGTATACATGGCTTTGAGGAAACAGCATCTTTTTGAGGGGGTTGAGAGCGCCTGAAGCATGGTGAGAAAAACAGGTCACCCCTAATCAGCTCCCACATCTGTTGCTGTTATATGTTTTAGGCAGGCTTGTTTTAACCTGCAATAACTGACAGAGGACTGTATTTTAAAACCAAGACCCTGTTTTTGCTGTGCACACAATGTCCTCACCTTTTGTATGGCTTACCTGTTTACAGCCCTGAAATAATAAGTATATTTGTGTAGATTATGTTGTTTTTATTTTATTTTTTGATACCCTACTTTATTCTGTCGAATTTATCACTGTTTCGTGGCATATTATGCTACATTTATGACTGTGGTGTTGATTCAAATTGACAGCTCGGCATGTGCTCACAGCCGGAGTAAAAAGGCGCCTTTAAAAGTTTAAACCAGCTTCATAATAATGGTAATAACAGTAAAATGTGGGTTTCAGTGAAGCCAGCTAACCCCAAGTCCAAATTGCATCACAATACAGGGCCGAGGTCTCCTGCAGCTAATGCTCTACCGGCTGTAGAAAAATAAAGGAGACTGTTGTCCTTTACAAAACATGAAATTATTTTTCCATAATCTTTTAGCTTTCAGGCAGACTTTGCTAAAAATGGTTTTAAATGTGCCAGCTTTCTTTACTGGTCATCACAACAGAATTAGGTATACACAGCTCAGGAATACATTGATACTTCTCATTGGCAACCTTAAGTTCATATTTGACTCAAGATTATTTGATGCCTTTCAACAAGTGACATTTCATCAACCTTACAGGAGAGCCAAAACAAAAAAATGACCATAGTTTGAATTACTTTGTATACTGAGTTTAGTTTTTTTAAGCATGTTTCTTTTTAGAAATTTACGACACAATGCTTAATAAACAATAATCTTAGGCACTTATGCCCTTTTGGCACCAACTTCTTGTGTGCATTCAAAGTTAAGTCTTTTCCTTTTTTGTTGAATAACTATTTCTATTAATATTTTACTTCTGTAATTTTGACAGTAGATAGAGCACATCAAGATCTTTCATTTGATATATATATCTCAATTTTCACCAAAATGTCGGTTACACCCCTATGGCCCCCAAGCCCTCTATATGTTTATTCTAAAGTATGTACTGTATGCTTATGGTGAGAACTGTTTGCTCTTAAACGTACGTGTTTGCATATCCGCATGCAATAACGTTGCTGGCTGTTAAACTGTTGCCTGTAGCTAGTTGCCTGAGGTACCCATAACTGTAACTAATAACTGGAGTCAGATAATGTTTCTGTTCAGTTTTTTAAGAAGAAGAAGAAGAAGAAAGAGCTTTATTTGTCACATACATTTACATGCAGTGAAATTCATTCTCTGCATTTAACCCATCACACACATGGAGTATGTAGTACACACAGCACAGCATGGAGCAGGGGGCAGCCAAAGGGCGCCCGGGGAGCAACCTGGGGGGGTGGGCTTGCTCAGGGACCCACAGTGATGCCAGCCCGAGGATTTGAACCAGGGTCCTTTCAGTGACGAACCCTCTTCTTCTCCCCTAGGCCACCACTCCATTTTTGTAGTTTTAGGTGCCGCTGTCTGGTCTCGTCTGTGCTGAACTTAGTTTAAGTCTGAGGGTAGTGTCAATGTTGTATGTGATCGATTGAGTGAGACCGGGTAATCTACTTGAACCTATAAATTTATGTCTTTTCTGTTGTGGTGCTAAATTGTGTCAGACACCAATACTGCTGTTTCTAACATTTCAGAAGACACCTTCATCCTTGCACCTACAGTACTTCTTGTTAGCCTGTGAGGTTGTTACTGACACTTTCCTCTCTCCGCTATGCATACAGAATTTGCCTGCTTTCTGATAATATTTAACATTAAACACCAGCTTCATAGAGCTTGCATTTTATATCATCATTGTAACTGTTTTCTGTTATAGCACACAAATTTTTTATCAATGCATGCAGTGTAATATTTACAAACACCATTATAAATTATTGAGTGTTTACAATATTCCAATTCATATCAAGCCTCTTTTTTGTACCCAGATTATTAATTTACAGACACATTTAACAGACTAATGTATTTATCTCCCCCTACTCAAAGTCAATGCTATTACTGTACTTCTTTGAACTCTGCAGCTAATATAGCATTTTTAAAAAAAAAAGCTAAGCTGCCAGTTTTACACCTGTGTGTGGCTTGGAGAAAAATACATTGTTTGCTAATGTTAGTAGCTAATGGTACAGGTTTTTTTTAAGTCTCTGAATTTACTTGGATGTCTCTGATAACTTCATGCTGTTACTTAAAGCTAGTTTTCCTGGCTGCCGTCTGTTCGTAGCATTGAGGCCTCTTCCAAAGGTGTTTTTACCAGTAACGTAGGGCACTCACAGTCACACCCACAGGTGGTATAAAACATGGTTTTAGCATCCACTTTGGAAAAAACAAAGCCAATGCGGAAGTGTTTTGAATCTACACTCTATCTGAAAGCCATCAGATGGCGATAGCTGTGGTTGCAAAAATAATTCTGGTCCTTTCTTGACCTCTGTAACCATTTTCTTAAAAGCTACTTTCCGCCACTCCTTTTTTTCCCAAGGGGTCACTATACTGGGTAGTTCCCCACACATTTGATTTGGCAGATTTTCATCCTTCCTGATACAACCCTGAAAGGATTTGTGTTTCCTCCCGGGATCAAACCAGGGGTCTCTCCCTCATTGGGCGAATGTGTAAACCACTACACTATGGAGCCACATAGAGCTGTCAGCTACATGTTAGCTAATAAACAAATATCTGTAAGTTAAATGGTTCTATTTTCAGTTGTGATTCACCTTTGTTGTAACGTTAAACGTTACACACTTGATACGATTACCAAGTTTGGTTTCTCTCTGCTGTCACCAGGTTGCTGTAATTTATATGAACTAACTACAGTTTATGCAGCTAGCGTGCTACTTTTTCTTAAAGTTCTTTAACTCATTATTTTTCACAGTGACAACATTACTGTTTTTGCACTGTAGCTATAGGCTGAAAGGACTAACTCCCTGGGGCCTGTACAACAGAGCATGAATAAGGAGTTATCCATCTGGGGATTATTTTATCTGCCAGAATCACTACATGATTGCAAATCATATTTCACCCGTGACTGATGATGTTGCTTCTAATCAACAACTCTTCACATGCTTCTTTCACACATGAACATGTTCCTAGTAAAAAGGGTCAGCTGATAAGTAGCTTGATAATGTGAAGACAACCACTGTTAGCCTAAGTGAAGCCAGGTGATCTCCAGGTTGAACATGCATTATGACACCTTAGACACGGGTATGTAAGTGGTGCTATAGTGGCAGTAGGAATATAAAAAATAGACTGTTTACACTTAACAAAGCATGAAGCTATTTTCCCATTAATGTTGGCTTGAAGGCAAACTTCACAACAAAAACACTCCCTGAACATTATATTTAAAGAGCATTACACTTATTACTTAGCATTGGGAACATGTCAGCTTTCTTTACTGGTCTTCACAGTATAATTAGGTATAAACAGCTGAGGCCTCTTTCAATGGATTACACTGCTGCTACTCAGAAATACACTCGCTGGCAACCTTAAGTTTTTATTCGTGACTCATGGCCATATGATGCCTTTTTAACACCTCATAGCATTACAGAAAGTAGACACACTGTTCAAGCTGTTCAAGCTATGCATGCTTAAGTTAACTGTTTGCTGTTCAAGTTACCTCAAGCTATGTGTGCTTAATTTATTAACTGTTTGCTGATACACTGTTGGGTTTGAAAGTATTGTATGGGGCTAGTTATTGGAGGTGCACCGTCAGAGGGCAACCATGAGGTGGCTGTAATCAGACTACTTTTTTGACGCCACTCTCTGGTCCCATCTGTGCTGAGCTTGGTGTGTACATGAGGGAAGTGGTAGTGTTTAATATGACTGAATGAGTGACACTTTATAACACTGCGGCTTCTCTCTTGCTGCTTGGAAAACCGCTGAAGACCCAGCTTCACCCCTGCATCCACCTATAGACATTTATTACCCTCGTACACCCAGTTCTTCACGGGCACTGAGCATTGTGTCTGCTTGCAGACCATTATAATGTCCGCCAAAACAAATTGGACTCTGTTCCTTTAATACTGTAGCAACTCAGCATTAACATCCATTTCATATTGTTTTGTTGTCTGAAATATATACAGCCAAATCAAATTGTCCATTGAAAAGGGAGCTTCCAGAAGTTTATAGGGCAGAAAATGGACCTTAAAATCCTTTTCTGAAATTGATTTTCCTAATCAGGGTCTGTTTATGTCTGTTTTGTTATACTGTCAGTTGGTTGGCCAGCTTCCTGGATAAACTTTGCCCCAAATATTGGATGTACCATTTAAAAATCATAGGTCTTGAACCAAAATAGCTTGCACTCTAATTTGAAACGTTAGGCATTTTGCCCGTATTCTGAGGAATTCATTTCAAGTGCCCATTCTCATAGTGTAATTCTGAGGGCTAACATTTTTTTTTAAAACATCAACAGGTATGGTATTATAGAAATCCCTACAAAACATGAGAATAATAGTTCATTTAAAGCTAGAATTTATTTTAAAAGGCTTCATTAGTGTTTGCATTTGTGAGGACCTTTTCTAAAAAAAAAAAAAAGGTTTTAGAATTTATTTTTGTTTCATAAACCTTAACTGTCACGTATTTTTATGCTTTAGAAAAGGCCACCGAATGTGACCAAGGTGCCGAAGCTTCCCTGAGCTTTTACGCTGTCAAATATGCCTTTATACTCATATTTTATTGTATAGTAAATTAATAAAATCATAAAATTTGTCCATACAATTCAGTCAAAGTAGAGTCTTTTTTTTTATGTGTTTACATTCGTGGTAAAATTCACTTTCCTTTGGGAGCGTAGCATTGAAAACCATTTGTAATTTCAATCTCTCTAATGGAGTGAAAATCTATCAAGTGTGCTTTTAGCTTTGCGTATACCACTGTGACCCTGAATTGGAATCTGCCAGTGGCAAAAAAATGAATACATTTCACTTGAAAAAAACACCAATTTTCCCTCTAAAATACAATGTCATCCTTCCTGATAACACAATGCTGCAACTTGTCTGCGGGGTTTTTTTTTTCAGCTGGCACTGTATATAGTACTGTCGAGCTACACCTGCTGTAGATGCATTATGCATATTATATTCAGATATACAATATAAACACAAACATCCTCTGACTCAGCATCCCAGGGCCTCCTGTGACTACAACCAGACCTACATTTATAATTTCCATGAAACAGAGAGAGGCTGACTTAAATGCCACATCTGAGACAAGTGACCGGGCAAATGTGTAATGAGGATGTGACTCCTTACCTCCCAGGTTCATCCCAGCCTGGAGACACTTCCGTACACGACATGCCGGACAGTTTTTCCTACGGATCTTGTCAATGATGCAGTCATTTCTCCCAGCGCACAGGTAGTTATGCTGACCTGCAGGAAGACAAGACTCTGTCAGTTTGATGATGACAATCCTGCAGTTTGACATAGAGTAATGGTGATATTTTCAAAGTTGTGGTGAAAAAAATGTAGGTCATCAAGGTAAGCTGTAAAAAAACGTGTGGCGGTATCAGATTTCATGATTTTGACTGATTAAAATAGTGATTATTCCGCTCTCACCTTCTACAGCGTATGACTAATAGTGCATTATACAATAAATAGCATGAGGGTTTTAGAATTCGCTGGAGCCAGGACACTGACTGCAGCTAGACTATTCCTGACAGTGATGCTAACATGGCGAGAATCCCTCCTGCCTCCTGCCTAGCCCTGAGCTAAACCCAATGATCTCCCATTTCAGAGAGCTTCCTTCCGCTCCACTAGCTCTTCACTGTACAGCTCCTCTCCTCCTCCACTCTTCTCCTTCGCTACGCCTGCGTCTCCATCCCTCCTTTTCCACACGTCCGCCAGCCTCAGAGCGCCATACGCCCACACACAGTCAGGCTCATGCACATGCACACATACAGTCATTCACTCTCACTATCTCACATGCGCACACATGCACATACAGCCAAAGCTGCTCTACTTGGCAGTTTCAAAAAATAATGCAAATCTTGTATCTATTCCACAAAGAAGTAAACAGACACACACACACACACACACACATTGAAATCATAGCGCAACCCATATGGAGTAGTACAGTGGGGTGTTGTGACCCCAGCGACCTAAGTATAAGGCTTAGCTCCCTCAGGCCTTATGTTAAAACTGTGTGTCTCTCCTACAAATGCATACATGGTTGTGCACATGCAAATGTTTGCATGTCTGTGCATATTACCCAGTGTTTTCCTTGCATGTTTGTTTTCAGGTTTTTGTTTTTTTTTTAGAAGTATGCACAATTTCTGGCATAGCTTGCAATGTTTTTAGTATAAAAGCTTGTCCGGTGGCGTTAAGATGCAGTTTTCTCCAGCGACTACATTCTGTGCATTGCCTTTGTTGCATCTACAGTACAGTATTTGTATTTGTGTGTAGGACTGAGTAGAAGTTGTTTTCTGAGCTAGCAGGAGTAGTGCGCAGTGTGTCTGTCTGGCTGCTGCCAAAAGCCAAGGAACCGAGCTGCAGGAGGAGAGGCAGCAGCTGTAGCCCCACCACTATTTCTGGCTAAATCACATGACCGTTACATAAGCCCATTTTTCTTGCTCTAAAAAACAGTAAACTGCGACACAGGAAACACAACGCAGCCATCCCCTTCGCTGCCACCCCCCCACCCCCCACCCGTGCATGTGCACGCACACACACACATGCATACAGTATACACAATCACACATTCGCACTTGGGTAGGCCAGACCGAAAGGCAGTTCAGAAAACTCTGGGAGTCCTCATGTCAACTGTTTTGCTCATTCCTGTGAATCTTATTAATAATTGTTAGAGTGAAATACACTTTAAGAGACAGCCAAAGTCGTACTCCGATGGTGGATACGTGTGCAGCTCTGCGTGTGTGTATGAAAGCAAGAGAATTTATTTATGCACTGTGTGCATGCGCTCACATATACGCACAACAGATTTCCTTCTGATTCATGCGCAATCAAGAGAAAACTCCCTTTAAAAAAAAATTATAAATATTGAGAAAATATGAATGTAAGGAGCAATGAGTATTATGAAATTCTTCTCAGAAGGAACTCTTCTTTCCAATTGACCTACGGTCCTCTGGCCAATAGGTTAGATATGATACATCTGCTCTCTAAAGAGCAAACTCAACAGACTTCAGGCCTCTGCTAAAATATAGCCTTTAACCTGACATATTTAAATAGCCAATAAACACAAGTGGTCAGACCTCTCTTTGTGAAAATAGCCTCTCAAATACAGCTGCAGACACACATCAATAATAGCACTGTGCCTCTCTGAAGGACGCTTGGCAGTGGACGCATATTTCTTTATCGCGTACTGCTACTGTAGACCTGAGATGGCACATAAACCAAAGAATGTGATCGTGGACGAGAGTAATTTAATTATTCACTCGCAAAGCATTCGGTCAATTCTGTGATCATCATTCATTGGTATTTATGCAACCTATAATTACACAGATGCAAAAATAGCAAACAACCAAAAAACAGAGATGTAATTGTTGTCACCACTGGGCCAGCAGTATGCAAATCACTGCCTTGCAATGGCACCGCTACTCCGGTTCTTTGGACAACACACAAACAGCTGTGTTGGATGAGGCTTTACACAATTAAGTTTTCCCGTTTGGATCGTCATAAAAAGAGGCTGCAGAAGTTAAATTATGATGTAAATAGAAGCTGTTATTTTGTTTACTAATGTGTCCTCTTTTATAATGACGCACTACAAGTGCCAGGATCCCCCCCCCACCCCCCTCCTTCCTTCGTATTGTATGTCATGCTTTAAGTTATCATTTGGCCCCTTAATGTAGTATTTGTAATCATACAATGCACATCAGCAGCCAGTTATGATTTAAAACTACTAAATCTAAATCTTAGAGGGCAACTGGTCACTGATTTTAGGCATTTTTTTCTTGGAAAAGAACGATGCTAAAAATTTCTGTACTTATCATCTAAGGCGTGTTTTGAAAATAATGTTCTGCATATCCTGAAATCCTCTCCAAAGGATAAAGAAAATATCAATTCTGCTGATATACCTGTTTTTAATGGATAGAGAAAGAGCTGGCATATTTACAGCAGCACTTCATGATGTAACGCCACTCCCTTAGTGCTGTATCTTTAAAAAAAAAAAAAAAAAAATTACCAGTGAAGACAGTGATAAAGCCCATCAGATTGGTGGTGCTTATTTGGTTGAACACAAAAGGTGTAGCCCACATTGAAGTCATAGAACAAAGGTATCACTGGGGAGCAGGAAGAGATGGAGGTCAGATTATATCCGCTGGGGAGACATGCAGGTCAGCCCAGGCCAGAGGAACTGAAGGCATGGAGGAAGTAGTGCGAGTTATATCATCACACAAGCACCAAAACATATGGTGTACTTGTTACTGCAACAAGAGGCTTTATAGGACAGTGTTATGTATGTTGTTTTCTAATCATTCATTAGAAAACAGTAAACAGTCACTTAATAATATAATATAGTTTTATAATGTAAGGCACGTTATTCAAGTGCACAGTTTTGAGATAAAATAATTCTTTGCACCCCTGATATATTGTTTATTTACTTGGATATTCCGAAAAGAATGAATCACTTAACAGTATTTTTATATTAAATATATATCTTTATATAAATATGCTCATACTGCATTCTCCCACCTAAACGCCTATTTGCAACAGGGGTGGCATCTATTTGCATCAGCAGGCTTTGCTGATTTAACTTTTATCCAGAGCTGTACACCTGAATTCCTTCACCATTTGTGCCTCTGATTGTGTTTTTGTTATGGAGCTTCTGATTAAAGGATGTCTGATGTGAGAAACGTGTTGGCGAGCTAAGATCATCACAACACTTCTGTCTCCAGCCGTTGTTACATGAGCTCTTGCACACACAACCTGAAGCATTCACAGAGGCACCGCAGGGAGGCCTTTATTCCCCCCCCCCCCCCCCCCGGGCTAAGCTGAGCAACGTGATTGGACAGCAGAGCTGCCAGTCAAAACAGAAACTGGGCAAGACGTGTCCTCAGGCGACCTCTTCCTTTGAGGAGGCAAGGAGGAGTGAGTTTTTTCGGATTGACACGAGCGCCATGGAAACCACGACCCGGCCGTATTTTAGAGCTAAATGAGGGCGTAGCAAGGTTGACTAATTCCTCGTGTCTCCTGTAAACCTAAAGTTCAAAAAGAGGAACAGTAAGAGCAGCTAGTGAGCTACAAGCAGACATGCCAAGCCACTGATGACATGTGAATAATACGTTGGCGCTGAACGCTTCAAATGTGCACCACATGGAGTCGTTTATTGGGTGCAGCTGTCTTGTATCAACAAACTTGTCTTCAGAGGAGTGAAAGCAGGAAAGACGCACATATGAGTGCATTCAGCTATTTCCACATTTCATTAGCGACGATGGCACATATTTACAAAGCACTGTGTTGTGTCAGAAGGTTGTTTTCTGCAGGAGTAATCCATAGTGTGAAGAATTAACTTCCAAGAAATTTGCAGCAGGTTTGCATGACAGTTTAGTCAATAATAATAAGTACAGCTGCCAAACCTGTAAGCTTCATAAGTCAGTCCTCCTCCTCTATATTTATTTATCACACAAAAACATATCAGATGTAATAGTAAACACAGTAAATGATGGTGTGAGTCTAACAATCGCTGCCATTAAACTGGATGATTTGTAGTCACCACTTAACCTATGTACTGATATTCTGGTGACACCACTGTGTAAGAGTGAAGTTACTAAATGTTAATACTGTAGTGTTTTTTTTTTTTTAAGTGTTGCACTTTGTAGACAGTCCCCATTTAGAGGCTGGACTAGAAGGCCAGCATTGTTTGTGCAGTTAAAAGTTCACTCGTTTTGATGATGCAGCTTTCAGTGTTCGACAGATTGAGTTTCTATTTGTGTATTATTAAAAAATAAAGCCATGTGGATGGACTCCAACTTCACTGGCTTTGACTGCAGCGGATCGTATCGTCCCTGTTCTGCTCTGCAGCACTGGCACATGAATCAGCTTTCCACCTGCATCAAGTTCAAGTTAACGTGGCCCAGGAGCTCACAATGGATCTCCGCAGCAGATCTCATGTGCAGAAGAAGGGCTGTCATTTCCAACTATAGTCCAAGACTGCAGAACGAGATCCTGTCTGAAGAAATTGCTGAATGATAATGAAGTTTCTCACATGACATCATGCGTGCATTGCTCTAGAGTTGTCCGCCACATTGCACGTGATACAACCACCGGTTGCTAAGGAAAAATGTGTTTTCTCTGACTGGTTAGCAGTGGTTCCTGGAGGTTGCTGGCTCTCGATGAATGAAATTGGATACAAAGAAGTTGCTACACCAGAAACTTCCATTTTACCAGAGACTGCAATCAACCTCCAGCAACCACTCGCAACTGGTCAGCGAATACAGATTTTTGCCTCATGTGTTCATCTTATAGTTGCAGCCCAGTCTCTAGGCCTGTGTGACTGGGGCCTTTTTCACTTGATTCCAAATTGCCACCATGATTGTCTGTGACAGGTGGCATCGTTTTCTCAAATGGATAAAAATAAGTGAACGACGCTAATATGTCTGGGCGACCCACCCGAGTAAACTCATTTGAGCTTAAGTTGCAGTATCGCTGTGTTCTAACATCATTTTGCTTCTCAGTTATTGAGTCGGGTAGTTCTAATCTGTGAATAGCAGCAGTAGCAGGTACAGTGCATTTCATGGTTTGGTGAGAAATGCTGATCTGTTGTGGCTGCTCTCTGTATTCTAAAAGAAAGTTTTGCCACCAGCAGCCAGCAGGCATTTTTGGGGCTATCTAAATGAACAGTGATAGAGCTATAGCTGTAATGTCAACAGCCATTTGAACAATTTTAAAAAGATGTCTTTTTCTCCTGCAGGTTATGCTTGTTCTGCATGTGCACGAATACACAACATTCTGATTGAATTAACAGCTCAATCCCGACTGCCGACACAGCATCTTGTGGTGCTTTGATGGCTCATCTCACCAAAGCACTTGAACAAACGTCTTGCTAATTCATACCACTAACACGGTAAGTAACTAAAAATGATAAGGACACTCATCTACATCTGTGCTATGAATAGATATGTCTGCCGCCACACAGTGCAAACTGTGTCGTGAACTTAAGCTTTAATCTAACAGCATGATTGGCTTATATGTTTCCTAGTAATCAGCAAATGCCTGCTTTGGCACAATGGAATTCTCCCACTGATTGCTATTCGGGATTATGTAAGTGCCATGTGTTTCTAATGTAATACCTTTGATATACATTTATCCTGTGTGCACGAAGTTCATCTTGCATGCATTCAGTAGCGGTTGGAGGCTTTGTTATTAATATATAATAATATTACTAATATGTAATAATAAATAAATACATATGAATAATAATTTTAAAAAATAGGTAGTTTAAGATCCTGTGCTCATTTTAATGTATACGGCATGTTGTAAGTTAAGAATGAACTGAGGGATTTTTTTGGCAAACTTGCAGCCAGCGAGTTCTCAACACCTAATTAAATATTAATATATATTTCACAGGCTCATGGTTATAAACTTTATAGTGTACAGTTGGCAGCGCCTTCTGGTAGATATGACAACATTAAGTGGAATGAATATTAGTCCTCTTGAGGAGAACTGCAAGTGAACAGATTTGGACAGTGAAAGGCCCATGTGGCCAATAGATATTCCAAACAGATGGTCTAAATGTAAATCTAAAACGTAGACTTCAAAAGGATAGCTGCGCCGAGGCCCAGTAATGTTAAAAAAAAGCTACCTAACAATGACCTATCTGACTCGAGTAAAGAGAAAACCAGACCCTTCACAATCACAGAATATCATCTGATTTGTTGATGACTGCTAGCTCTGTAGTAAGGGCTGTGAGCCAGTTAGTCGTCTAATGAGCTACAGCCGACCGAAAACTTGTGTCCCCCGAGGCAGGCCGTGCCAAAAGAAATTAAGCATGGGCTGGATTATTCCCCTTGTACAGATGCCCACTCTCTGCAGTCTTCTTTTATATCTCCCATGCCAAGTCTAAGTTTTTAACTTTGAAAGAAAAGAGGAGGAGACGGAGGAGGCAATACTGGGAGAGGGGTGGAGTGAAACGTCTCCTCACGTCCTAACTTACACCTCTCCGGCGCTCACTGCTGACACATCATTTTCCATCTCTCTCCATGTTACTTACTCCCAGCTCCTCCTCTCTTTATCTCTGTCTGTGTCTGACTTTTTCTTTGTCCTTCCTCCCCCCCTCCCTCGCTGTATTCGTTTCACCGTCCTCTGTCTCTCTTTCCTTTGCAAAATCCTTCTCTCACTATTTTCATCCTTTGCTCGGCTCTCCATCCACCTCAGTAACAGCTATTGAGGAGGTCAAGTAAGGTAAAAGCTCACATGTCTCCTGCAAACTTGATGACATAACACCACTCTAGGGGTTGCTTTCATAGTTTGCACAGTTGCCATTTTTTTTTTTTTTTTTTTTTTTGGTCGTGCAAAATCAAGAGGAAATTCCCATTAAAAAAGAAAAAAACTCAGAAATACTGAATATTGAGAAAATATGAATGTGAGGAGCGCCGCATTAAATTTTAAGGGCATTATGCAATCACTGAAGCCTTTTCAGTATTATTATAAGAGCAACAAATATGGTTTTAGTACTGCGATTACACAAAGATCTGAGCACTGTCTGGAGCCTCACCTGACTGCCACTCTTGCACAAAATCCGATCTTGAGTATCTGCCACCGGCTTTGTGCCAGACAGGCTTGAAGCAAGAACAACGGCATGTCTGATTCGATAACCCTAGACATTTAATCTGGTTTTAGGTCTCCGTAATGACAGTGTGTAAATATCATCAAATTAAGACATGATTTGATTGGGAATGAATGCAATTCCTTCAATGGTCAGGAAAACACCTAGAGGGCCTGATGGCTGTCTAGCAGCCTTGTTTGCTCTTGTTTTTTTTGGGGGTTTTTTCGCCCTCGCCTTCACTGGGTCCGTAAAAGTGTGTTTTGCATTCAAACACTCATCTAAATGAGTTAGGCCAAAGCCTCAGGCAACAGGCACAACATGAAAAGCACATTATGACTGGTGCTGATTTTCCCCAAGCTAAATATAACATAAAGGGCTGCTGCTGGAGACTTACCTACTGAATGCTTTTTTCTTCCCTGATGACTCACTCTATAAATGTAATGCCTAATTTTGGTCATTTTAATGATATTTTAGGAAAAAATAAACAGATGGTCTAGTGAGATTAAACAGTAGTTGGATGCATACATGCAACAGTGTCGTGGAAGTTTAAAAAAGCAACTATTGGTTAATAATTCGGGCAGCACTGTGGTTAAACGGGCTGTTGCCTCACAGCAAGAAAGTCCTGGGTTCAAATCCACCATCTGGCCAGGGTCTTTCTGTGTGGAGTTTCCACGTGTCTTTGTGGGTACTCCGGCTTCCTTAATTGGTGATTCTAAATTGCCCACAGGTATGAATGTGAGTGTGTCTCTCTGTGCCAGCCCTGCGACAGGCTGGCGACCTGTCCAGGGTGTACACTGCTTCTTGCCCTGTGGCAGCTGGGATAGGCTCCAGCTCCCCCGCGACCCTGAATTGGATGGATGGATGGTTAATGATTCTTGCAAAAAGCAGTGCGCTGAATATGTGGAAAAAGCAACCTGCCACCATATTTAAACTTCACTGTTTGACTTATTTTATTTCTCACAAATATTTCCTAGCTTGTACCTAACATAGGGGGGCAACAAAGCGAGATTAAAATCAGTGCCACTAAAGTGTCCCTCTTTTTTACCTGGCTAGATCACCGTGGTAACTTATGCTAAACAGATAATCTGGTTGGGAGCAGTTTAAAATTGGAGAAGCACCACATTTTCACTGATTCTTTTATTTATAACATGTTTTAAGTGTGATAGAGAGTTCAACAGGAATATGCTTGATATGTGCAGCTTGTTAACTCATAACTTACTAAAACTACAATTGAGGTGGTCGTCAATTGCAATGGAAACACAGCACGACCATGGCGAGTTGTGTTGAGTGAGTCGTTTCGTATGGAAACGCGGCTATAATGTGCAGCTGTCATGTTAGAACTAAACAGCAGTTTTAAAATATATTAACTTGAGTTAAATGGTTTATTTCACTGCTATGTGCGCTAAATCCCAAAATTACAAATTTACAACAGTGTTGCATTTTACTGTTATATTTTTGTTTGATAACATCTCTTATTGGAGTAGGCGGAAATCATAGGGATCATTTTGTGCAGAAGAAGGGTCACGTGATGCATAAAATGCCCCTTTTAATGTGAGCACGCACAGAGCCTGAAGCAGAAAGCCTGGCTTAAACAAAGGAAGTTGATGACCGTCATGATACCTGTTATCCCCGACTGGGGTTTAGGTTTTGTCAGGCCAGCTAATGCAAAGAAAGCCTGGCTGTGGTGAACTTCCTTCATAGTAGACTCGTCTGGTATAAGGTACAGATAAGCTAGTGTTAACAAATGGAGCAAAATATCTGAGGGTTGTAATTCCCCGTTAAAGTAATTATTTTTATTTATCTGATATTTAATGAAATAATTGTGAGAAACTCATGCAGAGTAATGGAGCAGTATTTACATTTTATAAGATGAGTCTTTTCTTTTTTATTCTGTATAAAGAATTATGCTGGAGAGTCCAAAACACAGCAACACAAAGAGGCAAATGGAACAAGCATCCTACTCACAGAAGTAGCATTTCTAGAACACCAAGAGTGAAAGACCAACTGTGAAACACATTCACCAATTTGAAAACACATAAAGCTGCATATGCTGCAGATACAAACACACATACATTAACTAATCATCAATGTTGTTCCAAAAGAGTAATCAAAAGATAATGACTCCATACCTAGAATCAGCTTTTTACCAATTACTTCATTATTTTTTGTGTTGCCACAAATGTAGTTATTGTGTAGTTGGCTTGTATGAATCTCTTTGTTTGCTTCTATTTCCTGTACTTGCTTTGTGTTTCTTATGCTGGATACTGTTTGTGCTATCAACTGGTCAATATGTTTCTTGATTTGCTTGCTGTTTTTACTTATTATCTTGTCAGAGTGGTGGTAATGCTTTTTTGCACTTGCTTGCGTGTTTCCTTAATCTGTAGTGTTTTAAGTCCAAGCCAGTAACATCTTGTTTAAACATGGGATGATGCCATACCTTCCACAGCTCTTTTGAAGAAGACCTTGCAGCTTCCGCATGTTACAACACCGTAGTGACAGCCTGATGCCTCATCTCCGCAAACCAGGCACACTTTGGCCGTTGAGGACGGTTGTCTCAGTGGCGAGCTGAAAGGACACACATAAGAGTTCTTCAGGTGAGGCATAAATTAACAAGGAATATTCAAAAGTCAACAATAAAACCAGGGCTGACGGTTCCCTTCCCTACTGCATTACAGCATGATATGCATTGTGAAACATTCTTGGGGTTTTATAACCCACCAACAGTAGCAGCACAATGTGGCTAGCCATAAAAATGTCTGCCAACTAAGAGGGGAGGGCTTTACACTCCTCAGATTTATGGTTTCTCCAAGCTTACCGAGATGACACTGACAGAATTATAGAGGAGATTATTTAAATTCAATAAGCAGAGAGACACATAGCAGGGTGTCAAATTTAAGTAGGATCCAAAACACCTCTTCTCTGGCATGAAACTGCAGTGGAAAAAACGTTCAGAGGTGGACTAAAACCATGTAGATATCATAATGGGCAATGTGGCAGGCAGCGAGTGCACCCAATTGCACGACTCTGAAGGCAAAATGTGAACTAAAAAATACAGCTTTATTGCTAATTTCTGGGCAGCACGGTGGCGTAGTGGTTAGCACTGCTGCCTCACAGTTAGAATACCATCTGGAAGGCCTGGGTTCGATTCCACCTTGGCCCAGGCCTCTCCCTCTCTCTGTGTGGAGTTTGCATGTTCTCCCCGTGCTTGCGTGGGTTTTCTCCGGGTACTCCGGTTTCCTCCCACATTCCAAAGACATGCACTTACTGGGGTTAGGTTAATTGGCTAATCTAAATTGCCCATAGGTGTGAATGAGAGCATGAATGTGAGTGTGAAAGGTCGTCTGTCCCTCTGTGTTGGCCCTGCAACAGGCTGGCGACCTGTTCAGGGTGTACCCTGCCTCTTGCCCTATGACAGCTGGGATAGGCTCCAGCCCCCCCGCGACCCTTACCAGGATGTGCGGAAGCGAATGGATGGATGGATGGATGCTAATTTCCCACAAAATATACAGAAGCAAGGAGAGCTTCTACAAGCGCTAACTAACTGGTAGACTCAGGAAACTAGAACAAAAACACACTACCATGAGAGAAGTGCAACAAGGAATAGAAGAAAACTGAAGGCTTAAATACACACAGGAGGTGATTAGGGAGAAAGGAAACAGCTGGGGAAAACAAGGTACAGGTGAACAGAATCTGACTAATTAGACAAGGGGAAGCAAAACCAAACACAATGCACACAGGACAAGGACTGGCGAATTAAAACAGGAAATGACTAACATGACAGAAACGCAGACTTGAAAGAGAGAACACAGGGAAACCAGATATTAAATATAAATAAACTATAACCAAGAATGCTCCGAAAATAAAACTAAGGCCTGAGGATGCAAACAAGGAAACCCACATGAAACTATAAGAAAAACATACAAACTCCAAACTCTGAAACATAACCAAAAAAAAAAAAAAGCATCCATCCATCCTCTTCAGGGCCATGGGGTGGCTGTCATAGGGCGAGAGGCAGGGTACACCCTGTACAGGTCACCAGCCTGTCACAGGGCTAGCACGGCGAGAAAGACAACCTTTCACACTCAGGGGCAATTTAGAATCACCAATTAACCTAACCCCAGTAACTGCACATCTTTGGACTGTGGGAAGAAACCGGAGCAGCCAGAGGAAACCCACGCAGACACGGGGAGAACATACAAACTCCACACAGAGTTTGTATGTTCCGGGAGGCCAGCGGCCAAGACAAGGCAGTTCTGGAGGCCGGCCGCATGGCTAGCAGTGGAGACGGATGAACTCCGGAGGCCAGCTGTGGGGCCAGCGGCAAAGGTGGAGCAGAGAAGGAGGCCGGCAGTGTGACCAGTGATGAAGACGGAAGAGCTCTGGTGGACAGCGATGGACTGTAGAGAGACTTGAGACTCTGAAGGGGATGACTGTGGTAACTCTGCCAGCTGACGTGACGCTGAAGACTCTGCTGGCTGAAGTGACACTGAAGACTCCACTGCCTGAAGTGACACTGTAGAGAAGGAACTGCAGCTGATGCGCTGCAGCCAAAGGCTCCGATGGCTGAGGAGGTGCTGCAGACTAACGGATCAGAAGATGTATGAGATTGTCCTGGACATGCAGTCTTCTTCTCCAAAGACTGGGGTTCCTTATGAGGGTCCCCTGCTGCTTCCAGAAGCTGATGTGTCAACCGGGCCTTAGCCACCCCCACCTGAAGAACAGATACTGGTACAGGAGTGGCCAGTCCCTGGCCACCCCCACTCGCCGAACAGATGCGGGTGCAGGGGTCGGCTGGTCCCTGGCTGCCCCCACCTGAAGAACAGGATTGGGTGCAGGGAGCTCAGGCTCTGGTGAAGCCCCAGTGGGAGCTACTATCTCTGAGGAGGCAAACACAGGTGCATTGCACACAGTCTCTGGAGGGGCTAGGTCGGCTTTTTTGCCAATGGTCTTAGGCGGTAGTACGCATGGAGCTAGCCCAGATTGAGACACACTATAAGCAGTTTGAGCATGAAGCACACAATAAAAAGTTTCAGACTGAGCAAGTGGAGGGAAAAACTCAGTCTCAAAATTAGCAGTCTCAGACGTAGTCCATTCAGCCATAGTAAACGCAGATTTTGACTGTGCTGGAAGGGAAGCGCACACATATCCTCCGCGATGGCTGGTTCTACAACAGAAACCTCAGTGTCTGATTCAGGTGGCATGACACCACACAGAGCAGTCTTTGTCTCAATCTCTTCAGGCTTGAAGACGGCACAAAAGGAAAAGTCAATCTTACTCACTCCTGAGGTCCATTCAGGTGGCTCGGCAACGGAAACGTGTGATGGGATCGCTAGCTCTGGCTGGGAAGAGGAGGGACGACGCTGAGACCCTCACTTCCTACCGGAAGAGGGAGCCAAAGCAGCTCAGGCAGTGGATACCTCAGATGGGCCGAATGGTGGCGTCAAAGAGGAAATGATGAGAGGTGCAGAGACTGTATATCCAAGAAATTGGGCAAAGAATTCCAGTGGGGTCAAGCTGTGAGTCTCAGACTCTGGCAATGGTGGGGTGCACTGATGTTGGGAGCCCCGACAGTTTCTGAAAGCTGAGAAATTGTGCTTCACACCCAACATAAGGTTATTACCGTAATTGTTGCTGGAAGTCCATGAACGGCGGGACATTTGAAGTATGTTCTGTTACCGACAACAGGTTTGATATTAAAGGGTAAACTGAAAATCTATGTGAGTAGAAAATGTCCAGAATAGTAGGCGACTTAAGTAAATGAGGGTGTTTGCAAACAACCCCTTGTATGGCCAAGAGTCCAACAGATAAACCATTAAGATCAGTAGAGTCTAGGATTTTTGAAAAACCCTGAAATCCGATCAAACTCCCCCTTTCACCTCCACCTCCAACAGGACAGTGATGTCTGCTGCATCCTGTCATGATGGGCAGTGTGGCAGGCAGAGAGTGGACCCAATTGGAGGACTCTGAAGGCAAAATGTGAACTCAAAAATGCAGCTTTATTGCAGACTTCCCACAAAACATACAGAAGCAAGGAGAGCTACTACAAAAGCTAACTAACCGGTAGACTCAGGAAACTAGAACAAAAACAAACTATCATGAGGGAGGCTGTGACAAGGAACAGAAGAAAACTGAAGACTTAAATACACACAGGAGGTGATTAGGGAGATAGGAAATAGTTGGGGAAAACAGGGCACAGGTGAACAGAATCTGACTAATTAGACAAGGGGAAGCAAAACCAAACACAATGCACACAGGACAAGATATTAAATATAAATAAACTATAACCAAGAACGCTCCGAAAATAAAACTAAGGCCTGAGGATGCAAACAAGGAAACCCACACAAAACTATAAGAAAAACATACAAACTCCATCCATCCATCCATCTATCCATCCATCCATCCATCCATCCATCCATCCATCCATCCATCCACCCGTCAAAGCTGAAAAAACCTGTAATAACTTGAGAAACACTGGGAGACATTAAATAACACAATATGAAAGTCCAAAGAACTGAAAACATCAGGTCACAGACCCAGGACCATGACAGTAGATATCAAAAACAATGGTAGAACAAAAACCTCACTGTGTGACAGTTAAAACTGTATATCCAGTTTAGGGTCAAGGATCACAGGTGTGAATCAGTACTGATGCTTGCCGTACTGTAAATAGTATGATGTGTTGAATTTACTGTGAGACGCAACAAACAGGCGAGACAACACGAGTGATGAGTCTGCTGATCCTGTCCTCGAGATCAGTCTATTGCTAATAATCTGGATCAGCATTGTAGGTTTCATTCTTTTTTAAAAAAGGGAAAAACAAAAGAAATACTCTGGATGTAAATTTTTATTATTATTATTTACAAACCATACATCTTGCAAATATTAGTTTACATATGTACAATTTTCTGGCTCGTGACACTGTGAGGCTTAAGGAAATGTTTGCAATAAGATGCTTAAATTTAAAGCAAACAGTACAATTAGAATTTTCCTCCTTAGGCAATGCCTCTGCCATGCATTGGTTGAAATGTGGGTTGATTCACAAGGCAGAGTTTTAGACCCAGATCTTTTCTAGTAGAAAAACGCCCAATTCAGCCCCCACTGGCTGGATAAGCAGCTAGAAAAATGAATGGATGGGCAGCATAAGATGTATAGTAGAAACATTTCCATAATTTTGATTTATTGTCACCACAAAGCAACTGTGGATTATCAGTGCAAGAGATCCAATGATGATTCAATGGACAAATATTACCAGAACTAACACTGACATATCAGCTGCTATGTTTCACATCATTTAACCTCATTTAAAAACCCGGTCTACTTTGTATGAGACCACAAATTGTATTTTCAAACTAAAAAAAAGGAAGTCCTATCTTATATATGTATTGAAGTCATAATATTTTTATTCTAAAATTTCCCTCATCAAAAATAAGTCTGATGAGGTTTTAGATGTTTCCATGACATATGGATTTGTGGTGTGAGTAAAACTGGAATGGGACTACATTACTAGGCTATGCTACTCATTTATTTTACTTTTGTATGGAATGCAGTGAATCAGCTGTTTTTTAATAATCATCAACGGTTGTGTGTTAACATTAAAAGTTGTGTTTAGTGAAACAGTTCACATTTACATTTTTAGTGCACTTACAAGTTTTTGGCACTTAAGTCTTGACCAAAAAAAAAATAATATCAGGACATACGTATACGACATAATCTTTGACAAAAGATTTCCCTTCGTATACACACACACACACACACACAAAGAACACAACATGTAGATGGGTACAAAGAGAGAACACCTTGTATCAAAACATTCAAAGTGGCCTCAGCTTCCCCTTCTTTTCTGTGCTAATTACCTCTCCTCCATCTCAATCAATAAGATGCAAGGTGATTGTCTGGTTAACATTCTCCGTACATCCTCCATCAAACCAGCTGCCAAGCTCTCTCTCTCTCCCTCCCCTTTTCTCTGTCTCTTTCTCTCATGCACACACATTTCCTCCAGGGGACTAGCTGGAAAGGGGTACAGCAACAGCACACTCAGATACAATCAGGACCACTGATCTAATTCCCTCTTGTCCATCTACACACACATTCAATTTGTTAGGACGCTTAGAGGAGTCTCTGGCGAGGTGTTTGTCTGACTTGATCTTTCTGGCAGTGGGCCGCATGGTTTCAGCTAATGTGAGTGCAAGCGTATATGTGTGTGTGTGTGTGTGTGTGTGTGTGCGTGTGTGCGTGCGTGCACAAATCCAATACATATCAAGATCTGTTTCCAGCATGTTTATATGGTGAATATTCCCCCATACATTGGCCTTTTCACACCATCACAAAGCTGTATTAAGGAGAAGATAATTCAATCCAAGAAAAACAGTCCCGGAAAGTTTTACAGCCAAGAGCAACACGAGGAGCATATGAGAGGTCTCTCTAAAGTATGCCTCTAATATCGAGTCAGTGGTCACCCTTTTAATAGTGCCGCACATTAAAGCCTTGTCGCTGCGTGCCAGCCAGCCTGCCTGCTGGTCCACCAACAAGGTGACTTCCCCTCCCTCAGAGAAGTATATAGGTCATTTGCTCTCTCTGCTTATGAAACCAGAGCAGACAGGCCAGGCTGCAGTGACTGTGCAGCAACGGCTGCCAGTAGCCCAGAACTAAAAACGTGCAGCCAGACATTCCCAAATCAGACTGTTTTAGCAGAGCTATAAGCCTACAGTTGCAATGTACAGCATATACAAAACATAATGGCAGTATCTTAGGAGAGATGCAGTAAAGCTCTCTGGAAAGCAAAACTGGGATATTGCAGTTAAGGTGTGTGTGTGTCTGTGTGTGTGTGTGTCTTTGAACACCACAAATAAATGAATTTCCTTGTTCGTCCTGTCATTTTAATGGCTTGAAATATTGTGTGGTCACAATGTATGCCTGCTTTGATGAAACCTAAATGATGATGCACCACCTGGTGAAACATCTTGTTAAAGCTGGCTGTTTAAAACTGTTCATTCCTACAGCCTCGTGTCACATTTCATCTTGTGTGGGGGGAAAAAAAAAAACCAGAGTCAGAAAGCAGAAGTAAATTTGCAGAGATAATGGTGACTTAGTAGAGATGTTCTTTCCGGGGGAAATGTGCTATACATATTAAAAAAAGAAAAAAAAAGAAAAAGGAAAGACATTTTTGATTCTTGCAAAAAAAAAAAAAAAATCCCTAGTAATATTTCTAAAACAATGCAGGATGATTATACCCCTGAAAAAAAGTTCTGCAGGCAACTTCTGTGAACTGGGAATGGGACCTTCTTTTTTTTTTTCTTGACCCCTGTCTTCTCTATTTCTGGGTACAGTCTCAGACTAACTCAATGGGACTGACTGCACAGATCAAAGGTCTCATTCTTCGCTCCAGTTGCTTTTTTCCCTTCTAACAGAAACCCCAGGGCAGCAGTTTCATTGTTTTCAGTGTCCTTTCATCTTAAAAGATAACACACAAAGCTAACAACTGATTTAGTTGTTGTGTATTTCCCATGAGGGCCCAGATGAGTATGAGTACACAATGCCTGATTCTTCCCACCAAAATGTACAAACAGAAATGTGTATCTTCTACTAACTCTTGCTCCCTCTTTATCAGACCGACGCGCTGCTTAGGGGAAGCTATTAATGAAAAACCAAAATGAAAAGAAACGTGTTATCTCGAAGTCAGAGAAAAGCCCACTGCACCCACCAAACTGTGTGAGGACCAAACCCCAGGACAGATGTTGCTCAAATTGGCCTCCTGTTTTTCTACAAATAATTCAGATGTCACACTGAGAGCATTCTTAAAATGGTTCAAATATCTCCACCCTCTCTCAGCTGCAGCAGGAATGCTCAGTCATTAAGCGCTAAGGCCAGGAAGGACGGTCATTTTAGCCACAGATTTATCAGAATCCAGAAAACTGATAATGGCTGCAGTCATCACAGCTGGTCTCTCTCTTTCTTTATTACAGACTTTTCTTTGGCCAGAGTACACATTCTCCAATAATCATAAAAAGGTCAATTTAGGTCACAATAAAGGGACAGCAATGATTTGAGTAAGGCATAGCAAGAACAATTAGTTGCTATGGAAACCATGCAGCTGAAGAAAACTGACAAATGAGAGAGACACATAGAGGAAGTCCAGGGGGCCGTAGTTATTCTGGGTTTATCAAGATAACGTCATTACTGGTGAATAATTGCGCAGGAGACGGCTTTATGATGGACGACAGCAAGCCCTCATGGTTAGGAATGAACCCTCTGACCCACATACTGTAAGTACATTAGCATGACAGTGTCAGTAAACAAGCAAGTGAACCACAGAGGGGGGGGGGGGGGCTCTGTTACACAGAAAAACAATGTCCTCATCATGCATGTAACGCTGTCTGTTATACACAAGCGCACACGTGTGTGCCGAACTGTGTTTACACCGCCGTATAGCCAGCCGCCTACTATAAAGATAAATGTGTGTGCGCGTGTGCGTGTGTGTTTTTTGTGTGTGTCTCAGTAGACACGCTGACTCGCTCATTCTAGAGGCTGTTATCACAGGGATAGTTCAGATTAAGTGCCACAGCCTCCCTGAACCTGCCCTTCATGAAAGAGAAGCATCCTTGACTCTGGAAAAAAGGAAAAAAAAAAAACACAGCTTCCATGGTACAGTACCTCTCTACTGTCTGGCCTACAATATTTATGTAATACACACCCTGGCATGCTGCTGAAAAACCTTAAGCTAGACCAGTTCAAAGAATATTTATGTAACACACAACTTGGCATGTTGGAAAGGTAAAGGTAGATTACTTAGAAAGAGGACAAAATGGCTTACATAACCATGAGCAGACAGTATAAACATTAGGTTGACACCCACTCGCTGCCTCTCAAAGGGAGAGAGGTCTTATGGGTAGTGTTAATGAGCCACGGGGGATTTATTTTTCCTGGTGAAGGTGACCCTGGCATTGGGCAGAGTACCTGAGCATACAGAAATATGAGATTTCCTCTTTGCTAGGCTTGTGTTACTCTTGTGTTAAGGTTACAGTATAATCTACTCTTCACTGCTGCTTTTGGTTAAGAAGAAAGCCTCAGCCTTACGATGTTTAACATACCTGAGACTAGTAGTTGCTTTTTCCTGTGAATGTTTATTGCCTATATTTTGTGTGAATAATTAGAATTGACAAAGAGTCAAACTACAGGACTTATGCAAGCATTTCACCAGAAAATAATATGCATTTCATCACAGAAATGGAATCTGTTATCCCGGCTGTGCTTGCATTCCTCGCGTTAAATTCCAAGCTGTCGTGTTGTCTCACCTCCAAGGATTATTCCTACAAACTTTAAGTGACCTTACCCATAACAGCATAATCACGATTATCTTCCTTCTATAAATCCACTGTTTTGACTGTAAACAAAGTCACAGAAACGCGCACACACACACACACACACACGCCCACACTCACACTCACTCAGCCCTCTTAAGGAGTTCATACCGGCTTGGTCGATGGGAGGATACAGACTACACTATCATTCTGATCTACACAGTATCCAGTTTGGACTCAACATGTCTGAAGCTGTACCTGTTTTCAAATTCCATAAACAACTATAAACATCAACGACACGGGCGCTTTTTGCTCAACTTTAACCTTTTCTTCAGTGTGCAGCTGCAGCTGAATAGCCCACAGGCCTCGAACAAGCGGTGGTTACCTTTAGAAGAGCAGGAGTATAACTTACCGGGTTTAGAGTGGCCGGAGCTGTTCAGCATTTTAACCTCATCGTAATTCCTCACTGTCACCCACAGTGAATGAAATTAATCACCTGAGATATTTTGGCTAAGTGGTAAAGCATGCGGGCATGAATCTCAGAAAGATGTGGCAGGGTGTTATTATCTGGTGTGGGGGGGGGGATTATCATGGCTGGAAACCCCCGTAATTCGGGCCTGTCGAGGACAGAGAGGGACTGATCGCATGCATCCAGTGTAAAATTAGGCATGGGAAGCCACTGCATGCCTAAAGCCTCATTCATGCTTTATCTGTTGACATAATTAAAGGGGGCATATTAGGACTGTCTTAATCTTCTTTCATATATTATTTTTTACTATGCTTTACTTTTGTGCTACTATCTGTTCACCTGGTGACATCATTTAAAAAAAAAAAAAAAATTACTAGCTACATCCCATTTCATGTTTATGACAGGAGATGGCATTTTAGCACATTTTCCACACTTACAACTATTTACAGCATAAGGTAAATGTGTCATACGTCAGGTAGTGAATGTTTTATTTACCAAGCTGAGACGTGCTGCTGTTATCCTTTGTTACTGTGAATATTTGTGCTGCTCGCTGAGATCACGCTTGAACATTTATGGATGGGTTTGAGAAGTTGCCAGATCCAGTCAAGTGAGTGAAATTATATTACTTAGTTGCAGCGGTTAGCACTGTCGCCTCACAGCAACAAGGTCCTGGGATCAAATCCACCAGCTGGCCGGAGCCTTTCTGTGTGGCGCTTGCATGTTTCTCCCTGTGCCTTCGTGGATTTCTTCTGGGTACTCCGACTTCCACCCACAGTCCAAAGGCATGCATTTTAGTTTAAATGTTCGTTTATAATTGGCTGTGAGTGTGAATGGTTATCTTTCTCTATGTGTTAGACTCTTGCCCTATGGCAGCTAGAATAGGCTGTAGCCCTCCCACGACCTTGAACTGGACAAACGGTTAAGAAGATAGATGGATGGATAGCTGGCGTACAGTTTTTTTTTTAGTGAGGAACCTTTACACCAGCCAAAGGAGGAGTTAGCTTTCACAAGCATTAGGTGCTGCCCCTTGGCTGGCGACCTGAAGCTGACCAATCAGAATAAAACGGGCCTTTGGAAAGGATGGCCTAAAGATCCCTGAGCTAATATTGCCTCTTTCCAGGCAGAGGCTCAACTGAGGAGCTGCATAACATGCAGAATGAGTGAAATCATCTTTTCTCTCTTTTCCACTCTTCTCTCACTCAGACTGGTTGAGGCAGATGGACAGCCTTCCTCAGCCTGGTTTGCTCTGTGGTTTATTTCTGATTTTTGTCACTGAGCGCTTACTCAAGGGAATTTTTTTTCTTTCTATCATAAGATTACTTTATATTATGCTAAAAAAATTATTTAAATAAACTGAATAAGCAAGGATTTTTTTTTTATTAACTGTGAATTACTGTATGCAAAACTGCTGAATAAAAACACCGAGCCTTGAGCCTTGAGCAGCATGCATGCTTTTCGCACTTTTCAAACTGTACATTAAAAGTTTAGTGTAGCCATATTAAAATTCATCTCTGCGTAATGCTACATGAAAAATACACAGTTCCTATAGGGTTTAAGAGGTCAGCACACCCACTCATTCTTTTGACCATATGCAGGCCACAAAGTTCATAGGGTAACACACAAAGCATGAACCAGGCCAAAGAGGTCCAGGACTGTAAGAAATTTCATTAAGATGCATCTCGCATCCCCGCCTTTGAAATGATGTACATGGACAACGGCTGAGCATAAGTTCGGGTGTAAATCCCACATCTTAAAAACTTTCTCCACTTGGAGTTCTTTTTTCACAGTTGAGTGGACTCGCCGTCAGAAACCTGTAAAATGTGTTTTTCAGTAACCCTGCAACAGAAGACAAGGCAGTGGCTTTTACTATGCTGAATTCATTCACACAAAACAATCATACTATTCATTTTTATTGAGCTCCGCAGCAGCTTTGACAAACCACCTCCTCAAGTCCCGCAGCACTGTTCTGATTGACTTTGACCAAAGTACATTTAAAGCACTGTAGAACTTCAGTTCCTCAGGTGTTCCTCACACCAATCTGCTACTGCTTCCCTAAGTTTCTGTTTTTAGCTGCGAGTTTTTTAAGCTCCTCTGGAGTGGAAACAGAAAATGGCCATGAAACAGCTGGGAACACAATTCAGCTGACATGTTGAGAAACCTCATTGTTGGGCATCAGGTTGACTTCCAGACATGGGAAATTGAGAAACAATGCAAACAAGGGGCCAGTGATAAACACAAAATGTTCAACACACAAGGGATCATGAAATACCAGATCAGAAACTGAAATCGCATTTCTCCCTCTAACCTAAACCTATGTGATAGCAGCAAAAATAAGCACGATAGTTGGCTTAAATCTAACTAAATACACAAAAGGGAACCTGTTTTCACCACCTTTGTGAAGCACGGCTCAGAAATGACTTGAATCAAACTCACTGCCACGAAGGAAAACACAAATGGACCACTTCAAAGTCACGCTGATAAATCTGGTTTTGTTACAGAAGCAAATCCTTTGATTTCAGTGGCATGAATAAACTCTGGCCCTGACCTCCCTTGATGTTCATGTTTCAGCTCTATTTCCTGCTTACTGTGCTTTCTCTCCCAGCAACTCCGAGGAATACCTGACTCCTTACGTACGATACGTCTATTGCCAGATTTGGGTCCCATTGCCAGTACAGGAAGTGACCTCCAAACTCAGCTTAGAGGCCCTAGGACAAATGAGAAAAACAAATCCCTAGACAGGGAGATTATCTTTAAGGGATCAGCCCTGACCTGAGCCACCTCCATGCCACAAACTCATTAACCTCTGTTCTCCACTTTCTAGCAACAGTTAGTAAGCAGCTGACTCCTGTTTACATTGACCTTCCTGTGAGCAAGAAGGGCCTACTGAATAAAATTAAAGTATATTATAAGCCAAAGGTTGGCATTTCAGCTCTAAAATGTGTAAATGTAAAAGAACTGAGCTTGTGAGTCCAGAGAAATGAAACGTGCCAGACAATATTTTATTCAAGAGATGACCTTTTCCTTTCCCCTGTGATTCAAAAAGGCCTCACTCTGAATGTAGGTTAATGTACACTGGCGCTAACACATGTTGCCAGCAACCCTACGCATTGGCTGTCACATGTGATCATCCTCAACACCCACCAGTCATTTACAATTCTGCTAGGACAAACGTGGCGGACGAGCAGGCAGGGAGTCCAGTGTATGCGAGGGGAAATGCTGCACACACAAAACATGGAACATTAAGAACCATACTGAAGGACAGAGTTAGCTACGGGGCTGTCAAGGGGATCTATTTAGGAGCTTTATTGTATGTAGAGCTAATAGTCAAGCGGCTCACTAAAGTCACGGGGTATGAAACCTCAACCTCAAGAAGCTGCCTGTGCACGGGAGCCAAAACCAAGTCTCGGGCTGGCCGGGATCCAGGTGGTTAACTCCACAGCTTACATTCTGCATGTTAGCTGCTGAGAACTGCTCTCCAGATTTTCTATAGCATCTGACATGTTCAACAGCAAAAGAGCAGTCTTACACACATTCAGCCACTTGGTCAAACTGCTCCAGACAGCAGCAATCAGGAGCCAATCGGTTAATGAATGAATGCGTTTGGTGAAACAGCAACGACATTTTTTTTTTTTTTTTTAGATTTCTCTGCACCTAGCAGCAGTTCAAAAAGACAACTGGTCAGGTCAGTTTCATATTCAACAGTTTTTTATGATTGTGGGTTTTTCCCCCTCCAGGATAGTAAGTTAATGCACACTAACCAAAAACAGTAACCATGGTCAAGAATTAGGACTACAGTTTGTCCAGGAGCACTGAGCACTGCTCATTATAAATATTTTCTTCCTAAAAGGTCAACTTAACAATTCTGACTTCACAAGTACAAAAGGTCCCATACATTTGGTACACATGCGCGCGCGCACACACACACACACACACACACACACTCGTACATAATGTTGGTGTTCATCTCCGAAGGATTACAGGCCCAGATGGTCTCTGGATGAACAATGCAACACCTGCTGACGGACATAGTGCAATTAGGTTCTCACATCAAAAAGAAAACTACAGCAAAAAAGGAGAACCTCCATGCTACACAGTGAATCATCAAAGGTACACGTGTGCTTGTGCTGACTAATCTCACTCTTGGCTAATCTCTGCACGACTACAACCCCAACCAAGGTTTAATCCAACACCCACTTGATCTTTGATCAAGGTCAGCCCTTAAAACCTAAAACCAACGGATGCCTAAATCTTCAAACATTCACTCTGTAACTTTATTCACATTCAATAAGCATCTGCAGCACGGATAAAGAAGTATCGCATGTCGTGTTTGTGAAGCTGTCTCACCTTGTTCCTGCTGTTATGCTATGAAATGTTTTAAGCAGTATGACAAAGGGAAAACAAATACTCAGTTTTCTCGTTTCAAACAAAGTGAAACTTGACAAGACTGTCCCCGATGAAGAGGAAACAGAATAACTGAATGAGTTCACTTAGTACTGTTTTCATGAGAAAAGAGATGCGAGGAGCTCAGAGGTGCATGTGCAGCTGCTGCAGCTTTAATGGCATGTCAGCCAATCAAGCGTATTTACCTCTTGCATCTCTGTCATGAACCAGACCTTGGCCATCAACATCCAATGCCCAGACTTGCCCTAACACCACAGTCTATTTAACATGTTGCACAAAGAAATGTGTGTTGGCTATGTGCAGAGACTGCGAGGAGGAGAGGGGGTGTGAGGGAGCGAGCGGGCAACTGAAAAATCAAGGGACACTGTTTTTTTTTGTTTTTTTTTACCAACTGTTGTCAGGTCTTATCATCACTGTGCTTATACAGCCTGCAACACACATGGCATCCCAATTTCCTGTTCAAAACAAGAGGTTAAAAATAACATCAGTCATTGTAACCTTGGCTCAGGTGAGACTGGCTTCACAGGTGTAGTCGACTATTGATCTATATTTAATAAGGTGAAAGATTTGCAGTGGTGCATGTGGCTGCCCTTTCAGAGCAGGCGCCCATGTCACCTTTTATAGCCAGCCACTTCCGGGGATGATGATGAGTGATGTTGAGGCACAGTAAAGGAGAATAGAAAGATACAGAAACTTCAGTTCAAGCTAAATAAAAGATAAAATCATATTTTTTAAATCAAACAGAGCCCTGACTGATACAGAGGCTGACTGATACAAATAGGCTTCATATACCCTGATAAATGATATTAGCAAAGGTTATTTTGGATATATTTCTTATATGAAAATAATTGTTCTTTAATGAGGTGCAAACTGGGGATTTCAATTATTCAGATAAAAAAAAAGGAAAATAGTTTTAACAGAAATATAGTGTATGTTTCCCCTTGTTTTTATGAGTGTCTTGTTGAATATATCATGCTATTATTGCCAAAAGGTGGCAGTTATACAGCTGTAAGCGTATTGGCCACTGGCATTAAAGAAAAGGCAGAAGCTACTAACTGCCAACCTTCAGAGCAGAAAATTAAAGCAAACGCTGAAGTGGCAACGCTGTAGTTCCTCCAGGTGCCACCAGAGGCTGGTTCCAAAAGTGAGTCAATCCCCACAGAGTCCGATGTTAAAATACCCAACTTTAGGCATTAAAAAGTTTATTTTTAATATAAAAAACAACTTTGGCCTTGATGGATGTTAACCCCCTCGGCAACTGTGAGTGACATAGCTCATTTTTTAGCCTTTTTGAGCTTTTTTTTAAACAGATTATCTGATTAATATTACAGCTTGCATTGCGGTACAGACCATTCAAGAAGTTTGTGCCTCCGTTTTGGTGAGTGAAATTCTACTATTTTATTAATCCAGCACTTAAATCTAATTATTTGATATGCGTGTTTGTACATAGCTCCCAGGTTGGGAAAAGTTAGCCAGAGCAGAAGTGCCTTAAACCTGCATTTTATCTGAAGGCCACCAGATGGCGATAGCTGTGGGTGCAAAAAGACTACCGGTCCTGTAGAAATCTGTGGGAAAACAGACTTGATCTGACTTGATCACAATGAACACTTTCCTGCTGAGTTTATGTGCTCAGTCACTCATTTTGGGTAATACTGAATAGAAAATTAAGTCTATTTGATAAATCTTGGTCATACTGTGTTTAAAAATTGAGTTTTATCCATGGTATGCTCATTGGCTAATGACTTATGATTGATAATCAGAAGTCTTTTTTTTTTTTTTTTTTTTTAATTTCAAACCAAGATGGCAACGGTGAAAATGCTAATCTCAAGACTTCAAAGCATGACGTCAGAAACCAGTGGGTGATGTCATGATACCTATGCCATATTTTATTACTGACGTCGGATGCAACATGATAACCAAGCCTACTAGAGTTGGCTAACTAAGCACTCCAGCCTTCCGTCCATATAAGATACTGTCAGGCTCTAAGAAAAATACATGGCAGCAGCCAAAAAGCTAATGTTGATGCTTCAAAATGCAGATTGCCAGGCTTGGGACTGCTCAGGTGTGTATGGCACTGTGAGATTAAATGCTACTGCTACAAGAGACACATGCAAAGCCAAAGAGTACTACAGCTGACACAAAGTCTCCTTGAAAGAGAACTGCTTCAAAAAATAAGCAAAACAGCGAGCATGTCACGAGCATGCCACAAAGCATTCATTTGTTTAAGAGCGGCCTGGGGTGTGGGTGTGATCTTTGAAGAACCGTTGAATAATTCCCGGTGAAGGTCTCTATTTTTTTTTTTTTTTCATTTTTCTTTTTTAATTGAAAAGCCCATCATTGGGGAAGACAATACCTGATATTAAACTCGGAAAGAATTTTTAAAACTGTCATGTATTTAGTGCTCAAAAAAGTCAGAATTTACCCAATTGAAACAGCAAAGATCCTCGTGTATTCGCACTACGCTTTTTCACATATTCTAACATCAGTCCTTTTGGTTTTCTGACAGGTTTTATTTATTTATTTTTTTTTTTTTTGGGGGGGGGGGGTATTATTTTTTCTGATGAATTACTCTTTAAAGCAACTGCTACATTATATTGTCACAACAATTTATAACAGTGTTGATTAGTTGATGGAGAGATTTCTAGCTTTTCGCCTGCTTGTCTTTATCTTCAGGATTCAGAATGGACAAAAATGTAGAATTTCAAGAAATCACGCACAAAAAATAATCATGAGAAACAGAGATCTTTATATTTAATGACAGATGGTAGATTCATTGATAATGACTATTAATTCAATTCAATTGATCTATTTAAAAGTCTTTGTAGATGCGCCCTCAGCATACCTAGCAACAGCATACTACATGATGAATATATCTGTAAAACCCTAAGCATAAAATTACAAACACATGCCCATACATGTGTAAAATCTCCTTCCATTTTATAATTCCCTTCATGCTGCACTTTTAATAAATCATCAGGTTTTACCACAAAGATGCCCCGTTCCAATAACACATTAGCCCGACCAAATACTCCAGGGGCCCTGAATATCTCCCACATTTTCCATGTGAGGGAAATACTGTTGATTCAGAGGTTTCTCTCCTTCCTTTCGCTCCTTGCTGCTCTTCCCCTCCCTACATTGTGTATACACTACATGTCATTATTTGAGGTGTATAAAACTGAACATTATGGTAAATACATGACATCTTGAGCTCACTGGATAAATATTTAAAAATAGTAGACAGGCGTCAGGTGGAGAAGGCAGGGAGAATCAGTACAGTAGTGTATGGTAACTTATTTGAGAGGTTTTTGTTATTGGGAAGATTAAGATAAAAAAGTAGAATTAGAGTCTGGATTTTCTAAAGATAGATCTCTTTTTTAAGGAGACTACTTGGAGTCCAACCTGAGTGGATTTTTAAAAATATTTGAATTACATTTTTTTGTGAGCAGCCGTTTAGTCTCAAGTGACATGCTGAGCTCTTAAACAAGAGGCTGTGGGGATTTACACAGTGAACAAAGGATTCCCTATTGAAATACTGCTTTATGCAGCAGAAAAGAAGCTTGTAGCTCTACATATTCTATCTAGTCACTGTTCTGCTTCATGTTGCGAAGCACGCCAGCACTAATGAGTACCTTTATAAAAGGAAATAGAGCGTAATTGCTTTTTTCTGAGACGTAAAGTGGCATGGGTGAAATTGGAAAAGATGTCTGTCAATCTCACATCAAGCATATACCTTAATATACAGTACTGTGCAACAGTCTTGAGTCACCCCTCATTTCTTTATATTTTGCCAGGAAATAGGGAAATAGGTGCAGCGATTCACTGAAATGTGCAAACATACATGGAAATACAGCATATATGGCAATAACAGAAGTTGTACAATTCTAACAAGCTTGAAAGTCAATATTTGGTGTGACCACCTTTATTCTTCAACACAGTCTGAACTCTCTGAGGCAGCTTTCTTCTTATTTCTTTAAGTAGTCTTCAGGAATAGTTCTCCAGGCTTCTTGAAGGACATTCAAAGCTCTTTTTTTGGATGTGGGCTGCCTTTGGTTCTGTTCTCTGTCAGGATGATCCCACACTGTTTCAATAATGTTGTGGTCCAGGCTCTGGGGAGGCCAATCCATGACTGAGAGTGTTCCATTGTGTGTTTTTCTATCCAGGTATGCTTTGGCAGTGTGTTTGGGATCATTGTCATGCTGAAAAATGAAGCCTTTGCCAATCACATGCTTTCCTGATGGTATCGCATTCATAATTCCCTCAATTTTAACCAGATCTCTAACACCACTGGCTGAAATGCAGCCTCAAAATATGACAGAGTCTCCACCATGTTTTACAGATGGCTGTAGACACTCACTGTTGTACTTCTCCTGAACTCCTCCCTACATACTGACAATTATCTGAACCAAATATTTCAAATTTCGATTCATCACTCTGTTGCCACTGATTTTCAGTCCAGTTCTTGTGTGATTTGGCATACCTCAGCCTTTTCTCCCTGTTTGCCTTCTTCCACTGAGACCATTTCTTATGAAGCGTCAGCGAACAGTAGATGGATCAGCTAAAGGGCCAGATACATCTAGGCCTAGCAGTATCAGGTCTCAGCTGAACTTTTCCTGTTTCTAAAGAATATGACTTTCAGATACTGTTCATCTGCTGTAGTTAGGTTTTTAAGTCTGCCATTTCTTCTTTTATCCTCCACTTGCCCAGTTTCCACAAATCTTTTAAGGACAAACTGCACAGCATAACAAGATATGCCAACTTTTTGTCAAATAGCTCTTTGGGAATCACCTTGTTGGTGCATAAAAATATTTTAAGCCTGTCAAACTGTGTTATCTTTGGTATTTTTGTAGAGTTGATTAAATAAATGGGAACAAATTATGTGTTTTGGTTCATCTCCCGAGTTAGCTGGCTTTTTTAAGCTTAAATGATTCGAGGTCAGTGTTAAGCGGCCTAACGAAAAAAAAAAGTTTGGCTCCTCGGAAGCAAAATATATAATGACATGCGGCATGGGTCATGACTTTTGCACAGCACTGAACATGACTGGCGCACTACAAGAAGATTTTTGACACCAAACTGGCAGCCAATCAATGTGCCACCAACTCCTCTTTATGTAGTTTGCCCCCCAGCCTCTGTCTTTCCACACAGGCTTTATATGAGGAAGCCTGTCATAACAGCCATTTTGAAGGGTGAAGCATGCCCCATTACACTGGGATGCCTGGCCAAAGTATACAAACCCTAGTTACTGTAAATTCAGAAGAAGTGCTACGCTCCTCTGAACAGATCTGTCACCAGCAAATACCATCGGGAAACAGAGGTCATGATTTCCATTTACACCTACTGCTCCTACACATAGATGTTATTGTTTAAAGCCTTGCTCGTGTAAGCAAGTCAATGTAAAACAGGCATTGTGTGTGTGTGTGTGTGTGTGTGTGTGTGTGTGTGTGTGTGTGCGCGCGTGTGCATTGTTAAATACAGAAGAGTTATAATTCCCAAAAGGCTGAAACTTGAAGGCCTGGTGCTACGCTGTAGATGCTGTACATTTCCTTTGAGGTTCAGGCTTCTCTGCTGTTCTGAATAAATCAGCAACTGGCTCGCCCCGTCATTACAAAGAAACAGCGTCCCTGTGTCTCCGCAGCTAACTCGGGATCCTCTTCAGCAAAAGACAAAGGCGTTCCTCTGAAGAAAATCTACAAAATTTTATGTTATCTTTTTTTCCAGATTTGAAAGAATTGCTGCTTCTTCACACCTTTCAAGTTTTTAACCTCTCCTGTTCAAAAGAAACTTTTATGACTTAATCATACTGATTTCTCCACTGATGTGCTCCTGCCACCTTTTTTTTTTTTTTTTTTTTTGTCAAGGGCTGACTTTGGTATGCTGCTGAAAGGTCCTTACCCCAGCTGCTGCTCTTTCACAGTGCCTCTGTAAACACTCCTGCTTCCTCAGCTGTTTTGTCAGAGGCTCTCTACTCCTTCATGTCTCGCCTCTCGCCTGAAAACCACACTGCGTGCATTATCCCCGTGATCTTTGTCTCCTGCTGAGCAACTTCTTCTAATTTATGAGGATTAAACCCATTTGTTGAAGCTTGCAAAGTGTGCCATCACAAATCCAAACATCAACATTAGCCTCATGCTGAAGACTTACATCTTCTATTCTATACTGCAAGCATTTAAAAAAAAAAAAAAAATCCATACATGGTTAGTTGAGCTGTCTCTTTAAAATCATTGCAACCCCAAAGCCCTTTTGGGTTGAACGTACAAACGAGTATTTGAAAACTTGTTTTTGCTTTGATAGCATCATGTTATTAACGCGGAGCAAATGCCGCGTAAATGAATCTGTCTGAGCTTCGCGCCCTCGGCCATCAATCAGAACTAATACACTCACTGCTGATTGAATAGGGTTAGAACGGCTGCCACGATGCAGTGCAACGATGCTACATGCCATTCACTGAACCTGTTTGTTCACAGGACCCATTCTTCACTCTTTTGTCCTCTTTCCTTACCTGAATTTGAAACCCGACACTCAAGGAGGAAGAGCCAGAAAACTGTGAAAGAGTTTAAGCCATCCCACGGCTTATGAAGTTGTTCCAACAGCCCTGCACCCTAGGGAGCCGTTCTAGTCACACCAAATCTATCCAGAGAGACAACAGTGGACCGAGAATAAATATAGGCTTTTTCAGGTGTGTCTGTGCAGCATTAGCATGTATTTCCACAGTATTTAGCCACAATAACAGGACATTCAATTTCTCTGTTTCGAGCCACTGAAATCAATTGGTGCAGTTAGGAACAGCAGAGTGGGAATGATACAGACTAATTCTCTTGGAGAGGGAGGTTAATGTGAAGTGCACAAGGTCAGTGCATTTGTAAAGGTAACCTTGGCTTTGCCTGTGACTTTCTCTTCTTTGTTTCTCCCCTCTGTCTTTTTTCTTTTTCTCACATGAACACACATGGAGCCACAGAGTCCCTTAGTGGTTGATTTCTCCTTCACTTGTTCGCTCTCCCCTTCCCCTCTGTCTGTTTCTCTCTCCCACAGCGGCTGTCTCGCACAGCCACTCCGACTTTCCCAGTTTTCTGTCTACCCCCCCCCCCCCCCTTTTCCCTGTGCCTTCTTCTCTTCCTCCTCTTGTCTGCATGCTAAGGAGGTGTCTCTATACACATAAGAGGGGCTCAGAGAAAGCTGTGCTGCAATAATTGGATTATTGAGCAATCTGCAAACAAACGTAAGACACAAGGCATAGGATCAATGCGGAACGCTTGCATCATTTGTGGTGGTCAAAAGCAATCAGAGTAATAAAGCCATCAAACAAGTTGCTGTTCAGGATTAGTGAGTTTAAGGAGAACTTGTGGTGATATGTCAATAATTGCTTATTAGACGTCAAAGGAATCTTTCCTCCATGCAAACACTCCCTGTCCAGCCCAGCCTGGTGGATTTAGATGAATGTATGTTGCACGGCTTAAAGTGAGCCCTGCAGTGAACATCACAGTCTGTCCGTGGCCTGCAAAATGGCTTTGGGTTTCTATTGTGTATTAATGTCCAGATGGACAGTTGTGTTGTAATCTGCTGCACTTCTGTTTACAGCCAGGTAGTGCTATAAACTGGCTAAATATAGCAGCAGCTTTACTGAAAGGCAGCATAAACCAAGAGACTCGAAATACAAAGAAGTTCTGGTAAGAGTTATACTCCATAATGCAGTCTGTGATAGAGTCTATTATCTACTACCTATACCTATTTTTTTTTTTTTTTTATTTGCAAGGTTTCGACTAAGGATATTTGTCCGCATCTATTCAGTAGCTGAATCTCTACAAAATTCACCACTAAATATGAATAGAACTGTTTACAAACAAATAAACCTAGATTACACAGTTTACTCCCCATAAATAAGCTAGCTTAGAAAGCTTTTTTTCTTCCCTTAATGAATCTTCATAATAATAAAATACTGAAAATGAGCCAGTAGCCCAGCACAGAAAAACAGTAAAGATTAGATCAGACAAAAGAGTTAATAGATATTTTGACTGACTGGTGTTAGCAAAATTCAGCTGGCTAGTACATTAGCAGTGAGATAATATGTCACCCAAGCTAGCTGCAGTGGCAAACCCTATTTGCAAAGAAGTGACAAATTTTAGCTCTGTTGTTATCTGGCCCTAAATTCGGCCAATTAAACTGACATATGAGAAAGAAAATTTTCATATCTCATGAGCTATAAGTAGAAAATGTTTAGCTTCTAAAAGCAACTAAAAAGATTACTCATAATCCAAAAAATGATATAAATTTTCTGTTAACTAATTTATTAATTTGTAATCAATTTTATTATTAATATATAGAGACACATTGGACACCTGTAAATAGGTACACCTGTTCATCTGCTTATAAATGCAAATATCAAATACAGCCAATCACATGGCAGCAAATCAATGTATTTATGCATGTAGAAATGGTCAAGATGACCTGCTGAAGTTCAAACCGAACATCAGAATCAGGAAGAACGGTGATTTAAGTGACTTTGATCGTGGTAGGATCGTGGTTTGTATTCAGAAACTGGATTTGAGTATTTTAGAAATTGCTGATCTGGGATTTTCCTGCCCAACCATCTCTAGGGTTTACAGAAAATGGTCCAAAAAAGTGAAAATATCCAGTGAATGGCAGTTCTCTGGGAACTGTCCAGACTGCTTTGAACTAATAGGAAGGCAACAATAACTCACATAACTGTTTGAGGTAACCAAAGTATGCAGAAGAGCATCTCTGAATGTACAAGATGTTGAACCTTGTAACACATCTGCTACAGCAGCAGAAGACCACACTGTGTGCCAGGAAACAGGAAACTGAGGCTACAGTTTACATGGGTTCACTCATAATGGACAACAAAATGCTGAAAAAATATTGCCTGCCAGATGAGACTATTTTTGTTGCGACATTTGCATCTGGTGGAGGTGTTCTAATGATGTGGGGGATATTTTCTTTGCACTTTGGCCACCTGAGCATCGTATAAATGCCATGCTTTACCTGAGCATTATTGCTGACCATGTCCATCCTTTTGTAGCCACAGTGTACCCATCTTCTGATGGCTGCTTCCAGCAGGATAATGCACCATGCCATAAAGCTCAAAAAATCTCAAACTGGTTTCTTGAACATGACAATGAGTTCACTGTACTCAAATGGCCTCCACAGTCACCAGATCTCAATCCAATAGATGGGATGTGGTGGAACAGGAGATTCAGTGACAAATCTGCACCAACTGTGTGATGCTGTCATGGACCAAAATCTGTTTCCAGCACCTTGTTGAATCTATGCCATGAAGAATTAAGGCAGTCCTGAAGGCAAAAGAGGGTCCAACCCGGTTCTAGTAACGTGTACCTGTTAACGTGTCAAGTTTCAACTACAGTAACAAGTGATATTTGACTTATGCATCAGTTAAAAGAGGGCAATAATAGGAGCTTTAACACATATTTTTATTGACAGATTAAACCCATCACCATTTCAGTACACTGCCTGATATAGAAGCCCCCAAAAAAGAAAAAAAAAAAAAAACATTTCCCCCTGAGATTCTCCAAAACAACAGCAAATCACGCAGTAAATAGCTTACATGGTACACTGTGCACCCACATGCAGTATATAGTCCCACTATAAAATCAAAAATTACTTTTGACTTCTGAATATGGGTGCAGTTATAGCAAGAGCTTTTTCTAGGTCAAGTGAATAAATATTGCCAGTCTCGCATACTTCCTTAAGCAGCAGACAACAGGGGGTAAAAGAAAGACTTCCTCCAAAGTTTGCCAAAGGAACCTGTTTCAGTAACCCTGAACTTCTGGTGTGGAACGCAAAAAAAAAGTTGAGCTCCAGCCCGGCTGTCAGGTTGCGGTGAGGAGGGTGTCGATAAAAATGTTATATCGAAATTGACGTGCTGGCAGTCCTTCTAACAAAAGCCATACACTGTCATTCCTACTTTACTGTCTCTCTGAGCACACAGTCGCTGAGACCCTCTCGCTGGTTTCTTTCTTCTGCTCCCTCACCCTGTTTTGCTCTCTCTCCCTTCCTACCCCCCTCTCTCTCCCCCCTCTCTCTAAAACCCTTATAACATCCTTCGGATTTAAGAGCTTAAATGTCAGTCTCATGATATCAGTGCCACTCAGATTAAGCACCTTAAATACGATGTAAATGTATAAATGTGGGCCAATGAGTGGGCACCATTCAATCCAATTAGCCGTAATGAAGGCAGTCTCAAGGAATCTCAAAAGCAATAATTTCTAATCATTTTTTTTGTGGCTTTTTGTCTAATACACTCCAGATAGACAGCTGAAAATATTCTAGCTTCATATAGAATTTTGTTCCAGTTTATTCTGTGAGGATGTATGTGGGCATCTTCTCACACACTTTGAGCACCACCAGGAATTCAGAGTGAAAGCAGCACAGCAATAAAGCTAAACAAGGGGCTGTGTTGTGGGTGTGTTTTGCTCCAGGTACTGGGTTATCAGATGCCAAAGACTGTGCAGTAGATGGTTATATAATGAGAAAGGATTTTAAAGGTTAACGCAGAAACAGTCCTTTGTCTTGACAGAAGCGAAGAGTGAAATTACGACATTCGCATCTGCCACAAATGTGTGCTTGCACATATGATTTGCATACAATGTATAGTTCTGCACTGCCAATCACTCTCAGGCGCCTCTGTCGCATCCTCCATTTACCATCCAACTCGCTGTGAAGTTTGATGTCCTCGTTTCGCTGTTCAATCATTCAGTTTATGGCTATTGTCAAATCCGCTTTTAATCTTTTGTTATTTTCCCACTTTTATCTGTATCTTATTTCCAGATTGTAACAACGAGCCTGTGCCGATATCATGTGAAAAATACGTACAGGAAATAGAGCAGGTTTTCCACTAATCAGAAGAGCAATGGTTCAGTGCCCTTTTCCAGTCTGCATGTCTTGGGCACGACTTCAAATTCCTCTTTATGCATTCACCTTTGTGTGAGTGTGATAAATAAATCACCTTAAGTGCGTTACTATAAAAGTTCCTTTTCCTAATTTTAGCTTGTACTTTGAGAGGGGGTGCCCTCCAGCACAAGAGGAACCTTTGAGTGACGCGTACAGTGATTCATCTTAGTGTATGTTGAGTAGTGCAGCACTTACAGCTGCCACATTAAAAAGTATCAGCAGAGACATTTTATAGAAGGGCATGACTCGACAGTAAAATCCAGGCTTTATTAAGTTTACATGCAACAGAGGAAATACAAGGTGATTTTGAGCCATTAAAGCAAAATATGAAAAAAAAAAAAAACTCTAGCATTGTAAAACGCTAGCATTTTCTCTCAACTCCTGGGGTCCTCACGCACAACAAAGAAATGCAGAGCGTAAACAAAGATGCTAAAAGAGGAATACAAGTAAGTAAAAGATCACAAAAACTGAAGTGGAGCTGAATTGGTTAAGGGTGTATTCATTCCTTTAGTTTGCTAACTTAGGTCTTAAACAGTTGGTCAGGTTGTAAACTTGAAGCTTTCTCCCGTGGTTTGGATTTTTTTCACATGGAAACAAACTCCAAGCAACCACGAGAGAACGTTCACTGTGCTTACTGGCCAGATGTGGGATCAACAAAAGTAAATGCAGTAAAAAATGTGCTGCGTTCTGGACGAGTGGATAACATGGAGAATATACTCGTGCGTATTCATCTGGGCAGCATTTCAGGCAAAACTGCTTGTGGCAGGCTAGTTGCGACGATTTCTGTACTCTGCAGGTCTGCGGTACTCTGCCGCATCCCAGAATGCAAAGCATACCTGGCTACGGGAAGGCTTTTAGCTTAAACTTGCAGCGCACACCTGGTGGTTCGGATCATGCCCTCACAACAAACAAACTGCTCTGGTGTTCGTTTGGAAGTATGCTGTTTTGGTCCACACCTGAGTGCAATTACAGTGTTGACATCTGGATAAATGCACTGCACCAAAGAGCAAAACGAATCCGAGTCCAATTTAAGTAGATTGAACAGCGCAGATCTCTGGTCAGCCTCGACTAGCATGTGCTGGTAATATTGGCACAAAGGATTTGTTAGTCTGACCTTCGGAGGTCGTGATCAGTGACTCGGGGAGCTGCAGTCTGATAGAGGGAGCTTCTTTTTAAGGTTGCTGTAAGTTAGAACTTACATGAGCAGAAAATCGGTGCTTTTAACTGGATAGTCTGAATTCACAAGTCTTTTTTCTAATTATGTTAGAAACTTTGACAAACACACACATGCAATCACAACATCCTCCTGCTTGCTGTGGCTGTAGCCTTATTGCTGCTATGCCAACCAGCAGCTGGCATAGCAGCGTAAACCTTCTTATTGGATGTGCGAATTCAAACAGAGAAAAACAAAAACCCTTGAGGCTATGTAGTTCTTGGGGGCAACATCACAGTAGGTAGTTACCCTCAGGAAATCCCCAGTAGTTACGTACCTTCAGGGAGTCTCCAGAACTGTTTGATCCAAAAGTGCCTAATAAGACTATATTAAAGTCAGTCCATTTACAGGTTACGAATACTTATTTATCCAATGTTTTTAATGTTACTTCGCTACTTGAGTCATCTTTCCCTTTGTGTTCAAGTTATGGCTTTGGTCGTACTCTGTGTGACCCAAACCAAACTAATCTGTAAAAGGTCACTCACTACAAAAGCTTGGCCCCAAAGACTTTGGTCAGCATTTCTAAAAACTGTTACATTATGTCTTATTCTTTATTTTCATTCAAAACATTGCAAAATGGCAAATCGCACATCACATCATATTCTGTCTTGTCAAACCTCTGATTAGACTTTGTTTCTGTATGTCTAGATTATCTCCTTATATTATACGTCCTCTAAACCGTTGTTACATTTGATTGGCAGTTTGCAATATTTGTTGCCTGCTGTAGCTGCAACCCACAAAATTCCACATCTTATTATTCCCCCTAAGGTGTACTTGAACAAATTAAGTGTCAAATTACTTTAAATTTTCATCTATCTGATGTAATCTGGAGGGCAGTGCAGGGTTTTGCAGTTGGGGAGAGTGTGTGCTTGCGTGCATCGTGTCTGCCAATGGAAGCCTCAGTTTTTGGAGAATCAAATATTAGTAGGCTGCATTGATTTTGGAACAAACCTCTACGTTATTGTGAGAGCTCAGTCTTCCTGCCAAGTTTGTCTGGTCTGTCTACTCACTCTTCCTCTCCAAGCAGTCATTTCTCTGAACTGTGTTCAATATGCAGAGCAACAGTCGCTCTATATATCCATTCCTTGTCGCGCTCTTACGGTATTAGTAGACGTCAGGGTAGGTAATAAAAAAAAAAAAAAAAATCATTAAAATATCTTGTTAACAATAGCGAGCTACTGTCTGTGCTTACATGTGGATGCTCATTTAACTTTAAAATGTCAAAATAAAGCAAAATCTTGATCTTCAGTGCCTCACCTTGAGCTGCAGCAAGACAGGCTGTTTAATGTTTAAAATTCAAGTCTGACGCATAAACTTAGTGGCAAGTCACTGGCTACGAGCCAGAAGGAAAAGATGACAGGAAGGGCAAGAGACTTTGTTTGCCTTACATTCCTTTCTCCCTTCAGGCATCCACTGTAAAGGGTATTTCCTCTTGCTGTTTAAAATAAACAGCATACTGTACATGGCTTAATGCTTTCTTTATTGGTGCTTCTAGCGTAGCATAAAGACTAAGCAACTTATTCATAATATTTGAGCTATTTTCAGACCCGTGTAACATTTTAGCAACCGTAATCTGTAATCATTTGTATTCCCAGATAGATAGATATGGAAAAATGACACATTGTCAAACATTGTTTTTATTAGTAGAGAATACATGCATTTCCATAATTAAAAAGATGGGGATAAGTTCACTGGCGTGTGGGTTTATATGTGGGGATTAATTATGGCCATGTGGTACTTTATTGAGACTTTCCATGCTGAAATCTATAGAATAAATTGTAAGAGGACTTACATATGCCCTTTTCCTGCTGCTCTTTTGTCTCTATGATCAGTATCTGTCCATTCCTGTGCTCCACTTCATCCATTTCTATTCTGTTCCTCGTCATTTTCTTTTTACTTTGAATTAGGCAAAATATTCTTAGAAAGGCACAAGTTATTTCAGTACTTAAGTTTTATGTGGATTCCGCAATAAATGATAAAGGAGGGCTTATTTCACATTTCTGAACGGCCTTTAATTTAGGCTGATTCCCTACTGTACATACTCACCGGGCAGTTCATTAGGTACACCTGTTCTACTGCTTGTTAATGCAAATATCTAATCAGCCAATCATATGGCAGAAACTCAATGATTCGTGCATGCAGACGTGGTGAAGACAACCTGCTGAAGCTTAAACTGAGCATCACAATGAGCAAGAAAGATGATTTAAAGACTTTAAATGTGGCTGATGGTGCCAGATGGGCTTGTCTGAGTATTTCAGAAGCTGCTGATCTACTGGGATTTTCCTGCACATCTCTAGGGTTGACAGAGAACGACCTGAAAAAGCGAAAATATCCAGTGAGCGGCAGTTCTGTCTTGTTGATATGAGAGGCTAGAGGAGAATGGCCAGACTGCTTCCCGCCGACAACTCAGATAACTACTCGCTACAACCAAGGTATGCGGAAGAGCATCTCTGGACGCCCAGCACATCAAATCTTGGAGCAGAGGGGCTACAGCAGGAGACGGCCACACTGGATGCCTCCTGTCAGCTAAAAACAGAAAACCAGAAAAATGTTGCCTGGTCTGATCAGTCTCGATTTCTGCTGCAACATTCAGATGGTAGTGTCCGAATTTGGTATAAATAACTTGAAAGCATGGATCCATCCAGTCTTATATCAATGGTTCAGGCTGCTTGTGGTGCAATGATGTGGGGGATATTTTCTTGGCAACTTTGGGCGCCTTAGTGCCAACTGAGCATCATTTAAGTGGCACGGCTGTATTGCTGTTGACCAAGTAAATCCCTTTGTGTGACCATCTTCTGATGGCTGCTTCTAGTAGGATGTGCCATGTCACAAAGCTCACATCATCTCCACAGTTACCCAGCAGAGCACCTTTCAGATGTGGTGGAATGAATCATGGATGTGCACCTGACAAATCTGCAGTAATTGTGTGACACTATTAATTCAATAAGGACCAGAATCTCTCTGAGGAATGTTTCCAGCACCTTTCTGAATCTATGCCATAAAAAATTAAGGCAGTTTTGAAGGCAAAAACCAACCTGGTACTAGTGAGGTGTACCTAATAAAGTGGCAAAGAGCATGTATTGCTGAGTGGGTAATATCATATAATTTTTAAAATAACATTCTGTAATCTACTTTTCTTTTTTTTTTTTTTTTGCATTAACAAATGTCTGTTACAAAGAGGTGTGAATTTGAAGTTCTTCTTATTCTCCCACCAATATTGACAGTCTACATATACAATGTTAATTAAGCCAACAACAAAAAAAAAGATCACGTATTTAAATTGAAAATTTATACCTGTGATAGTGAAGGCAGTCTTTCACCAGGCACCATGGGAGTTGGTGGTGTTAGGCTAAAAAAAACTGAGGAAAAATGACCAACACTGGATCTAAAATAAGACCTCATTTGTTAAAAAGTGTGATTTTATATAAATGAGATACAGTGGATATAAAGCATTTGCCCCAGAAATTCTTTAACATAACTCTAACATATCCTAGACATGCGTGGATCCCAGACAAATATAAAAGTTTTTATTTCTTGCATCTGAAGTGTCGCTCAGCTTGTACATTTTTGTAGCCCTAAGTATAATTTTCAGCATTTTTTTTGCACCTTCGTTGTGTCATATGCCTGCAAAGTGATAGTATGCTATAAGTTAAACCTTGTTCACATAACACCTCCCTTTTCTCAGTAATGCAGAGTGTTATGCCAGTGTTACATAAGTGCAAGAAAACATCACAATAAAACAACATAAGATCAGCATAGAAAAACATAAGCAAATTAATTTAGCTACTTGTGTGTGAGCTAAACAAATTTTAATATTATGCTTTTTTTTTTCTTTCTAGTGTCTTTTCAGCTGGTATTACTGTAACTTTGGGTGACTGCATAAGCAGATGGAGAAATTATGTGGCATCCATTAGGCTGTACCCATGTTTCTTTGTATTCTTCAGATAATCTGGCTTCCTCATCCTGTAGAATACAGGTGTGTTAATACACGTGAAGGTGCAGCAACGCTCCCCTTGGCTCACTCCTTCATGTGCGAGAGCCTAATCTGACTTTAATACACTGCAGGGTTAACTGATGCTGGAGGCAGAGAGAGAGCTCAGCCCTGAGAGGACAGATCGGATCAATTACCCGATCCATCAATAGACGGCGAGTAGAAACTACCCCGCGCTGTCCGAGGTTTAGCTGAATATATTCTCTTTTAATCAGAGTCACCACGACCTTTCATCAATGCCATCTTCCCTCTGCCCAATGAGGTGTGAAGAAAGAGAAGTTGACAGGTTTGAATGTCCTTCAGTATCTGTCCTGTATCATTACCCATCTCTCAAAATAGATCGAAGCCATCTAAAAAAAGAAGCCCGTCGTCATGCATTCACTGTGTTTGATGGAGCTTTTGGACCTTGGTCAGACTCTTGAGTTATAGGTTTCGCTCTTATGTTTGTGCACACATTACTAAATAAAGGTTCGATTTAATTTGAATGTTTCGCCCTGATCTAATTGTTACACCACTGGATTTGTTGTTATCACAGGTACAAACGTTTACCTACATTTCTGTGATCATGTTGGATCCCTAATGTCCAAATAATTACCTCAGCCATATTCGCTACCTACCCATGCCAAAGCATGGTAAATATATACACCCTGCAAACGCTAGATAACACACTGCTTCCAGAATTGCTTCCAGAAAATTCTCAGTTGCATCATTCACAAAAAAATAAAATAAAATATGATCTTTTACAAACTATCTTTATTCTCTCAGGATACAACGTAAAAGAGGTAAAAATGAGAAGCCACACTGAAATATTAACATGTCCGCTAAGCAGATGTGGCTGTTTACAAGTGTGGGTTTATTTATGTGTGTCTGTTGGTGTGCGCACACCCCAAAAGGGAGCCACAAGGGGACCAAAACCAAAGGGAGACCACTGAGGGGAAATAACTAAATCACGCAGCCCACAGATGTTTGTTAAATGCCACAAAGAGACAAAAAAAAAGAGGGGTCCAAAATTGTCAGATTGTTCTGTGATGTGTTTTTTTCTTTTTTAATCAAATTCTGTCTGACCACTGGTTAGACTCCATTAGACAAATGTGAACTGAAATCCATTTCCAAATCCATTTGATAGTGCCTGTGTGTTGCACTGTCAAATGTAAATTAGACCACAGGAGGACAGAAAGGCGCACACAAACATAACAATGAGATAACTGCCCTGCCAGCACAAATGAAAATTGTGGAGAAAAACTGGAGCCAGGATTCAAATCATTTCAACTTGAGGAAGGTGCTTCGTGATGAGATCGTATACACTGCAGCCGGTACAGTGATTGAGCCTTCAGGCGATCTCTGCTGAGGCCACTGCATCTCAAAACGTGGCAACATATGTGACATGCCCTCATTTTCAACACCATTAATCTCAGCAGGGTTTGACTCAGCATTTTGCCATGGAAGTGATCTAGGGACTGTAAATGGGGTTTGTGCTGAATCTGGGTCTAATGTGTCTGAAACCAAATGTCCACAAGCACTGATTATACGAATCGGTATTAGGGGATGTGATTAAGAGGTCATAAAAACAACAACAAAATAAGGGTTTTGTACACACTGACATATATTTTCCCAACTTTAAAAAAAAAAAAAAAAACTCTCTGAAATGTACTTAGCATAACTTTGAAAGTTTTTCTTTAATCCCGTCAGAATCCTTCCATGCTTCCACAACAACTTTCTAACTTTCCTGCTTTCCTAACAAGTACTACTCACACGCCTTTTTCAGAAATGTCACATTTCTTTACTTAAGAATCCCCAAAACTCCATTTAAATGATGCAGTTCAGTAGAAATGTGCAAAAATCTCCTTCTTCCTTCCACCTCTGTCTATATTCTTTATCTCGCTCCTTCTCTTTGTGGCAAACACGCATCAAGTGTCGTACTTTTATAGCGGATTCTTTCTTTTTTGCTATAGTATGGTAATTTTCTGCTGTTTAGTTTTTGGCACCTCTCCAGTGTAATCGCTAAGGGGGAAATCGCCCCTTGAACAGTTCTGAGTGTTTGGCCCTTAATTCATATTTCATGAAATGAGCGTGGAGCTCTGTTCACACAGGGAAAACAATGCCATGCTGTCGGTGTAACTTTTCTAATACAACCCACAGATGGGAGCTCTAATAACTCATAGCAGGGCCTGGAGAGTGAAACAACAATAAAATGGGACCTGTACCTGATGTGACAGCACCTGCTAGTCTACAGACATGAGATATTTCATATATGGGGCACACATTGTTCTACATTGTTAGCAATTTGTGTTGAGCTCATAGCACCAATTGATAGTAATCATAAAGTTGCTTATTTTCATCTCTCCTCTGTATTTGGCTATAAACAATGACTCATTCAGTTTTTTAAATTGTGCTGCCCTGTTAATTATTCACCACTACTTTCAGTTATTTGATCAACACTGATATGATCCCCAGCAACAGTTTTATTCTTACGTAAATGGAACTGTGGGTATTTTGTCTCCTCGCCGGTAGCTGTCTGATTTGTGCTAATGCTGGATTAAGTGAACGGTAGTTCCACAAGGACAAATCAGGACATCAGTAAGGGCATAAAAAAACCCCATAAACCCTGACCTATTCTCAACATTACTCAGCATTAAATGTATGCCAGCACCCTAGTAGAATTAGGCATGTGTGCGACTAAATGTTTAGGATTTATACTAGATTTAACAATACTAGATTGTTAAACTACTTAAAAACACCAGCTAACTTGCAGCCCCGGTGCACAGAAGGACCTCTCTCTCTCTCTCTCTCACTGTGACAGGAAGTTGTAAACAAGCAAGATGTAAAGTGAGAAAGCTGACAGCCCCGCTAACCAGTGTGGTTCTCCAGCACTTTGATGTGGAAAATGGACCATTGTGTGTATAGTGAACCGGCACATAAACGAGGCTGCTGGTGCTAAAGCGGCACTGCTAATATTAACTACGCTTGGGAAACTAATTTGACGGCACATGTGTGCAATTTTACGCACAGCAAAAAAAAAAAAAAAATGCCATGCACCTCGGCAACTCTTAAAACATGTTTTGTTTACTGAAGAATGTGATAAGTGGTTTTAAATGGCTCTTAAATATAATATTTCAACTGACAATACTTAACTTTGGCAATTAGACTGTGCTCAATTTTTGTTTTTCTGAGATCAGTCTTATTATTTTCAGTCTCATCATCCCCCTGTGGGAATAGAGCCGGTAACTGTCCAGAGAATTCACAGAAATGTGTCCTGCCTCCTGCACGCACTACCAACGTTAAAATTTTTAGCAGTGAGAACACATCTGCCACAGGGTATCTCCTGTTGTGTGCTACATGTGAGAAAGTTTAACTGTGTACGATGTCCCTAACTGATTCTCCACATTGCCTGAAGTTTATGTGTAAAAATGGTTTATGTAAAGTTTCCTGCTGTAATAAGTAAGGTCATTAATATCCTGGATAAAAATTAGAGCCCAACCGATATTGGCTGGGTGACATTACTGACTGATATTAGATATTTGCTGATATATCAGTATCTGAACAGCTGATAGGCGAAAATTAAAAAAGTAAAGGAGAGATGGAAGAAACACCCTTCAACCATGGTATTAGTGCTGATGTTGCATTGTTTGTCCACCACAGGGAAACTTTGCTGGCAACATGTGTTTGGAACACCACAATCCCAACAACCCACTGATCCAAACAGTCAGGCAGAGCGTAAACAGCCGTGACATGCTTATAAGCTTATTTTTAAACTGCATTGTCATGTTGTTAGTAAGGACTTATAAATAACTACATATGCACCTGAAAAAAAAAATATATATTGGCCGATATATCAGGTTTTTAAATCACCAATTACTGGTGTCAGCGTCAGTCTCAAAAATCACACAAATTCACTTTAAAGTATTCACATTGGTTTTGGAATTGAGTTTTCAACATGTTATGTTGGAACAGCAGCAAAAACAAAAAAATGGTATCACAATTAGGCTGCTGCTTACCATCAGTAAGAGACTCACCATTTTATACTCATGTATAAAAGTTTTTAAAAATCCATTAAACTTTAATGGAAGTTTCACAGATGTGCCCTGGCAGTCAGTCATTTTCTGAGTTTATTTAATAGAAAAAAAAAATTTTGTACTCATAAATATACACAGATCAGTGTGTAATTATGTCTTCCAAAAAACTGATGTAGTCTCACAAATTTAGAAATAATCCAATAAGAACACATAGGAGCAGGTGTCAGTTTGTGGAAGCCGCCATGTTGCCTCGCTATCTTGAATACACTGCCCAATGTGGAAATCACCATTCCACCTAATCTCATTTTATATATGTGGCTAGTGACCGGCCACTGGCTGACAACAAGCTGGCTAAACAGCAGCTGGTTATGAGTTAACATTATGCCAGCTAACGTTAGGCTTGAGTATCCTATAAATCTCACTTTCATTCTCACATCGTATGAGAGTTATTCGCAAAGTGTCCAGGTCCAACAATATTTTATCTACTTAAAAGAAAATTTTATGAAGACCAGCTAACAGCAGCAAAAACAGCAGTGCTTACCTACAGAAAAGTTCAGGATATCTTCAACAACTCACCTCAGTGAGCTTCAGTGAGCTTCAGCGACTCGTATCGGACTCCTTTCACAAAGTTTTACAGCCCCGTTCAGAGTAAATAGACATGGACACCTCGCATTTTGGCAGCTAAAGTAACAGCAGACTGACAGCCTACACTCACTACAGCTGGATTACCGCCAGAGTTGTTTGTCCTACAGCGGCCATCATAGCTAGGATTATGCAATTGGGAGGGGAAAGAAAACAGAACTCAGTTTTCTTCAATCTGCAATTACTGACATAGTGGTGAGATTTCACATGTAACTTTAACCTACAGAACTTAAGAAAAATGCTTTTTATGCTTTTTTCACTGGTTCTCCATAGTCTGTAAATTCATGGAAAAAAAAACAAAAAAAACCTGACCTTTTCTGAGAGCAATTTTAATTCTTTGTGCAAACACTGACACACATGCTTTGAAGGGTAGCGATGTGCTTCATGCTATTATAAACTCAATATAATTTCCTGTTTCACTATTGACCAAGGTTAACCTGTATGCAGTAGGTCACATGAAAAAGGAGGTCATCACTTTTCATAATTTCCCCGTCTTCCTTCTTGTGCAGTTATGTTACTATTTTAAACATGCCCAGTTAGATAGTCATCTTATCAATTCATGCTATCAAACATACCACTGCAAAGGTAGTTAAAACAATGCAGCATCACACCAGCTAAAAGTCAATGGAGCAAGTGTGAGTAATAATGCTGGAATGAAGGAAGTACTTTAGGCATGTAAGTTGCAATCATGGGATAAGATCCTCCTTCACAGACAACCCAAAAGAAACTAGGTGCTGTCAATGGCAGTTGGCCAAAATGGTGCTGAAATGGCAATTCATGGTCACCTTTCAGCATCACCTTAGTGCTGTGAGAGCGAACAATGTACTGGCATACAGGAAGAAGGTTTAATGTTAACTCGCCAGCTGAATGCAACAATGATTTCTGACCATTCAACACACAAGGTATTAAATCATACAATAGTGAATGCTCACCAAGATACTGTATGCACTCCAAGTGCCACAAGTGTAGCTCAAAAGCTCATTTGCATTGCCATTTATTCTGCAGCAGCTTGCAACATTCGGATTACAAATTTATAATGAGAAGAAAATAAAATGTTTTATGGTGATGCCCATATTGACGGTGTGATTCATCAAAATTCCTTCTATGCATGCTGGTAGTGAACCATTTTAGACTGCAGAATGGGGTCAAAAACGATGCAGTTTAAATTTCAGTCAAAACTAATGTGAGGTTTTACCCATCTGAGGTAATAAAGTCTTAATTTAATCAGTCTTCATTTTTAATTAAAAAATGTGCCTGTTCCCATGGACAAAGCTTACTTTCTGAACTGCATTTAAGGGACACAGTACAACCTGCTAGTTGGATATACTGTAAGTCGGCTGGCATTAATAGCTTAACGACAAGTCTTGTACTTTAACCACAACGAGGTAGATATCAGTCATTTGGTAAGTCTGCATGTGGTCAGACAAGCTACAAAATGAAGTTATGAATGTCATCTTCCACCTTTTTGCTTCTCTTAAAGACCATACATTACAGTATGGTGGTGATTCATCTTTCATTTTACCCTAGGTCCAGCAGCTGAGCAAGATTGTGAATAAAAAAAGAAAGCTACCGCTTGACAGTCGAAACCCAAACCAGTCCCAGACTGACTTTGTTTCAGTGAAGCAGGCAGCTGTAGCCAAGTCAGAGGGAGGCAAGCGAAACAAAAAGCAGACACAGAACAGGGGTATGTTTGTCTATGCCAGGTACAGTGCCGTAACAGCTACCAGGAGAACAGTAAGATCAGAGGGTTTCCCAGAGCTGTGGACGGTACTGAGTTCATGCTCTATCAAGAGTCAAAAGTCTTAATATAGTCAACTGCATTAAAAATAAAACACTCTAGCTACTATATGATGACAAATAAGATCCACTGGTGTTTATTGCATGATGTTAATTTTGTGCTGCCTGAATGTTTAATAAAGATATCGTGAACAAGATCTGACAGGCTTTAAAATAGTTAAACTTTATTTATTTACATACATACATATTTAGATACATACATATTCATCTTCATCTTTGTTTCTATGGCAGAAATAACAAAAACAAATCAAACCAAAAAAAAAAAAAAGCTACTGGCATTAGCTGACAGCCAGTTATTGTTATTTTAAATATTAGTATTGGTTTTGTTCCAGAGTTTCACTCAGTGTTTCCTGATGTTTGACAGTGTTTGCAGTATAGGATGGAAGCCAAAACTGACAACTGTCAAAGTTCTTTCGTGACAATTACCAAAATAAATCTAAAAAATAATGAAATCATTCAATTAAGCATAAATGCAAAAATAAATAAATAAAAAAAAATATATATATATATATATATATATATATATATATATATATATATATATATATATAAAACATTAGTTAAGAATTGTTACTAAATCTTGAGTGACAAGATCATTTTTTCCCTTTAAATTATATGTGCACCTGCCTTCACACCCATACTGTCAGAGAACAAAGGCCTGGGAGTTTGCAGGACTGCCATGCTTTGTCTTCTTTTTCCAGCGCAGGGAAATGTCCAATAACAAACATAAAATAGGCCTGTTATTAAATTTTTGTTTTGTTTTGTTTTGTTTTTTAAACAAGTATGGGAAAATAGGGGAGGATGGTGGAAGTGTAAAAACATACAGGTCAATCATAGAGGCAAAACAGGCAGCTTGACAGGTATGACAATGATTATCTCAAAACCTAGACAAGTGAAACTAATACTTTCTGCATGACTAGACACAACCCAAGGTCACAGGAAAAAAAAAAAAAAAGAAATAAAAGTTTTTGTTTTGTTTTTGTGTGTGTAATTTGAACGCTGACCCTTTAATATCCCTTCAATTATGGCTTTTCTTCTCTCCTCTACAGAAAGCCGGGATCGTGTTACACTTCCTGACAAACATGTTTACCCATTTGCAGCACCAGACGAGTGAATTCTCTCTTTAGCAACAGGTTCAGTTATAATATAGTATCTTTTCTTTGAGCTGCCACTTGATCCTTGGAAGCTTCCTTTTAGTTTCTGGGTCAGTGTATCATCGGGAGCTGCAGGGCTACATACATGATTTGTGTGCCTGGAGGAGCCTGATCCTCAATAACAGGGAATTTTGTGAGACAGTCTCATATGGATTCTTCTAAATGCTTGACAAAGGACATGCACAAATCATTTAATGTTTTCATCCCACAGCAAAAACAGGAAGCTGGAGATATCCATTAAAAATGGTTTTTTCTAGGTCATGTTGGCAGCCATTTTAAAGCTTCACAAGTGTGTGTGAACATTACTTGGTTACTTGTAGTTACATTACTAGAATATGCAGAGTATACGTTTGTACACAGTTTGTTAAATGATTCAGTGCTTCACATATTACTGAATATGAATTTAAAAGCACATGTAATTTAAATGCACAGCACTGTGCAAAAGTCTCAAACCACTCAATGCTAGGAAAAGGGGGAAGTAGGTGCAGTGATTTATTGACTCGTATGCAAACATATAAAATACAGTATATAAGATAAAAACAATTCTAGTAAGAAAGTCAATATTTGGTGTGACCATCTTTATTCTTCAACACAGACTGAACTCTCTCAGGCAGCTTTCTTGTCATTTCTTTAAGGAATCTTCAGGAAAAGTTCTCCAGGCTTCTTGAAGGACATTCAAAGCTCTTCTTTGGATGTTTCTTCTTATGTTCTGTTCTCTGTCATGATGATCCCACACAGCTTCAACAGTGTTGAGGTCTGGGCTCTGGGGAGGCCAATCCATGACTGATTGTGCTCCATTCCTGACCTCCTCCGGACATACTGACAACAATTTGACCCAAAAATGTCAAAAACGTGGCATACCTCAGCCTTTTCTTCCTGTTTCCCTTCTTTAAGAATGGCTTCTCGACAGCCGCCCTTCAACTGATTTCTGATGAGGCTTCAGTGAACAGTAGATGGATCAACTGAAGGTCCAGATGCATCTCTCAGGTCCAGAGTCAGGTCTTTGGTGGACATTTTGTTCTTAAGGAAATGAATTTCAGATACTGTTCATCTGCTGTAGGCAGTTTTTTTTTTTTTTTTTTTTTAGGCCTTCCACTTCTTTTGTCTTCCACTTGTCCAGTTTCCTCATATGTTTTTAAGGACACACTGCACACCATGCTGAAATATGCCAGCTAATAGCTTTTTGGGAATCACCTTGTTGGTGCAAAAATACTATTTTATGACTGCCAAACAGTTTTTTCGTAGATTCAACAGAAAGAAATGGGAGCAAATTATGTGTTTTTGGAGCAGGCTGCCCGTAACACGTAAGTGCCTATTAAAACTGGTTTGTTGCCAAGTTGTCTGTTATGTGAAGGCAAAACACTGGTTGAGATACATGCCTTTTTTATGTTTGAATGATTCATAGGTCAGTGTGTAGTGGATTAACAAACAAAAAAAAAGTTCATCTGAAAATGGTCGGCTACAAGGACTGGACTGAAAATGAGTGAAAAAGCAGCCAATGTCCAAAAATAAACTTTGAAAGACCTCCAGAAAGCTTGAAGAAATATTGCTCAAGACCACTTTAAAAAAAAAATTACAACGGTCTGGCTCACTGGAAGCAATGAGGATTACTGAAAAGACCCCATGTTCGTTGCTGTTTTTGAGTCGGATTTTTCAAATTTGTATTTGTGAATGTAAAATTATCAACAAAGTTACGGTTCTAAGACACAGTCACACTTTTCTGAATCATGAGTTCTGCTGACGTAAAAGCAGATGCGCTTCGTATGAGTGTCTATGTTTGTGTGTGTGTGTGTGTGTTTTTTTTTTTTTTTTGTTCAGGGAAGAATGAAAGTGTTATGTAAAATGCCCAGGAGCCCCCCCGGCCACCAACTCCACAACACACTTTAGTTTATTTGAGCCAACTATGCATGACCTACTTTGGGAACCTTTCAAGCTGAACAATTAACATTTTTTGGAAGTGTCTTCCTTCATGGCATCCCTTCCATGGAGAAACTGACAAGACAAACACCGGGCTTAAACGTAAGCACTTTGGCATGAATACTTGGGCAAGCTCTAATTAAACATGAATGATAAAGGCATGCCTTGTTTGCTTAGTCAAATATATCAGGATACAACAGGAAGACAATTATATGCTGAGAGAGTGAGTTGAAATGGGTTCTCTCAGCATCCTCTCCACCAAAAATGAAATATAGATCTAATTGGTTTTTATAGCACTGCATGAATAATATCCAAATAATGAATTAGACCTCAGCTTGCATTTATCTCAGCAAACAGTTCTTTTTTATTTATGACAATAGCAATAGGCTCTTATGACCAGTTAATCTCTATACTTTGTGATTTAATATGCACATATTTTCCTGTAGTTGCTGTATATTACTGATACACCAAACCGAGCCGCAAGGCTCATGACTCAGGAGATCTTCAAGACCACTTGTGAGAAATCACCGATACTTCTTGCATGCTAGGTAAACAAAGTACTTGGTGCACAAAAGACGGCCACAGCATCTCACACAGCAGCACGCTACAAAAATCGGGGGGCATTCATCAGCACACAGAAGCATGCACTATGCTTTGTTGCAGCTCTGGTATTTAGTTTCCACTTCCTTTATGCAGTTGGTTAATAACCTCAACAACAGAAGGAAATGTCAGCCGTAGGTAATAGAGAGTAGATCCCCAACTACAGGACTGGCCTAGCGGAAATCTGGCCCTCTGTCACCAGACTGTGTTTCAGGAAGAAGTTCAAGTGAGGACAAGACAAGCATTGAAATCCCAGGAGCCTTGGCCAGCATTAACCACACTTTTATTGGAGTGTCAAGTCCGGCCTAGAATGTGTGCTGTTGTTCTTGCTGTTGGCGGCCATGGCGGCAGTGTTGTGTACTTGTACGTGTGTGTGTGTGTGTGTGTGTGTGTGTGTTTGAGCCTTCATGGCTGTGTGGGAGAGGCTGAGTGGGGACTTTTAACATGATTTCTTTTCTATGCAACAAAAGCATCCGACCATTGTGCAGCACAGTATCATCTGGGTTCTTTCAAAAAGATTACATCCACTGTAGGCATTTACTCCTACGCTCTTGTAGCACAAGGTAAAAAACATATCCATTCATAAAAGCTTGGAAAGAAAGCTGGCTTTCACTTTACCCTCACGGCAATGCTTGTTAAGATAAGGTTGGATATTTTTTGATCAGCTCTATACCTGCCTTAGCTCGGTTTTTAAGATTGCTTTACAGTCAAGGCAAAAGTGCTAAACTCTTAGCTAATATAACTATTCTCTTCCTGCAGGAGTCGACAAATGGATTCAGCATTACCGTACTGGAGCGCTGGAAAAAAGAAAGCAGAGTATGCCGTGTAGTTTACAGAGCTGCTTGCAAAACCAAATCTTGTAGAAAGGAAAATAAAGCTGACAGAGGTGAGAATACACCTCTTTACATTTTAATGGTGACCATTACTTTCCCCTTAAAGCAGCATAAATACAGTTTGGGCAGCACGACAAGCTGTAAACATAACACCAACATATTATCACCTTATAAAGTTGCTGTGGTGAACCTCTTAGCAAAAATGACCAATTTAGCCAGCAGACACAGACACATCAAACAAATGAGCACTGGTTTGATATGATATATCCCAGGATTCACTCCCTTTTAGCTCTGTTTTGGTATGCACCAACACTTGAGAGAAAATATATGACTATTCAGCAGCTAAATGCACCACTGTACTCTCTAGTAGGTTACTTTTTTATGTCTGCTGACTGCCCTAAAAAAGCAGTGTGCAGTTGCCCTATCAGTTTTTTTTTTTTTTTTTGTGGAAAAGAGTTGCCTGCCGCTGCTGCTGAAAACACGGTTCACACAGCCTGAAAAAAAAAAAAAATACACAAAACACACACAGGGGACAGATAGCAGCTGGGAGCAACTGCAGCACTTCAATAGTTGGCTGCGATGGGACTAAAATGGCAAACAATGCTGCCGAGCCAAGCTGATGATAATTTAATGTCTTCAAAATCCTTAAATAACTGTGATCGTGTTCTCGAATTGCTCGGGCGACACCCAATCAATCAGGAAGAACTTGGTGAAAATTATTCAAAGCTTATAAGCTAAATGAACACTACTGGACCAAACTGAGGAGGAAAACTGCTTCCAAAGACAGACCTATCCAACAGTTAACTATTACACAGAGATCAAGGCCAACAGCATCATAAACACACAGGTTACTATCAACATACAAGATCTGTACATTCGTAATTCGTTTACCGAGAACTCCCAAGCTCTATAAAATACCTTTTCCCTGCTCTTTAAAGTTTTTTTTTACTGTGCTGAAATGCCTCACAGAGAGCTTTTACCTTCATTTTTAAGGCTACATTTTTAGGCTTTAAGAACTGTAGACAGCTGAATTCACCACTTGGACCAGCTCTTACTATTCATACCTTGAATGCTGCCTCTCGACTCTGCTTTACACAGCCTCCAATCCACCCACACCAACCAGTGTTGGGCTACCCAGAAGACAGAAAAGAACCGAAAGAACTGTAGTCTCTATGTGTTCATTAGTTTGTTTCTGCATACAGGTATTTTGTTCATTTTTTTCCAGACATTATTTAATTTGTTTTACATTGCATCTATATTTATGTCCGTTCATAATTTTAAAAAAGGTGTGGGGTTAAATATGTATATAATATTGCCATGAAAAGTATGGTTTCAGGCAGTAACATAGTGCTGATGCTTCAAATGCTTCATGTCTGTGGGCTTGACAAACACTGTGTGGATTCATATTTGTGTGGTCTATATTTAAAGGTGATTTGACTTAACAAATCTTATTACACTGAAAATCCATTTTGCATCCACAAGCCACAGTATCCCACCGCTTTATATTATTAATACTATTCACGGGCTGAAAGTCTAAACCTATTTACACTACTCTGCGCCCTTACTTTATTCTGCGCTCAATGTGAAGAGACAGCTAATTTCTGCTCGGCAGGACTAGTTCAATTGAATGCTGCACTGAAGGCAGGATGCCAAAAAAAAAGCCCCATACACAGACAGTGATTTACTCATGTGCTTTTTAGCATATTTTATTTTTTTACATGCAGTATTTCACTTCATTTAAAACACGTGTATCTTGACTGTAGGCAGCCTACCTGCCTCTTTATTAAAGGATCCTTCTGTATGTGGCTCGCACATTTTAACGACATTGGTTTTACGTAATGTAGCACCCTTTTATTTTAAATAACTAACATTCTTGGAGAGCCCCTTAATAGTGAGCTGCTATTAGTGAGTTACAGGGTGTCAGGGAAACATGAAAAAAAAATGGACATTTCACTAATCTCTTCTATATATACATACATATATTTTAACGTGACGTTCTTTGATGAGAATTGAAATTGTGCATGCTTTATTTATTTGTATATTTTTTTTGTCTAAGTGTGACAGTAAAAATCTGCATCTTCAGTCCTTGTAAAGCTAAACCCAATTTATTAATTACATAGTTATTATAGGTTATTATGTGCTAGTTACATACAGTCACTGACAAGTAAAGAGGAGTTATGTCTAACACAGAACCACCACCAAATAAATGTGATAAATCATATCTTGCTCATGAGTGCATAAAACAATACTCATACTCATGGCTGTCAGATCTGCACTTGAGATGTAGCTAACAAGAAGTTCTACACACACAAGCTAAAGCAGCCTGACATTCATTACATTTTATTACACAATGAAGGAAGAGCAACACTAATACCAGAGGAAACTGAACATGCTCCTTTAAGTTTGTCAGAAGAAGTGTTTTAAACGATATCTAGCACAGTTAAATGATCATATTCTTCACTTAATTACTACAATATAATTAAATATTCAGCTGCACACATGAGAGCACATATAATTAAAACACTTGCATGCAATATAAGACAATATCTTTGCTCCACTGTTATGTCTGCTGGGCAGGACAGATGAGAGCCAAAGCCATTCTCCAACACCTTCACCTGTAACGTCCTTTGCACAACCCAAAGAAACAGCTGTCCGCTTTGTAGTCGGGAACCCATAATGCACTGGGAGCCCCTGTGCATGCCTGGTGTTGGGATTTAATTGGATATTAGTATCCAGCAGTGTCTGAATTAATCAAATCATTTCCATCCATTAATTTAGTGGAGGAACATACAATTAAAGCCTTATTAGTGCGCTCTCAGGAGTATGCCTTTTCATCCCTCTACAGAACATTGAGAGTTGGCCAGAGTCCAGCGTAAAGCATTCTCCTTGCTCGAATCCGGTGCTTCTTCACGACGAGCACTCGTTTGAGCTATAGAAACTGGCTGCGAGCTTAAACCCAATGAAAATGTCTGTCAGGGCAAAGCAGTTTTTCTTGTTGCTGTGCTGAGAGCTACAAGTTTCACTGAGTGCTTATTTAAATTGAAAAATACATTGTTCGCTCCTAGTTGTCAGATTATGAAATTATAAGGTTAGTGCTGACAAGTTGTAGAGAAATTCTATGTGGTGAAAAATTACTGTGAAAACCAACACAAAAATGCCCTAAATAGGGTGAAAAGAGATTTGGAGATTTAGGCTGTGAGCAAATATAATCCAGAGCCCTAATGTAGGTCATTTTATGATCATTACCATATTTATATATTTTCAAAACTGCAGCGCACTCCTTTTAAAAAAAAATATTCCTCCACAAATCAAATAAATACAGAAATGTTACATTTTTATAATATAAATAAAAACCTCAGCATCCAAACTTCTAATAACATGCGACCGGCCACTCCTGCTTTATCTTAGCATTAGGTTTAAATTCAACATCGCATTAATGCAGCTATTCCAGGACTCCTTTTTCCCTTCTTCTTCCTCTGTTCTGAATCTAAGTTAAAACATTTTGCACAAAGTAATCCAGACTGCTCAGATGAGCAGCCATTTTTAATTAAAACCATTTACAGAGGAAACCAAAGTGAGAAAAAAGAGCCAAGGGATTTAACACTCTGTCATCCAAGGCTTCAGCGGATCAAAGAGTTTTAGTTGTGCTTTTTAATGGTTACGTAACATTTTTGCCTATGAAATATTGGGCCTGGGCACCATGCAGTGAGTCCAAAAGCTGGACAGTACCACAGATTTTCCTGCAGTGCACTTTCAAATTTCAGGCAGGATACACTAAGCCTGTGTTTATGCCTAAGTATAGCTGTCAATCAATGCAGCACTAGTATTTCAACAGGAAACTAAAAGTAGGAAAAAAAATCAGTCTTGCATTCTGCCTAATACATTTACATATGTATATACAGCATGTATATGTATGTATGTGTGTGTGTGTGGATGTATTGCCTGTACACATGTATATTTGCATCTGTCTGCTTTCCTGTCTGCCTGACTGCCTGCCATGTGGCCCACCTCTTACTGTCATCCTGTCTGACATTAGGGCTAAGCTGGATCTCATTAGGACCAAGGTGGCAGTGATCCCGTCAACATCGCTTTGGCTCCTGCCATATGGGTCGCCTCCAAGGTAACGGCCTGTATCAGTCTCCTCAGAGCTGCAAGCCTTGTTATAGCACATGCACAAACAAACAGACGCAGTATCTGCTTTCTAGACAAGTGTGTACTGTACGGATGAAGTTGAAAAGCACGTCAAACAGAGGAGACAAGTCGTTTTGATAAGATAATCAGGTCAAATGCTTTAGATGGAGAATAAATAAATGCAGACACAGACACACACAGGAGCAGGCACTGAAAACAGAGGCCTTACTATATATGTTTAACATATACAAGAACAAAAATTACACAAAGACAATAGAGCGAATGTAGGTTTTTGTTTCTAAGGTGTGAATTGGGTTTTAAGGAATGATGGTTATCATAAATACATAAACTTTTAATAATACAGGGGTGTCAAACCTATTTTAGTCCATAGAACACAACACACACACACACACACCTGCAAATTATTCTTTTTCTTTTAGTGTGCGTTGTCAAAATGTTTATGTTTAACGAAGCATCCGTTTACAAAACAGAAGATGAGCAGAATTCTGAGAAATTTAAGAGCAGTTTCAAGAGTATTTCTGAGTTTTTCACATCATTAGTCTACAGTCATTACAAAGAAATACTACCGTATTAAATCAAAGAAGTGCGTCGGCACGGCTCTTTGGCTTAACCACCTCACTTTGAAGGCGTATGACAGGCCGTGGTTAACGTCTTTGTCAGCAAGAAGGCTGTAAAACAGATGATGATTCAGATCTTTGTCTCGGATGAAATTAACAGTCCAGACGATCACTCTCATGACATGAACCAGTCTTAACGACCTGCAAACACGATGCTTCCTGGTGCAAAGTACAGTGAAAAGCACTGCTCTCCTTCTCCACAGTTTTCACTTCCAGTGGGTTAGATCGGACCCCTTGGCGAGCCAGCTCTGGCCCGCACACCATATGTTTGACACCTCTGTCTTAAGGTAAATTTTGAATGCAACAATTAACTTATAAATGTAGCAGCAATCTTATACATTATATTTATAAGCTGATAGTAATGACCTAAGTGAATATCCGGGGATCAAACACTTTATTATCCTGGCTTTTTCCCTACAATCTGAACGACAGGAACTGAGCGGAAGAAAATGAAAATAGAAAATGGCAGAGCGATCAGCAAGATCTGCAAAGTTGTTTGTTTTATTTGTTTTTTTTTTCCCCCTAAATTCAATCAAGAAAACTTTTGATCTAATATGTGTCTATTACAAGATTCTGTCCAACATCACAACACAAACTCAGCTTAGGCTTGGCATGGTCAGTCAAACACAGCAGAGCAATGCACATCAAAAATCCCAGCAGAGGCTCAGATACAGTGCTGCGCTTATCTTACAGCAAGCGTCTGACTTTTATCAAAAGCAATCCAAGTAAGCAGGAAGTCATTTATGGTTTTGTTTAGTGCGTCTTTGCTTGAGCTCATAAAAACTGTGAATTTATGACATCCCCGAGCATAAATAGATTATAGCAAAGTGTATTTTATAAAGCACTAGGAGGCACTCACTATTATTTAAAAACATTTATAATACGTGCAAATTCTCCATATACCGCAGACCATTCTGATTTACTGTAAATAAACAGCAGCATCAGTCACTGTTAGGTGAATATATTAATGTATTTTCAGCAACATTACCATGTGTTTTATGGCTACGGCTCTGACATTCACTATTATTAATCATGCTGATAATTCACCTCCTTCACATGCAACCAGGACAGTAGAATACATTGGAACCACAACAACTGTGTCAAAGTTCCACTATGTCAGATTGGCGGCCGTTATAGATTTTTTCCCCCTTCGGCCTGTTTGTTTTGTTCCAGACCCCCCTCCACAAAAATCAACTGTTTATTTCATCAGTTTGGCAACCAAAGCCTGTGATCAATCATTCATAATTTATAATGCTCCCAGTGGCCTGGGGCCCATAAAAGCAGATATTTGCATTACACAAGGTCTTAGCTAGACCTTCTGATAACAGACCAATAAATTTTGTTGCTGCACATGCACACAGGCCCCTGATAAGAAGCAAACTTTGCCTCTGTTTTACAGTAGAACACAGGGCAGTAATAACAGAGATGACGATGTTGTGATCACATGCTACTAAAACAATGACCTGGGCCCCGTCCTTTAATTCCGGTTCCCGCTGCCTTTCCCAAGCCCCGCTGTTGTTGTTATTATTTTGCACTTCTCAAAGCAAACGCCCTAAATCCCCTGTGCAATATGAGTCCCACTGCAAACAAAAAAAAAAAAATTGGCTCTCCATCTACAGGACCCTCCAGAGAGACATACTATTGTACAGGTCGACTAAAGAGAGGGGGAAAAAAAAACAAACTTGATAACTTGATTTGATATTTACACTGAACAGGGACACACAGAGACTGCCTAAAGACACCTTCTTCTTCCTTACCTTGACATGCTGTCTGAGATGCAGTTCTGACTCGGATATCCTTCACCTCTGGCTGACAGAGACCCCTGTGACATGCCCGGGTGAGATTTCCACGACTCCATTAACGCCGTTACAGGTGAAATTAGATTCAACAAAGGGTTGGTCTGGTCCCTCACGTCGTGCCGCGTGAAAGACATTGTTCCTTGGGCTCCAATCTGGTAATGGAATGAGTGCCCACCGGAATTAACTCCAACAATGGCGGATGTGGACATGCTGTTATTCTCTTGGTAATAGCTGCCATCAGTGGATTCCTGCTTAACCCCTTTAGACAGGATATTGTTGGAGAACACATCAGCCTCATAGTTCCCATTCACAGAGGAGACAGGGGGTCCTAAAATACCAGAAAGACTATATTCATCAATGTTATTCCTCAGGGACAGATAAGTGGTCTCAGATGCAGGGAAGAGACCGAGCGATGGTGACTGCTCACCGTAGGGCTGTTGATTCATACATCCCTCGCTTTTGTTTGGCTCACTCTTAATCTGTGTGATAAAGGGTGTGCTGCTCGGATTACATTTGGAGCTGCCTAAACACATGCTCCTGAAGTCAGTTCCAGGCTCGTTCTTAATGTACTTAACCATCCCCATCTGATCTAAGCCGACGTTGAACACCTCTCCGTCTACCATCTCTACTTTAGGGAACTCGAAATTCTTGAAGTCCGTTTCTCTGGTCAGCCCCGCTGCTTCTGGGCTGTTGGTGTCATTCTGCACCAAACCCAGTCCACCAGCAGGACTGGACACAGGAAACCCACCAGAGGAGGGGTTCTGTGGGCTGCTGACAGTCATGGTGCCCGCTGTGGCTGGACTGGAGATGGAGGGCATTACTGTGTTGCAGTTGTTGTTGATGGTGGTGGTGCCAGAGCAGCTGCCAGCTGTTGGGCTTGAGACAGAGGACCTAATGTTACATGTAGTACTGCAGGATGGAGGGGATCTCACACTACTCATACTCTGAGGACTGGACATGGGAGACCTCATGACATTAAGCGGGCTGGTGAGTGGCGGTGAGCCCACTGTGCTGGACTCTACAGGGCTACATGTGACTGAATTCCTGCGCTTGATGTTGGCTAGAGTTGCAGCACACGAAGTCTGGCTGACAGGACTACTGACAGACGAGCACAGAGGTGCAAAGCACGTAGGAGGACTGGTGGTAGACGACACCATATTGTTGCTGCCTCCAGGGCTGGAAATGGCGCTGGAGGTTTGGGGACTGCAGGACAGAGAAGAGGCCAGCATAGATGCTGAGCTAACTGGGGTCCCCGTGGTGCATTCTCTGGGAGTGGTGCTAGGCTGCTGGAAACCAAATGGCTTCAATTTGGGACTCTTTGTGGGACCACACTGGTTCTCCTCTAAAGGCCGCCCGCATGCTGGATACAGCTTTCCTGGGCTGGTATTGGCTCCTTGCTGGTTAAAAGCAAAATCTGCTTCCCTGGCAGCATTCATATACAGGCCCATAGACTCAGCCACAGTCTTGGAAAGCTCCTTGGAGTCCATTTCCTGCTTATGACCATGGAGTGAGTTGTTGAAGTGTGGGAGAACAAATGGTTGGTTCTGGCTGAGCTGAAGCATTGGCTGCTCCTGCTTTTTTGTATTGTTGTCTTTGCAGTCGGCGGCCGGGCTTCCAGCAGGGCAGTTGACATTAACTATGTCCATCAGGATATCACTGCCAGTCAGACTTGAATCCTCTGTACTGCAGCAGTACTCCATAGTGCCAGGGACCTGAGGCCATCTGTTCTCTGTGTCATTTCCATCAAAGAAACTTTGGTATCTTTTGGTCTCCATTGCTGGCTCATTGATTTACCTAGTAAACATTGCAAAAAAAAAAGAAAAGAAAAGGAAAAAGTTGAGTCCAGCTGCACTCAATTGGCAAGCTTTTTAAGCATATTTACTTTTCAAGAGAGAGAGAGAGAGAGAGAGACCACATAAGACTAAATTATATATTCAGGATTATGCAAATGAAATTTCCATTAATATCTAAAGAGTCTCCTGCTTACAGATAGATGCCAAAGCAGAAAGTTCCACTTCAGTGAACCCTAACAAGGCAAAAGAACTGAAAAATGTGAGTGAAGCTGCTGTTTGTTTTATTTACACATCCTTTTTTTTAACATTACATTTTAACATGTTAAAGCTAATAAAATCCAAAATAAATCTGTACAGTATTTCCTGTCACACAAGATTAAAAAAAAAAAAAACCTTATCGCTGCAACTACAGGGGATGTAGCGATAACTTGAAGAAAACTAGACCGCAAGGGTTAATTTATCTTTACGTGACGTCGCCTAGGTTTTTTTTTTTTTTCTTTCTTTTTTTTTTTCTGAAATTCCCACCTCTACTGCGCCTCTATTGGCCAGCTCGGCCAGAAATCCAGCAGCTTCATCAGGCCATTCATGGATTGGCCCGAAAGCTGTCACTCAATAGTTATTGCTCTTGCAGCCACAACATTGCTGCGACACAACTTGAAATGTTGTTTTAGGCGGCCGGAGCGGCTCCGCTATGTGCAAAAGCAACTTAAAATACTGGCAACAGTCAAATGACACGAAACAACAGATTGCACCGATTTAACGTATCGATCTGGACGATATGGCCGTCATTTATATTTTTCCGTGCTACAGTGCAGTCCGCGGAGGGCTCGCAGCTCGAGAGCGGCCGAGATATCGGCGTTAAAGTTAGTCCGGCTGCCCGCAAAAAAATAGGCTGTCCCGTGCACATGTGCACAGACTGAATATAAAAAGAAAAAACCGAACACATGTCAGACTCATATTTCCCACTTTCTGTCCTGCCGCGATAGCTGTGCCTTTGCAGGACATGCACAAGTCTGCCTTTTGCGTGTGCGCAGAATTTTTTTTTTTAAAAAGTAGATGCAAAAAATAAACGAATATCCCGTCTGTTTGCTTTATTGTTTCCGTTCCCCCCACCTCCCCCCATTTTTATTTATTTATTTTTGTTTTGAAACTCGCATGCACAGCTTTTGAATGACGGAAAGGACGTGCACTACGATCAAAGTATAAATTACTTAAGTCTCATTTTAGACAGAATCTGACAGCACTACATATTCCTCACTGTCCGCAGACAGGTGAGTGCACGCATGTAAAATCTACTCACAGTGTCCTAAATCATTGCGGCTATTTCCTAAAGTACATAAACTTCTTGGCGACTTTTATTCTGGAGCAGACACAGGGTTAACGGTCCCGGTTAAACTTATTAGATTTCTCTTCCACGGCACAAGAGCAGCGTCTGCAAGCATCCAGCTATCCGACTGAACTATGAGGGGCTTGCCTTTTCATCATCACCTCAGAGAGACTTCAATTAAAAAAAAAATTGCACAGTCAAACACAGGGCTCTGTCCTTCCTTACCTTAATTACGACATTCAGAGTTGTCAGGTGGCTGTGTTGCTGGGCAGCGATAATCCAGAGGACAAAAAAAGAAACGCAAAAGCAAAGTCAATAAATATCAGCCAGCGTGCTCTCCCTACTCTTTCCAATACATTGTTGCCAGTTTGACAGCTAGACACACTGGAGAAGTCTACTGCGTATTATCACTAGTAATCCTCAACAGCGAGCCGCTGCTCCTGACAGGACGAACGACAGCGATGGGTCGGACGGCAGCGACGGATAATCTCACATTATGGCCGTAATTTTTGCAGATTACCGATTCTGGGCCGTGGGTCTAAAAAAAAAAAAAAGAAAAGAAAAAAAAAGAAGAAGAGTAATAAAAACAAACGAAGGAGTCGAGTCGGACTTGCGCTGAGAGCGACGTCATTCTGTGCACATGGACCCTCCTACTGCAACGAGTGCAACACAAACTCCGACCGGGGGGGGACTATGAGGAGGAGGGGGGAGGAGGAGGAGGAGGAGGGAGGGGCTCAGAGCGCAGGTAGACGGAGCCGTCTGGAAATAGGGCACCGAGCTCAGTGCGGCGTTGTTTGGGACTCTCATGTGATGGCGACGGTAAAGCCTTTCGTGATTTTCATAACATTAACCGCTGAAGTCTGCAAGTTTGTTACGGTTTTTTTTTTCTTCATTGCACTTTGTGAAGATTTTCAATATTAGTCATTTCTGCCAACTGGCACTGACACGGACACGCACAGCAATTTAGAACAAGAAGAGGTATTTCAGGTGCTTTCCCAGCTGCCGTGTACAGCGAACGTGAAGCTTAAGAGACCCTTACAAGTACTGAGAGAAGAGTGAAATCAAGTCAGTAAGAACATAACTGCTGCCTCCACTAGGTGGAGCTGCTGTTCAGAAACAAATTACAGCGTGGTCAAGCTGTCACTTGATTCCGTCCATGTCAAACTATAACCACAAAAGAGGGGGGAAAACACCTCTAATGAATCGAAATGCAGGCTTTCTGATTTTGCTTGTTAAAGCTGTAACTTTCTTTGCCCATCAACCATCTTCGTAAAGAAGAAACTGATAAAAGTCACAAAATATGTTTCTTATGTCAATGTGTAGGTTTGTGTAGATGTGTGTGTGTTTTTTTTTTTTTATGAAGTGCAAGACATCCACTCATCACCGCTGACTATACATCCACCCTAGTCCATCTGGTCACTATATGTTCACGTCGTCTCACTGGCGTGCTGTAACTTAGATTAGATGAGATGATTATAGTGTACGGATAATGGCCACAGGTGCCTTCATTAAAAAGAAAAATGTGCTCGGGTTTATCATTTGTGACTCCGTCATCTGGATTAAGCTGCTATTTACATTTTACGACCCACATCTCATGGTGTTGACTTTGGTTTCACTCCAGCAACATCCAATAATCAGTTTAATCTCTAGAGTTGTCAGTCACATTTTGTAGTTTTTCATTTGACTGCATAACAGGCTGCATGAAGGATTTAGGCTGTGAGAGTAGCACTTTATACAGTAGTTCCAGCGTTTCTCTTCATTGCTTGTCTGGATACTCCAATCCAGCCTGTAGCCATTTCCCAAGCAAGGCAGCAGCAGTTAGATTAGTCAAAGCCAACCAAGCAACACTGCCCGCCTCCCTGATCTGCCTGTTAATCACCCATGAATGGGGACCTGCTTCAAAAAAAAACAAAAAAACAAAAAGCAGCAGAATTGAGATATAAGCAATGTTTCCCACACCCATTCATGCAGCTCCCACTTGTCCATTGCGCATAATGGGTGCCAGTCAAACACATCATGGGCAAATCTAATTTAGCTATGCACCACAGATTTTTCCACAGTGACAAAGTCATAAGAATTTGCAGACTGACAGCAGAACACGGCTGATATGAAATCAGTAATAATTGGCTCCCTCATTGGTAGAAATTGTAGGCAGCCCCCTTGAATCTCTCTGAGCTTCCAAGCACTGTCATTTTAGACAAATCAATGATAATCGCACTAGCCTGAAAACACTGTACATACATGGGAGTTAAAAATAGCAGTGTTTTGAAGTGATTGTGTGTGTGTGTGTGTGTGTGTGTGAGTGTGTGTGTGGGGGGGGGGCTCAGATAAGCGATTGCCATGATTAGGGGCAGGCTTCCACTCCAGTTTAGACACGTAGCAGACAACTCCAGTAGCTGAAAGGCCCAACTGCAAAACAGAGAAGTGGATGCTGCGCCTCATGGGGACAGGTGAATTGGAGCATGTTAACTCTGAAACAAAACACTCGTCAACTCAGCAGAAGACCCTGTCCCCATCGTGCAGTAATTACAGATGTAGTTTTTAATCAGAGAAGAAGTCCATCACTGGCATCCTCCCCCCAAGCTGCTTATTGTTTCAGTTTAGTTTTTCGTGAGGGCCATCCATTTGCAGCTGAAGCAGCTCCAGCAGTGGCTAAACTATTCCATTCCCACCTTTTTCTTACAACTCTGACTCGATGGGTCGAAATGATGACATGTTGACTTTATGTCCAAGAATATGTGGCTTTTTAGTTGCTGCTATTTTTACCAGATAGTTGCAAATTTGACTTTTAACTGCTGATAAGAGTGCTGCCCCCCCCCCCCCCCCCCCCCCATGTTATGGTACTGTACGTATTTGCAGGAGCCATCGTCTTCCCGTCTTTTCCAGCCATTTGTGCAGTGCTTTTTGGTTGCAACAGGGCAGCAAGTTGACCACTCCTCATTTGCATTAAGTTGAGGAGTAAGTGACTCTATACAGGATCTTCCTCAACCCAACACCTCTTTAAACCCCCTAAAAGCTTTTGAACTGACTATTGTTGATCAAATATGAAGCCAGATTTAGTAACTGCATGGTTTATGTCTTGCCTCAGATGTTTTTACCTCTAAGGCTAAAAAGGTTGATAGGGTGTTGTCGTCACCCGGGGTGGGCCGGCGGCCAAGTTTCAACTTTATGAATACGATAACTCAAGAACAATGTGACCTAGGATGTTCAAATTCACACCACAGATGCATCTATTAAAAATCTTGGACGGGTTGACCTCAAGGTCAGGGTCAGAGGTCAAGTTTTGTGATAATCTTGTGAACATGATAGCTCGATAAGGATGTGACCTAGGATTTTCAAATTGATGCCATAGATGCATCTACTAAAAATCTTGGACGACAGTATTCTTGGTGGTTTGTATTTATTATGATTTTAGCATTTCTTATTCCTGGTTCTTACTTAGCCATTTGCAAGTCACAAAGGCTCGTATGCGCCCCATTAAGATCTACTGGGATCTACTGGTAATTATGTGCTCAAGTATTTTTTTTAAAAACATATTTTGCCGAATTAAATGAAAAAGTTTGCAAACAGCACCCCATGTTGGCTTGGTTTGAAGCAGACAGCCCATGAGAAGCAATCAACCCGTCAGGTGCAGCTCAGTGTTTGTGTGGTTGCAGGCTGTAAGGCAGGGAGAAACCTGTCAGACACCGTCTAGTGGCTCACAGTTCATTAAACATGTCCACTTGCCATAGTAAGTTTCTTATAAATAATATGATTTGATGAAAAATCTGTTCTTCACTTTGGCTGATGCATATTTCAAGATGAGCAGTGCATGCTGTCGTATCTGGCTCACAGACTGAATCACCTCGCAGTTGGACGATAAGCCTATGAAGGTCAGACAGGGGCATACATACTATTGAATTTTAAATAGGGTTGTTATGGGAACTAGTATGTTTTTGTATCGCTTTCCAAATTTGCAGCCTTGGTCAGTGTGGCAGGTTGTAAAAATGAGCCTTGGGCTATAGCAAATGTTAATAAATGTACATTAACATTGTGAATGAACTCTCACATTCATATAAAAATAAAGAGATTTTATGGAGTAAATGCAAGAGAGCGGGGGGGGGGAAGAGTAATGTTTTTCAAAGACGATCAATACTTTTGTTCATGATTATCATGTGTGGTTGAACATTTAGAGGCAGATAATTAGATTTCACTTTCACCTGGTAATCAAAGTTGACCAGTTACTGCAATATTTGATTTAACAGAAATCGTATCCCAGCACTGGAAGCAGCTGAATAAATGCAAAGTTGAAGAGTTACACAACCAACTTGGCAAGATATTAATTAATTCACCCAGGGGTATAATTACATACTGAATCATTCAAGTGTGACTGTATGGGTGTGAAAATTTACACTTATTTAAAATAAAGGCATATTTTACTGATTCCAGACCAGGATAGATAGATAGATAGATAGACAGATAGATTGATAGATAGATAGATTGATCATAAATAGCATGTTATGCTAAACCTTAATGTGCCTCTTATAACAGAACAGAAATAAGACCTTCCCGTGCCATTTTTGACACAGACCACAGTTCAGCTTAAGTTGCCCGACTGCACGGACGGCACGTACCGTTTAAATCCTGAATATGCTCAGCCAACCTCCCTACAGAAAGTCTCTCGTACTATGTGTACAACACCTGGGGTTTGTTCACCCTACTTAAGCAATGATGACAGACAACACGGTGATGATTAAATAACATGTTTACCCTCAGTGTGGTCAGAAATACATATTCAGTGGGAACACTGCGTATAGGCTACAGCCTGACTTCAGATCAGATTATTAACATGCAGAAAATTATCACTAAATAATGTGTTGTTCAACAAAACTGTGTCAAGTACATTATGAATTCATATTCCTGGTGCCTGCTTGCACCCCCCTCCCCCTCACCGCTCCCCCCACCCCCCACCTCCTGCAGCATTTAGATGCCAAGGTAGAGTGAGCTTAAGAGCAAATGCCCAGATTGCATTTTGTACTTCTGAGTATGTTTTGGTGTTGAAATATCATTGCACTTAATTCTGCCGCACAATAAATTTACCAGGTTTTCTAAACGTAGATTGTTGATATATATAAAATGTGAAACGTTTTGCAGATGCTTGATAAAAGATGTTAAACAATAAAGGTATGCATGCCAACAGTTACACGTCTCCAGTTTTTGTTTGTTAATCAACTTAAATTACATTCGCCTTTTTAGACCTTTTAGGTACACCTTGCAAGTACCGGTGTGGATCTTTGGCCTTCAGCTCTGCCTTAATTCTTTGTAATATATATTCAGCAAGGTGCTGGAAACATCTCTCAGACATTTTGGTTCATATTGACAGGACAGCATCACACAGGTGCTGCAGATTTACTGGTTGCACGTCCATTATGAGACTTTCCCGTTCCACCATGTCCCAGTGGCGCTCTACTGGATTGAGATCTGGTGACTGTGGAGGTCATTTGAGTACAGTGAACTCAGTGTCATGTTCAAGAAACCAGTTTGAGGTGATCTGAGCTTTGTGATATGGTGTGTTATCCTGCTGGAAGCAGCCATCAGAAGATGTGTACACTGCAGTCATAAAGGTATGGACATGGTCAGCAACAATGCTCAGGTAGGCTGTGGTATTTAAACGATGCTCAGTTTGGGTCCAATGTCTGCCAAATTCTGACCCAACCATCCAAATGGGATTTGTCAGAAGTCAAGACTTCTTCTGTTGTCCTGTTTGGTGAGCCCATTAGTCTTGGTTTCCTGGTCCTAGCTGACAGGAGTGGCACCCAGTGTGGTCTTCTGCTGCTGTAGCTCATCTGCTTCAAGGTTTTACGTGTTTTGCTTTCAGAGATGCTCTTCTGCATACCTTGGATGTAACAAGTGAGCTAATGTTGCCTTCCTGTCAGCTTGAAGCATCCTGGCCATTCTCCTTTGACCTCTGTCATCAACAAGGCATTCTCACTCAGGCAGTGGCCACTCACTGGATATTTTCTCCTTTTCTCTGTAAACCCTAGAGATGGTTACGTGGGAAAATCCCAGAAGATCAGCAGTTTCTGAATTGCTCAGACCAATCTGTCTGGCACCAACAATCACGCCACTTTCAAAGTCACTTAAATCACCTTTTTTCCCCATTTTGATGCTCAGTTTGAACTTCAGCAGGTTGTCTACCATGTCTGTCTAAATGAATGGTATCTATGTTTGAATCTGCCTGCGATGCTTGTGGCTTTTGCTTCCCTTCCATTAGGTCTCCTGCACACACAATATAGCTACCTTCTCTCCATCATATCATCCAGTTTTCTCCCTTCACCATAGTCCTTACATTTAAAGACGTTACTCTCACCTCCACATTCCTGCTTTTCTTCTCTCTTGCCGCCCCTGAACACACCTTCCCCCTCCCCTCTTTCTTTGTCTTCAGCCAACAGTAGCACAGTTTCTACTGGCACCCTGTTGACCAACAGCACCAGAGGCAGTTGTTGTTAAGATTCATAGCTTGGCATCTTAACAACAAAATTTACTTTCAGAGCTGGTTGTGGATAACACTGTGAAATGATCTATTTTAACACAAACAATGATCTTTACTTAAACCTAACCAAATGACTTTGGAACCTAAACGCACATAAACTGTGAGTGAAAACTAGAAATAAAAAAAAAATGCGAATGAAAACAAAAAAAGTACCACGGTCTATTAATAATTCAGCATTTTCATTTGGTTCCACACAAGACACAAACCCCAGTCTCCTGGGTGAAAGTGCCGTGTTTGACCTATTTATCCAACATCTTACAAGGACTCATAGCCACTCTTTATACTACTTCTCCCAATATTGGACAAGCAGCACGTCAGTGTTTTTTCAGTCTATGAATATAATTGACGTGGTATCAGAGCAGAAAAAAAAAAATCCAAAGATATATCATGACACAGTGGTTTGAAAGTGGTAATGTAAACTTTTACGCTGTAAGCAGTGGTGGAAATATTTAGACCTTTTCAAATATATTTTTTTTTACATGTAAATGCAGCATGTACTTACTATCAGACAGAAAACATGATCTTTGTCAGTGTTATACACACAGCATTTGAACACACAGCACTCCAGTTACTTAGTAATTATATGTATATATAATGACATAACAGCTGGTTTTGTTCTGGAATAGGTTTATATTTAAAATCATTTTAAACACCCACTGTAGATATATAATGAGATTCTTATTATATGCAGCTTACTGTGCATGCAATGCTGTTTGTACAAAGATATAGATTAATTTACCTAAAGCAAAGTGTCAACACACTTATCACAGTGCTAACATGCAGGCATTACTGTAGTGCTTCTTTCTTTGCTGCTGTCTTGACTTGAAGGCGTGAGGCGGTTAAAGCCCTGAAGCAAACAGAACATCAGAACAGTAGCCAGAGAAATGGCCAAGCTCAATGTGTCACTCTGCCTGGGATGTAATGTAGTGATACAGTAGACAAAAGAAACCAGACAACAGCAGGAGAGAGGATTAGAGGAGCCACCTTTACTCTGATGCACTGTCTAGCTGTTTGTGTGTCATTTGTAAAGGTTACCTTCTGCTACTCTGTCTGTCACATAAGACACACACACATCCCTGGATGCCTGGAGTTTCACCAGAGGATAAAACACATTTCTAAACAAATCTACACAGTGAATTAAAATGGATCCCATCTCAAAACGTTGATCTAAGGATCTGGCCTTCGCATATGGAAACAACTGTGCTGGATGTTAATGGTGGGTCTCTGGGTGACTGTCACATGTTTATCCGTTTGTGTGTGCATGTGTTCGCACATATGGTTCTGTGCTGATACTTTGTGCAAACATATTTTGGCCTATTTACAAACTTCTTTCCCCTGCTATTTTTTTTTTCCTGTGTGCTCTGTGCTGTTTTTTTTTCCCTGGGATGCAGGTAGACTAGAGCAACCGCTATCAGTCGTGATTATGCTTAATATTGATCATCATATTTTGAGCTCCAGATGGACCTTCATTGGACAGTGGGAACACTGTAATGATACACTTAGGGTTTTTTCGAGCATAGCAGAATTTTTGGTGAATCCCAAAGAGGTTTTGGACAAAGAAAATTAACAAACATTGTAACAATTAGTTGTTGATACCTTTTGGGATTTAAAGTTTAATATAATAGCCAGTCTTTTTAATGACATTGTAAGACAAAACATGGCAAGAATCAGGTTAAACTCCTTGCCTTTATTGTACTTACGTGCTTACGTACTGCGGCTCATCTACCAATCAGAAGGTCAGTGGTATCGGGGCACCCTGGGGTTCACTGTCTTGTATGTGAATGTTAGATAGAAGCACTTGCATAAATATGTGTGTGTGTGACTGGGTGAATGAGGCTTATAGTAGAAAGTACTTTGAGTGCTCATAGTACAAAAGTGCTATATACACCGATCAAGCATAACATTATGACTACTGACTGGTGAAGTGGATAACGCTGATTATCTCTTCATCATGGTATCTGTTAGTGGGTGGGATATATTAGGGAGCAAGTAAACATTTTGTTGATGTGTTAGGAGCAGGACAAATGGGCAAACGTAAGGATTTGAGCGAGTTTGACAAGGGCCAAACTGTGATGGCTAGATGACCGGGTCAGAGCATCTCCAAAACTGCAGCTCCTGTGGGGTGTTCCTGGTCTGCAGTGGTCAGTGTCTATCAAAGGTTGTTCAAGAAAGGGAGTGAACTGTGGTGAACCTGCGAGAGGGTCAGGAGTGACCAAGGTTCACTGATGCACGTAAGGAGCAAAAGCTGGCTTGTGTGGTTTGATCCAACAAATGAGCTACTAGCTCATTTTGCCCAAAAAATACTGGTGGTTCTGATAGAAAGGTGTCAGAATACACAGTGTATTGTAGTTTGTTGTGTACCAGTCAGGGTGCCCATGCTGACTCCTGTCACCTGCCAAATGTGCCAAAAATGGGCACGTGAGCATCAGAACTGGACAGTGGAGCAATGGAAGACCGTTGGCTGGTTTGATTAAATATGCTTTCTTTTAAATCACGTGGATGGCCGGGTGGATGTGTGTCACTTATCTGGGGAATGCTTGGCACCAGGATGCACTATCGGTAGAGGCGGTGTGATGCTTTGGGCAACGTTCTGCTGGGAAACTTGGATCCTGCCATCCATGTGGTACCTAAGGATTGTTGCAGACCATCTACAACCTTTCATGGAAACGGTATTCCCTGATGGCTGTGGTCTCTTTCAGCAGGATTATGTGTCCTGCCACAATGCAGAATGGATCAGGAATGGTTTGAGGAGCACAACAATGAGTTTGAGCTGTGGACTTGGCCTCCAAATTCACCAGATCTTAATCCAATTGAGCATCTGTGGGATGTGCTGGACAAACATGTCCAATCCATGGAGGCCCCACCTCATAGCTTACAGGACTTAAAGGATCTGTTGCTAACATCTTGGTGCAGATACCACAGCACACCTTCAGGGGTCTAGTGAAGGCCGTGCCTTGACGGGTCGGGGCTTTTTTGGGCAGAAAAGGGGGACCAACACAATATTAGGCAGGTGGTCATAATGCTATGCTTGATCAGTGTACATCAGTGTACAAATAAAACTTTTGCACCAATCCGTGTTTGTTCGAGTCATTAAAAATGTATGCTGTGCAATCATTCCACCCTGTAAAAAGAACTGTTCAAAGAAATCTTTAAAAGCCTAAAATTACCGTGATATTCATGCCCATGATGATTGGATGGAAACTTCTGATCACAAGTGTAAGCATAATCATAATCACTTCCCAGAACCCTGATACTGTATAACTAATGCACAGGAAGAAATTGAATACAGTAAACCAGTAAAAAGAAAACAGGCATCTTGATGGACTTCTGGTTCTGGTCACTGACCATATTAATCAATCTTAACCTGTTGAAGTCAGGGTGAGGACTTTGTTTCTTCCTACCCTGTAGTCTTGCTTCATCCACTACCACACAAAACAATATAAAAATACACTGGAAAAAATACAAAGGATAAATGTTAAAGAAAAAAAAAAAGAAAACAACCTCTGAGAGTACCTCTCAGTACTCCAAGGTCCAAACTCTGCTCTTCCAGGGGCACTCAGTGACGCACCTGAGCTTGAGAGCAGACGGGGGAGCTGAGGCTTTGGAGAATAGCTGAAGCAAAGATTTAACATTGAAATGGTCTAAAATAGCTTAATGGTGCACTTTGCTGGAAAAACATAAGACACATCAGACCTAAAGCAAAAGCGGTGCACTGTTCTCTTTAGTCATGTCTCAAATGGGAAGCAAGTTTTCTTTGTGTTTTCCAAATGAACAACTCCGAGACATTACACTTTGAAGCCGGTGGAAGATCAAAGCCAATCGCAGCCACACAGATGAAATTTTTTTTTTTTTTTTAAAAAGTATGTCTGTACCAGAGGTAAACAACAAAAAGTGAGATGTCAAATCAATTAGCCTGCATCTTGTCCCAAACTGCTTGGCTTGTAATCATTTGCCACCGAGGCAGCAAAAACCTCTAGAAATGAGCAACCGGCTCTCGTAGAGAGGTTTGTGCTCTGATGAGCTGCATGTCACATTAATTATGCCAGATATGGGTGGGCTGTGTTTCTGCAGTCTCAGTTCATCTATTTGTAATAATAAAGTAACAGCGAGGTTTTCTGCTAACTGAAAAGCAACTGTTTATATTATGCATGGCTGAATATACTGTAAGCTCTTTCCAGTACAATGCTGCGTTTATAAATAGCTCCTTAGCCCTCCACGAGCTACTGTGGGCTCACAGCTGTTTGGAATTTGCGTCGAGATACACTCGTGCACCCTTGTTACACATGAACTCTTATATTATTTTCCTCTCCGTGTCCACATGCCCCCCCTCAAAGTGAAAACAACCTCATCCTAATAGTTAAAAAATAATTAGTTCCTATTTCTCTTTCTCTCTGCACTTACTGTTCTCCTCATCTCTCACCTGGCATTAGTTTTTAAGGCGCCTTGTTATTATTAAGACATCAGTGTCAGCGTCTAATCAGTATTTGTGTGCATTTGGTTTATTAATTACATCGGCTGGTACGAACTCGGAGCACTTGGCGAAAAAAAAAAATATATCAAAAGCTGACGCCTGTGTCATGATTAATTTCGCAGTGAACAGTCTCCGCGATGTCAGTGGTAATTAGGCATCACCCATTGCATAACACACCATGTGTCAGGGTGGGTGGCATGTGCGTGTGCGTGCGTGTTCGAGGGTGTGTGTGTGTGTGTGTGTGTCTGTGAGTGAGAGAAAAAGAGCGAGAGAGAGAGATAGGGGAGGGGAGGGGGGGACAAAGAAAAAGAGACATGGCTTCAAGTTCTTGTTTAGTGAGTAGCAGTGTTGCGCTTACATGTGATGGACTCCTAGAAAAATCATTAACGTGGTAATGCGATATGCTTATCAAAGTATTTTATGCGCGGGGATTTTTTTTTAAAATAAAAACCTGTGGAAGAGTAGCTGCTGGTGACTGTTATTTGGGATCTGAATAAAAAAACAATAAACGTCAAGAAGCGCCTATGGGAGTCCAAATGTTTTCACCAGGTGGAAACAAATGCAAAATTACTTTTATCTGCACAGCGTGATTACTGGCCTAGATAGTTTCGTTTTTTTATTTATTAAAAAAAATGCTCCATTTATGAATTAGCTTCGTTTGCGCGCAGTCCGTGAGGTATTGTTGTCTTGTAGCTATATAAAATCTTTATTTCGCCAGGTTAGACGCATCTAATTTTCAGCAGTGACCTGCAGTGTGCCTGGCGCGCTGCGCGTCTGCAAAAACTTTGGGAAACGCACTCAATTAACTACAAAAGGGTTATTAATCCTACGAGTGAGCTTTTCTCCCTTTTTCTCCGTCTCTCTCTCTCTGTCTCTCTCTCTTTCAAAAATAAACAATGGCCCATAACACTCAAATTAACACAGATTGGGATTTGATGTGCTGTGCAGCCAGATGGCTTGCTCACTCACTCTCTGGCGGGCTGGCAGTGCAGCTGAGGACGCAGGCACTTCCAGAGCGGATTTGAAAGAATCTAGGCCAGAGAGAGTGGGGCTGCTCTCGGAGACTAGCCGCCAGTGCTGTCATGTTTTAGTGCACATTTTCTATTTGAGGAAGGAGCCGCTACAAAGATGTGCACCGAGTGTGCCTCTGTGTGTGTATGTGTGTGTGTGTGTGTGTGAGCAGTGACTGGAAGAGGAGAATCGCCTTGATAGAAATGAAGGGAAAGAAGCTCATCTTCGAGCTGTGTACACAAGCTCAGTGCGCATTTCTTTTTTCCCCCCCTGCTGTCCACCTACAGTATATGCGCAGCCGCATGTACACACCTGACAGCAGAATGCTCGGAGAAGTGAGAAATATTCAAATACCTAAAAATGTGAGAGAAGAAATAGTTCTGGTAATTTTAACACTAACTGATGTGAAAATAGTTTCTCCTTACATAAATCCATATTCAAATGAGGTGTAAATGTGTTCTTGAGATTGATGTGTGAGAAAGTTTACTGTGCGTATTGTGACTCCAGCACCGGTGTAGAGATCAGCACTTTTGTAAACACTGTAGCACAGAGATTCAAATGCAACTTTTAGAGCTAGTCATTATTCAAAAGCCTAGCCTCCATCTGGAAAGTGGCAAACTTGGCTGTTTTCCTGGTGTTGCTGTGGAGGAAAACTGGGTCTGTGTGAAATTGCAAGACTCATGATACTTGGCTAAGGTGTAAATTTGTCTGGCTTTGATGATCATTTTCTTCACAGGCTTACTTTTGCCAATGGGGAAGGGTTAAAGTTGTTACAAGACTTAGAAACTTTTCAGGTTGTGAACACGAGTTCACAAGTTCTGTCTCTGGTGTGTGATTGTAGAGGAGTGAGCAGAGAGAAAAGGGTATGAAGAGGAGAAGTAATGCCACACCGGGCATACAAACTGCAAGCTAGACTGAGCAGAGGTAATAATTTGGACCATTTGACCACCGCGCAGTCCCTGATATGAGATCAAATGATTTCAGCAAAAAAGTATGTCCTTAAAATTCCCTCTGATTGCAGCGTCAGTCCTGGTCATAGAGGAGATTAAGGTGAGTTAGGGAATAAAAGCAAGAAAGACCCAGTAAGTGATTCGATCTGAAGCTGTGTATGTTATTATTATGGCTTAATCTCCCAAATTCCTTCCTTCCTTGATTTATTTGTTCATTATTTTCTTTATGAGGTAGAATTAAAAACCCTGATCCTTAAACTCTGTAGACCAAAATCCATCCATCCATCCATTTTCTTCTACTTAAGTTCAGGGTTGGGGGGGGGGGGGGGGGGCTGGAGCCTATCCCAGTTTAGACCAAAATGATTGAGCAATTTTGCAGTGATGTGAGAGAATTGTTCACATTTGTGAAGGTGGAACCAACAGATATTTTGCAGCGTTGCCACACTTTCAAAATATTATAGCTATAGGTTAATTTTTCATTGTTCGACCAACTGATTCAATGGCTGATCATTTCAGCTCTGTTATGCTCCTTCACAGGGACCCTTAACTGTAAGCAGATGTACAGATTACTCCTGGTCAACACACGTGAAGGCTTGTGGCAAAGAAGCAACGAGACTTACAAAACAAGCGCAGTGAAACAGGGTGCACCAAACTCTAACAGCAGATTCATATTAATTACAAACTGGCAAAGTTGTTAATATAACTGCTCTCAAAGCCAGAAGTCTGTGTGAATGGCCCGAAGTGCCAGACAACACCTTCTGTTTCGATCGATGGCCATCAGCATGCACACCCCCTTAGACAAGCAAGGCTGCTCCGCTATATATACACATGCACCAGCCTCGACTGCCTGAGAGGAATCTCCTCTCACAAACTAACTTTTCTTTCTTTGTAATTTTTCTATTCTTTTGCGCCCTCATTATCTCTGTGTTTGGCTGCAGATGCGCTCGCAGCGTTGCACGGGAAATTTTTCTCATTTTTAAACTTAGAATTAAGACAAAGTCAAAGGAAAAATCTCCAGTACAAAGCAACAAAAGCAAGCTCGTATGAGCCTGTTTGTTTTTGAAGCAAAGGAAATAAAAACTGCAACGTGGAGGATGGAGTAGGAACATTTTGTGTGTTCTGACAGTAAGAATATCAAATCAGATTGAACTGGGTTATCTGTAATGAGTAAACACATTTTATTCAAACAGAGAACAATACTATAGTTAGAAATGCTGTAGCATTGGTTGTGTTTTGGATTTTATATGAAATTAAAAGTAGTGGTTAGGCTATAAAACTGATCATTATATGACCACACTGCAGCATGTTTGCAGTTTCTTAAAAAAAATTAATACTTTTTTTTTGTCTGCGCGCATAAAGTAACATTTTTCAATATTATAAGCTTCACAAAACCCGGCCAAACCTCATGTTCAATTGTTAGTTTTTTTCCAGAGCAACTAAAGATTTTTTTTTTTTTTTCCAGGGCATATACGCCTCTATAGAGTTTGCATAGAAACACAGGCATACAGTAGGATCTGCAGAACTGTGAGCTGCTGTTATGATTTTACTACCACCCCCCCACCCCACCCCCCCTGGTTTAAAAATGTGCAAATTTAGCAGCAGTTTTAACGATCACGCAGCCCTTCATCATCCGTGGCTTTTGCTCATCTGTAATAACAATGGATCTGCTGACATGCAAAAAAAGTTTTAAGCTGAATTTTAAGCAAACATTTTAATGCTCTTGTGAAGTTCCTGTTATAAAGCATGCTGCTGAACTTTGTTTTGCAATTCTGCCAGATGAGAAGATCAATGTTATTCTCATGTCTTCAAGGTAAACTACAACCATCAGCCGTTAGCTTTGCGGGTAGCACAAGGAATCCAAAACAGGGAAAGAGCTACACTTTGTTCAAAGCAAGCGGCTACCACTGGGACAGAAAAATTAGGCTGAAAAAGATCCAAAATTATTGCAGTTCTTCAAATGGCAATTTGAAATTCCCAACTTTGCAAACTTGTTTATAACCAGGTACAAAAATTATTATTATTGCATTTATTTTATTTTATTTTTTTAACTTGCTAAAAAAATAAAATAAATTTTGGACAGTTAGGACTGTGGCCACTTTGACTTCAATTTAGCAACACCTAGCTCTATGCTAGGATTCATTTACAGCTTATTTGAGTCACCGAACTGGATCTCCAGCTATGATTGTGTTGCTGATACAGTATCTTCTGGATCATTGTAATATGAGTATGGGACAGATAATGTGTCATGAAATGCCACCAAAAGCTTTGGTGAGTGAGAGTCGAGTATTTTATTGTAAATGTGTGTCTGTGTGTGATGCACTAATATGGATGCAACTTGTAAACTAAGCTAGCTGTCATTAGGCCTCAGTCACACAGGTCTAGAGACTGGTCAGCAACCCCCTGACAACCGTTGCTAGGGAAAAAGAGTGTTCCCTGAATGGTGGGGGACTGATTGCTGGAGGCTCCGTGAAATTGGTCACAAAGAAGGTGCTGCGCCAACAACCTCCTAGTGATTGCTTTGGTTGCTAGCAGATTATCACAGTCTCCACTGCACAGAAGACACTGACTTGTCTCCAAACACGTGCTATCTAACCACTGACCATTAGTGAAACCTGAAAAAGTGCAACATGGACTGGAAACTGAGACCATTGCCTTCTAAGTAAAAGTTGTGCCACACGCCACAGAAACCAACATGCTTTAAAAGGCACAAGTTTTATTTTGAAGGCAAATGTTCTTCATTTCCGGCCTGCATGAGTCTTCATAGTTTCGCAACCACTCAGCAAGTAGCTGCCAAGTGTTTGCAGATAAGTTTGCATCGTCCATGCAGACTGTGGCCAATCATGGCATTCTGCTAACAGCCAAAGCAAATGCAAGGAGGTTTTCAGTGCAGCACTGTGTGCCTCTTTGCGACCAGTTTCACCTACTGACAGCAAGTAACTGATCGGGGACATTTTCCCTAGCAACTGATGGTTACCAGGAGGTCACTGAGTGTTCTTGTGTGACTGGGGCTTTAGCAATCGATTTAGCAGTGACTGCCACTAACTTCCAGCAACCACTTGGGAATATTAAGCTTTCCCTAGCAACCAATGGTTGTCATCTTTAATATACAGTCTGTGGTCCAAAGCCCCAACCTTAAGTGTGTTTCTAGATACTTTTGTTGCTGTGAAGAGCAGAGTAGGGCAGACACACAAAGCCAGTTTCCTCTACCAAGGCACATGGCAGTCCTTTGGAGTTATGTCTAAGCTAGTAGTAGTAGGCCCAGTCTGCCAACTCAGCATGTGGCTGTTGTGGGAGGGATGTCATGAAAATGTGGAATGAACATTTGAGTCTCCTACTTAACTCCATCAATCACTGTGTGCATGAAGAGTTTGTAAAGTGCATTCTATCCGAAGGTTTCTTGCTCCTTAAGTATGAGGTGACTGAATCTCTAACCAGTGGTGAGGAAAAGGTCACAGCTGAACAGGTTTTTTTTTTTTTCTTTTACTGCTATTTACTTCATTGTTGTCCCAGGTAACATGATGAGTTCCAGTTGGGAAGAACTGAAATAGTACCCTGAGTTCTTATCAGATTTTTTGCTATAATCCATAATGAGTGTCAAAGGCTTTGGATGTGTTTTGAGTCATTTTGAGAACATTTTATTTGAGTGCTATAGAAAATGAGGTTCAGTAGCCTTTAGTTTCCAGACACCTTAAAGGAGTCCGACCGAGTAGATGACTGGAAGGTGTATTACTGACTACTGTTGCAGTGTACTTTTTTACTGCATGTACATGGCTGTATTAATAGAGACTACAGACATTTGGGGTATAGTGGCGTAAAAACTTCATATATTTTTCATGGAAACGAATTGGTTTGTGGCAAGGTAGCAGGCTGCCACCTTTTCTGCTGCTTTCAAGTGATTCAGGAGTCTACCCCCCCACCCCCCACCACGATGCCTTTATACACAAAAGAAAACTCTGGGCAGACCTCAAGCATATTTATGACCAAATACAGGGTGAACTCAGTAAAATGGGCCATTTAAGGTTTGAGTGTCTCAGTTCTTTAAATGTTAACAGCGAATGGCTGTAAACAATTTTAAACTGTTGCCACAACAGTTCTTGACATTTAGCATTTGATTTTATTGGTCTGAGGTTGCTAAGATGGGCGGGGAAATACCCCATTTTGAGACTGCGTGGTGAGTGGCCTGACATGTGAGATCTTGCTTGTCACTGATAAGGTTAATAAATCAATAAGAATAAATGGTAATATATAAGTAATGATTCACAATCAGTGTCTTGATGTCCTCTGTCAGATTAAATGCTGATATTTGCCAAATAAAAACTTTTCAATAAGGAGAGATCATTTAGAAAAACGGAACATGATTTATTGAGATACAGAATTTGAATAATAAGCTATTTGCTAATGAGACTCAGATGAACCACCACAGCAAAGTGGAGTCCCAGCAATGACAGGACCACCTGGAGTCTAGACACTTATGGTGAAGATGAAGAAGGAGGCTTGGATGGGGCTTTGAGTGACCGGGGAGAGGTGGAGATGGGGATGAGGCAGGTTGTAGGAACGGCAGGATGACGGAAGAGCACTGAGCTTTAAAGCACACAGAACAGAGGCTGATTGGCTCCCAGAAAGCAGGCAAGAAAATGATTGGAGTAATAATCAATACCAATAATAGTAAAGATGTCAGTAGTGAGTCTGATATTGTGGGAAAGCAGAAGTGATATAAAGAATAGACCAACAACCTGAACATCCAGGGAAGCGGGTGGATGAGTGAATTCAGAGCGTCCTTATTGAACTTAAGCATAATTTTCATTTGTATGAAAAAGCATCTTTAGCTACTGGCCCAATTTACTTTAATGTGTTAGATAAAATGGGCTATTCATTTCAGTTAAGTTGAGTCGATTTACATTACTAATATATTTTATTATTGCATGTTTTGCATGCCTTCCTTCTCCTCCCTCCTAAGTATGTTTGCACATGATGTGTATTTATGTGTGCATGACTGTGTTTGTGTGTGCATGTCAGTAGGCCACATGTACTTGCACAAACATGCATACACACACTAACTAACATGCACTCATAAGGGAGGGGGTGATAGAGGCATGCTGATATAGAAGTAAAGTAAAAAGTAAAACAACGTTAAACTCTTCGTTGTAGAGAGCACGTCGAAAAGGAAGGAGCAGAGAGGAGAGAAGAAGGTCAGAAAGAGGGGGAGAGGAGGGTCAAAAGAAACAAAACAATCAGGGTAGAGGAGAGGATGAAGCGATTGCTACATTTTTCACAAAACTGATGTTTTAACTCCATTTACATTCAGTGTTACATTTCGCTTTGCAGTTTGACTGGCCTGTTTCTCCTGAACGCTGCTCATCTCGAAGAATGTGGAACAGGTGATGTTTCAAAAGCTGCAGGGTCCAATCAGTTATATTTTAATCCATCAGTTCAAGTCAGAAAAACTAAAAACAATCCTCATAAAAACATACTTGTATGTCTTTTCTTAATGTCTCCGGTGATTTACCAAAAAGTGGCCCAAATTTCCTGATTTAACCCTGAACATATTGTCAATGCCTTAAAATAAAAAAAGTCCATCCATCCACTTCGGCTTATCCTGTTCAGGGTTTCGGGGGGGGGGGGGGGGGGGGGGGGGGCTGGAGCCTATCCCAGCTGACATAGGGCGAGAGGCAGGGTACACCCTAAACAGGTCGCCAGCTTGTCGCAGGGCCAACACAGAGAGAAAGACAACCATCCACACTCACATTCACACTCTCATTCACACCTATGGGCAATTTAGAGTGACCAATTGACCTAACCCCAGTAAGTGCATGTCTTTGGACTGTGGGAGGAAACCGGAGTACCTGGAGAAAACCCACGCAGACACAGGGAGACCATGCAAACTCCACAGAGAGAGAGAGAGAGAGGCCTGAGCCAAGGTGGAATGGAAACCAGGCCTCCCAGATGGTATTCTAACTGTGAGGCAGCAGTGCTAACCACCGTGCTGCCCCTAAAATGAAAGTCATTTTAAAAATTTGTAAAAATAAAATCATATAATTGAGCTGAATCCATATTTGTTTTTATAGCAATATTGCACAAAATGAACACTGCACAAAACTGAGGCAAGAAAAAAAAAACCCTCTCCATGAGAAATGCGATATCCAGCACTCACATGAAGAGCTGTTAACATTTATGTCATACAGAGATTTGATATTTTCAACTGATCAAACATTTACATGTTTACATCTGATAGTGTTTTCATTATGAAGTCCTCATCTTCAGTGTTTTGTGCATCCCCAGTCCCACTTTGACCTACAGGAGCATATTGCTACATGAATTATCTCTTTATTTGTCTGAGTAGGAGGAACATTTACAGTAATGAGGATCACGGGAGCGGGATTTACTGTTCCATATGCCCTCCAATGACATTACTTCAAGTGATGATGATGACAGACATAAAGCGGTCGTGGTGTCACACCACAGATAAAGCCTGCATGGATTTTTGTCTTGCTCACTGCTGCCCAACCAGGCCTTGCTTAATAAACCATTTAATCACTTTCAATTAGACCATTACTTTGTGACTCCTGCGATAAAACATTACAGCAAATTGCGTCAAATGCGTGCAACACTGATTTAGACTGTATCCACAGTTAGCAGTTCCTTGCTGAATCCACTCTAAATATTTGGGAGGAATATTCATGGGAATGTCCCCATCTCTACTATGTTGTTTCCAGCCTGTCACTCTCCATCTCCCGTGGAGGCATCAGTCCTCATCTATTCTGTCATCCCAGCACATGTTCCATTTACCATGCATTAATCTCACTCAGCTTCACATCGCTCTCTCTTGTCTGGTCCCTTGGGATACAACAACAGACGAACATGCTCTGCTTGCCAAAATGCAATGCAGTTGCGGCACCGAACATTAAACTAAACAGGAACTTGCTGCAGCAATCAGGGTTTCAGATCACTTCTAAATGGCATCCAAAAGTCAGTGTTACAGTACACTCTGTGTCCTGTGTAGCAGTGTCCTGGCAAAACCTTTATAGACTTGTCTCAGTGCTCCTGAGCTAACCTTTTGATAAGCCCTTGAGACAGTGTAAATTAAAGGCATTAAATCATGATTTGGTGTTGTGTGAGGGTGCTCGTGGAGACATCCCCTTCACAGTCTAGTGGTCAGGGGGGAGGTGCACCGTGGTCAGTGCAGACAGGTCATCCCATAGCAGTGACTGATGGCTTTCATCAAGGGGCCCATAGGCTCACTGGGGAAAAGTACATGGAGAATGCTGCCAAAAGAGCTGATATTCATCTACCAGCAGCCCCACAGGGCAGGGAGACGGAAGTCAGTAAAGACACAAGAACAAATCTGCATGCACAGTACAAACTAGTAGTACCAGGCAAATGAAATGTGGAAATCAGGTCTAATCCGAAGTGTGATTTCAGCTGAGAAACATGTATTTCTACAACATGCCTCACAGCACTCCCTCACTGCTCTAATTCAATAGCAAATGGAGACATCCTCAGATTGAAATGAAGCCAATTAACAGAGGCACAGCTGATTTTAAAGCACTGATTAGGGGAGATGTGTCGTGCTGGTTCTGGGATCTATTCCCTCACTGCGGACCTGCCTCAGCTTGGGCTACCATTAATATCCCATGAGGCAGTGGGGCACGCTCCTGGCCAGCAGCCAGATTCCCAGTTATCTGTTTAAACAATTTTGCAGGCTATTTCAGGAAGAGGGAACTCGCTGCCCATGCCTCTCGGTGTTGTTATGGAAACAGCCCATTTCATCTTAAACATAACATGGGGAGGTGACCCAGTACTCAAAGCTCGAGAAGTGGGATACTGTATGTTTAACACCATTTTATAATATTGGAAAATAGTGCCATGTATTGTATAATGTAATCTATGAGTAGCCTGCAGCATGATCAGGCTGTGGTTCAAGGTCATTTTTATTTATCTCAAATTACACTAATACAAGTATTTTGCTGCCAGTCTGATAAAATAGAATTACACGGTCATTATGACAGAATCCTGCTTGAGAGACTCTAATTTGAATTAGTTTGGTCCTGAAAATAATTGCTTATCTCTGTAACTGCTCCTAAATATAGGATCCGTTAATCCTTGGTAACAGTGTAATTGTCGCAGGATTGGAAATGCAGGCGGTACAGTATAGAAATGCATATGCATATTGTGATGTTAATGAATGGCACCTAGGTTAATAAGACTTTTCAAGCTCCGCAGCTCAAAGTAGTGTAAAAGTTACGGGAGAGCGAGGCTTCGCTGCTGTTGTTCATTATGCACTATCTGACTTTTGTAATTTAAAAAAAAAAGTTTCCTGTTTTGTTTTTGTTGGTCTTATGTAAAACTTGGATTTATAAATATTATCTAACATGAGTCACGGGTCCGCAAGAACCCACGTGTTTCGGAAAATATGAGACTGTGCTCGTGTTTTGTAGTCCAGCTGTATGTAAAGGTGTCCAGGATGCGATGTGCCCTTGCTAAGCAGTTGCACATGTTTTTCCTTTTAGGCTTTTTCATGTTAAGCTCAGTAAACACAGCAGCTCTTCTCGGGTCATCATCACGTTTTCCTGTACGCCCACACTTAACGTAGCATGTATGCCAGATGACTGTTTGAATTGGAGCCTCGGCACGCTCACAAGATCAACATCTGAATTTCGAAACGCACAAATGAGGCTGAACCGAAATGTCATCAGTTTTGCCGCCATTTGTTCACAAACCGAATTAACGGTCTGGCTTGTGATTGGTGCAAGAGGAAAGGGGGATAAAATAAGCACAACTGATACAATTTGTGGGCAATATTAACAGTTCAGAAAGATTTCTCTTAACTGTTAAATACATTTCTGTTAAATCCAGAAGTGTCAGCCTCATGGTGATAGACCAAAGTCATTAGGCAGCACCCTCTGGAGACCATAAATATTCAAGCCAATCAACCAGATGTTGAAAACCTTCCAGTCTCCACCAAACTGTACCACCAAGAGTACCTAAAATATTCCTACGAATAAGTAAACAGATAATTAGAAAAACAACGCACAACTGAAATGAACACATCGAACTAATAATGTCATGTCGTGGCGCCCGTCTCTTGTTTCCTGTGAACATTTACATGCATTCACTGTTCTTCTCTGCCGGCGCATTTTGTCGTGTGATAATTGAGACCCCTGCTGCTGTAAATACTTTTGTGGTTCTTGTAATTGATGTGCCCGCAATTTGTGGCACCGTCTCTTTGACCACTTTAGAGCTCCATTAGTTGCTTCACGCTACTCAGAGAAGTCACATAAAAGTGGCATTTGTTAGACCTCTTTTAAAGGTGACCCATAATGCTAATCTTAAAATGACACACCACTGCTGCTCGCTTCCTTGCTCTGCGATTGGGATTCAAAGTCCTTTTGCATTTGCTGCTGTCAATATTTTGTCCAGTCAATCCATCTAATTTGATTTATCATGAATATTTCATGACAAGCGCTTAAATTAAGATGCACAGTCAATAAATGAGACGTAACTGATGGCAAGCATCTTTTTCATATTCACTTAAAGATGTAGTTTAATAGTGTCATGATGATGCTGAGATTGACTGAAGAGGCACACAGGTCTTAGATCATTTCGGTTTAATAGTCTGCACTGTGCTGATTCCTGCGGCACTGCTTAGAGCTGCATATGTTCTAGGCTTTTTCTTTTTTTTTTTTATTCTGCAACCAGTGTGAACACTTACACCTTACAAAAGCTCTTAAAATGTATATGTCACAAATGAGCTCCCAGCAATTCACAACCGGCACCCGAGCACAGTTTAAAACTTCTGCGTAATCAGCAAATATCTTTTGAAGGCATCTTTTTTTTTTCTTTTTATAATCTAACCAAAAAGTATAAATATTTTGAACTAAATACTCAACTAATATAATATTAACAGCAAATGAAGTTCAGTGATCCTACTCTAACTAGGGTTATCAAAAAACTGACACTCAATACTAACAAATACCGTTGGATTGTACACTGGTTTACAACGGCATCAATACAAACAGTGCCGTCTTTGCCACCTCCACCTGTCATACAACTTCACACAGCACCCTGCAGACAGGCAGGCACACAGTCCCCACACTAGCAGTTCATGAAGTTCTCAACACTGAACAACACTTCAGGAGGAATTTTGAGAGGTCAGTAAAGCTCCCGTTTCATCAGCAATGAAGTATTAAACAGTCACCGTAAATGTAAATCTAGGGGGTGTGCACATTAGTGTTAGCTGTTTAAATGTTACCAATTACCTGACAGCAACAGACCCAGACTAACGAGGGAATTTGTTTATCACAGATTTGATTGTGTTTGTGTTTATACCCCACTCTGCATTTAATCATTAGTTATTATTAATCTCTGGCTCTCTTCCACAGTGTGTCTTTTGTCCTGTCTCCCTCACCCCCACCCCCAACTGGTCGTAGCAGATGACTGCCCCTCCCTGAGCCTGGTTCTGCCAGAGGTTTCTTCCTGTTAAAGGAGAGCTTTTCCTTCTCACTGTCGCCAAGTGCTTCCTCATAGTGGGTCATTTTGATTGTTGGGTTTTTTTTCCCTATTATTTTAGGGTCTTTACAATATAAAGCACCTTGAGTGTTGTGATCTCGTTGTGATTTGGCATTATAAAAATAACATTTTATTTGATTTAATTTACACTTCAGCAGGAAAACTACACTTTAAACCTACATCATAACTGGAAACCCCTCTGAACCCTACACTGTAACCTGTTGTGCACCTTACAAAAAAGGTAAGCACATATTGGGTTGACGCACTGCACAACCATTGTGATTGGCGTGTTCGTCGATTCCTCCTGTGCATTTCCAGCTACTTTTTTGCTGCAGTTTTTGAATTTATCAGTGAGAGAATAACAATCATCATCTCAATATAAGGAATAATAACCATTGCATCAATATAAGGACTCACAACTGTGATCATATTCCTGGAGGGAGATTACTGAAATTATCAGAATGGATGTGAGGGAGCATAAAAAGAAGTGGAAAAACCAGAGGGACAAATATGTTCACGCCCCCCAGAAAATGACCACAACATGCTGGCACTGCATGTAAAATACTGGGACACGACCACAAGGTAATTAACACATAATGCACTGCAAAGCATAGATGCTGGCAACGATGTTGGCCACGTAGGCTCTACAAAGATTCAGAGCAGAAGTCCAAATCAGCCATAAGGAGGTCACAAGCTAGTACACTCCTAGTGCCGATCCCAAGCTTGGATAATTGGGAGGGAAGCACATAAAAACTCAAACCCATCCAGACCCATCCACTGTACCCAGTAGCCACATTTGCTGTCTATTAAGTTATCATTAAGGAAGTGGCTTGGAGCTATGGCTAATAATGAAATGATAGCGTTAATGTTTGAGCTAGGCAGCAAACATCAGTTCTGTGTCTGAAATATTATGTGGAGTTAATTCAACAGGATGACACAATTTGTGCCTAAAAAGTGTTGTGTTTGTCTTAGAGTCCCAGATTGAAGCTGAGAAAAGTCTACCGGCAACTAGTCAGAAACAGTGGCAGCCTACTTTACAAAGAAAATATGGAGCCAAGTCACCAGAAGCACTGCACTCCCTCAGACAACCTAAAAATATTGTTGCCTTTTGGGTTTTTTTGGTACTATCTAAGACAATCCTAAAATTTTTGTCATATACCGTATACTGTATACAATTCTAGTAATATATATATATATATATATCTTTGCACTACATCACTCAACTTAAAAATAGCGTTGCCACTGGTGGTATTGTTCTGAAAGCTACTTTCAGCTGCTCCCTTATTCTCAAGGGGTCACCACAGCTCCACATATTTGATTTGGCAGAGTTTTTACACCAGATGCACCCCCCAAGGGATTTGTGTCTCCTCACAGGACTGAAGGAGGGATCTTTGGCTTAGGTAAATGTGGAAACTACTACATTATGGAACACAGCCTTTTGATTGCTTGTCATTTTTTGCCCCGTGGTATGAAAAATGATATAGAGTATCAAGTATTCTCTTACATATCAGTATCAAGCTTGAAATTCTAGTATCCTGACAACCCCACCTCTAACACAACTTTCCTCTCAGCTTGATCTCCGTTCACCAGTTTTATTGCTTTACATTCGAGGATCACCTTTTTTCAAAGCGTGTCTGTTCGGTGCCCTTAAAGTAATTAACATTAATATAAATGTACTGTGGCAATGAATATTATAGCAAACCAAATGAAAATGTAGAGACATTACAGTGCCAGAAGTCTGAGCCCATGCAGCTACCCAGACAGTATCAAGGAGTTTGAATTTCACTCTCACTAAAACTGATTTCCAGCAGCCCACACATGCAGAGAAATACAGTAGCAGTGATACACACAACCGCACAAACACACACACGGGAATGAGGAACAAGAAGCTACCTAGATGGAAGAATAGACAAAAAAAAACAAACTGGTGCATGTCTCATTTTGAAACCAAATTCACAATAAAGATTGAATTTAGAGGAAGTTTTAGTATTTCCTTTTTCTTATTTTTCACTTTTTTTTTTTTTAAATAAAGAGCCAATAATATCATCCCCACACTGACTGTGCACGATAGTGTGACTTTTTCAAGGTGAACTAAGGTAAAACAGTTATCTGAGTCAGGTAGGCTTTCAGGGAATTAGTTCAAGTCAATGCAATGTCCTGTACATGTTTCACATGTGCATATACATACTCGGGCTTTATGTGTTGGTTTGTGTGTAGTGCATGCGTCCATGCTGGTGGGCGGCAAATTCTTAATTTAAAGCCAGCAAATCTGTGCGCCCACTGTCATGATCACTTCACAGGACATGCAAATCCTATCTTCAAAGAGCCTTCTGAATCTCCATTTTGTCGTGTTTTTCTCCACTAATTATGCCATTTGCGCCAAAACGGTAAGGTCGAATGTTCAATCTGACTACATTTTCAAAGACTGAAAGCTTTTTGCACGCTGGCAACTGCTCAACAGAATAGTATTTGAAGCATGGTAATTTCTTCAGGTCCATTTTATTTTATGTGTTTTTTTACTCTTTGGATATGTTGGACAATTGAAAATAGGTTTGCACAAGAAGAGCCACGAAGGAGCAGTGAAGTTGTCTGAGTACACCTACAATCTGCCGCTGTGTTTGGCAAAGCTTCATATTTTCCCAATGGAAATTCTTCCTTCCTTCTTTCCGTCTCTACTCCTCATGTTCCAGCAGTTTTTTCAGCTTTGCCAACTGACTTTTCCTTCCCTTTCTCTTTGAAGTCCCTCCCCTCTTGGCTGGGTGAGGAACTTTGCGCCATCGAGCCGAATTATTCACCTGGCAACGTCATATAAAACCTTCTCAATTAAAAAACAATCAGATTAATGAGCACCATCGGACGGCTAACAATTAGCCAATCATACCGGCGGGTGGGATTAATACTATGGTCAAGGTGCATGCTGCAATTGGGATATTTGAAACAGCCAGTCTTTTCTTGTTCCCAGCACCCTCAAAGCATAGCTGCTGAATGACAAATGGAGGAACATGCTGAAATGTTTTTGTTGTTCCACTATTAAAACCCAGATAAAACCACTATGTTGGCATGGCTACTCATCAGTGTTGAATTAAACTGATTCAGGCACATGTGTGCATATAGATCTAGTTAGCTGGGGAATACTAAAACCCCTCTCTGCTGGAAATCTGTGTTGGAGTGGATACAGTGTCAGACTGAAGATGGAAAGGAGTGCAATGAATTGACGCTTCTGGCTCATATCAGGCTGCCTCCCTCGGGGCTACATCAATTGTCCAATCAGCACTCGGCAGCCATATGAAAAAACATGCGTGGGACTGTAGTGAGACTTTATTATTACATTTTCTTAGCCTACTACTTTTGCACTACAGCACAAAGAAATGTTGCGTTTCTTGCATTGCATGTAGATTCACAATCGCTTAGTTTGTTTCTGTAACATTAACGTCATCACAGGAAACTCATTTAAAAGAAATAATGGAAATAATGGGGAATCTGGCTGAGTAATCCCATTACACGGATAGATCAAACATGGCAGTGTATGGATCCAAAGTCTGCATGGTGTCAGACACCTCTCTGATCACCCTCATTTGATGATCAACTCTTATGTGTTAGCCCTTGCCATCTGAAGAGACCTTGAACCAACTCTCCCAATGACAGGAGGCCATCTCCATAATTACAGCACAGAGGAAGAAGACCTGCTATGCATCAAACTCACAGCACTTAGATTGTTAAAGCACATATGTCAGCTGTTGAATTTGACTCAGATCCAAGGCTTGCCAGTAATGAAATAGGGGGATGAGGGGTGAGTCAGCCACTGGCCTTTGTTAATTGCATGTCTCACATCATCCTGGCCAGGACAGTTAATTGGAAAAGATCAAGGGGATTTGCTGTGTTAATGAGCTTCCCGTGAACCCAAGTCATACTTTGGATACCAAAGGAGCCTTTACAACTTTTCATTTCTGGAGCCACGTGGTCATAGCCGGCCTACTGCCTCATCTCCTGTGTTTGGTAGCATCAGCTCAGAGGGGAATAGATGGTCTATTATAAGCACAGCACCATTTAAGCAGATGTAATCAGTCATCCATTACTATGTAGATGTCACTTTGCATTCAGCATGCATTACATTATTGTGCTTTATTCTGCTGCATATTCATGCAAGCCCACTGTATGTCTTTGCAATACTAAAATAGAAAAGTAAGAAAAAAGAAGTAATAATATATGATGCACCATGTCCTAACTAGCCAGTATGCATATTCCTGTTGAATTATGTTAAAAATACAGTTAGACACACTGTGCAGTAATTTTCCTACTAATGATGCTTTTACCATTAGGAGTTTCTGTATTTTTTGATCAAGCCTCTGTCTGAATCTGCCTGGTCTGACATAGAAACCACATAATAGATAATGAACTGTATCATTTTTTGAGGAAAGAAGAAAAATGCTTACCTGTACCTGAATTATTATTTTTGCTGGAGCCATTTATTCTTGACATTGCCTGACACTTTCAAAATGAGCCTTGCTATCAAACTTTGTAGCAAAAAAACTACACAAACTACATTATATAGAGAGAGCTCTGGATGTAGATATCCAGTGTGTGTGTGTGTGTGTGTGTCTATATATATATATATATATATATATATATATATATGTACACACAGGAGTTGTACCTTGCTAATACTGTGTTTTACTTTCAGAACTGCTTTAATTCTTCATGGTGCAGATTCAACAAGGTGCTGGAAAAAGTCCTCAAAGATTTTGATCCATATTGATATGATAGCATCACACAGTTGCTGCAGCTTTGTCGGCTGCACATCCATGATGTGAATCTCCTGTTCCACCTCATGTTAATGTTGCTCTATTGGACTGAGATCTGGTGACTGTGGAGGCCATTTGAGTACAATGAACTAACCACCATGTTCAAGATATGTTCCTGTCAGCTCGAAGCAGTCTGGCCTTTCCCCTCTAGCATTAACAAGGCATTTTGGCCCAGAGATCCGCTGCTAACTGGATATTTTCTCTTTTTCAGATCATTCACTCTAAACCCTACAGATGGTTGAGAGGGAAAATCCCAGTAGATCAGCAGTTTGAATCAATCAAATAGCCCATCTGGCACCAACAACCGCTTTCAAAGTAATTTCTTCCCCATTCTGATGCTCAGTTTGAGCTTCAAGCAGGTCATCTTGACGATGTCTACATGCCTAAATGCACTAAGTGTCTGCCATGTGATTAGCTGATTAGATACTTGCATCAACGACAAGTTGAACAAGTGTACCTAATGAAGTATAGTTGATGTTTTGGTGCAAAAGACTCAAAAGCAGAATGCTCTGGAAAAAAGTTCAAAAACTTTAATTTACAACTGGTAACAATTTGCAGCTTTTCAGAATGTTACTGATGTTAATATTCAAACAGTGGTTTTCAAGTCTTTTCCTTTTTGCAGGTTCAGTACAGTTACCACAGGGTAGTATGGCAGCTAAGGGTTCACTGCTCTCACAGGTTGCAGGCACGGGTTGGTTGTGGTTATTTTCATGGGTGGAATTGCAGGTAATACATTTACTGGGAATAATTCACTTTTTCTCCACAGGCTCTGGTGCAGGTAAAGGTCTCTCCAAATCCACAGGTGAGTATTGTGAGTGAGAGTGGGTCAGACAGGTTTCTCCAGAAGCAGGGTAGGTAGGCACACCAGGACAGAATCTGTGACAAAGGAGAACAGGTCAGGAAAGTGCAGAGCGTGAGTTCACAGGTTAGCGAGCAAACAAGGTATCAAACTAAGAATGCTGGCTTACTCTACCACACTGAATAGCTTCACAATCCAGTAGGGAATGAAGAGGAGAACCAGGGTTATATCCTGCAGGAGGTGCTTGATGAGGATCAGGTGGGCTGGTGGAAACTGGGGGCAGCCACGCCTGTTTCTGAGAGGGGTAAGCAGAGGTAATACTGACTCCCACACACATGCATACGACAAGTGAGAGAGCAGGCGGGGATGGGGGGTGGTGGTGACACTGTTGGTGTGTAGTTGAAATGTTCACAGTGTTACTCAAAGGACAGAAAAACAAAACTGAACGTTTCTCACATGTTGCACCATCAGTGCCAGTCATGTTTCCGTGTACACTTTGAATTTTTAGTTGATACGCCTGTATAACTCACTAAAGGAACACTTCCACAAAAAACACAAAAGTCGTACTCAGAGTTGTAAAACTCCTCATCAGGTAGCTCATCCTGTGAAAACAGTTGTATAACATCTTTCGTGACAGTGGCTTTTAGGGTTAGAAAATTTATCAAGCGACAGCACCGTATTTTAATGGTTATGTCCTGCAGTGATGTCTAATAAAATATTGTTTTATTATGGAAAGTCCTGTCTGTAGCGTGACTCATATTGTAGGCTATAAGTCAGGATGCCTTTCAATCTTTATGATCAAGTCTTCAAACTTTATAAAATAGTAATAATATACTGATGGCGTGTTGGCTGGACTCAACTACAGTAAATCCAAAAATGTTGCATGCACGCTTATACGGTGGGTTGCTTCCGACTCCTTTTTTTTTACTCTACTGTTACTCAACTCGTTGTGTGTGTGAGGGGAAGAAATTGATTCTGTGGACAGGTGTGCTTTATACACATAATGAGTTGAGATCAGGAGTATCTGTGATTGATTGACTGATTGTGATCTGTGTGCGCAAGGACACAAAGCCAATCTGTGCGAGCCAGAATTCTGGCTGTGTCTCAGGGGATCGAATACTTACTTCACTCAATAACATGCAAATCAATTTAGAACTTTTGTGTGATTTTTTTCTGGATTATGGTTGATATTCTGTCTCTCTTTATTAAAATGAAACTGGCATTCAAAATTAGAGACTGTTCGTTTCTTTGTAAGTGAGCAAGCTTACATATTCAGCAGGGAAGCGAATAATTAGTTCCCACACTGTATGTATATATTACTGAGTTAAAACCATTTTAACATTTATGCTGGAGGTCAGTAATAAAGTGCTACAGTTTTTCGTCATTGTTCAGTGAAGGTTCAACATTACAGAATTTTAGTACTTCATTTAATTGGAAGCATGTTGTAGTGCTGTATTTGCATGCAATTGCAGTTTTCAGTATCTACAGGCAGATTTAGGTAACTAAACTAAACTGCCCATGGGTCTATACTTTGGTTGTAGCCTATGCCATAGATACGCATGCACAAGATGACACAACTCCAATACAACCAACTGTGACAAATAATTGAAGTCCACAGTAAGGATTATAAAAGGTAGAATTCAATGTGGTGTAAAGGACTGATGTTTAAAATATTCATAAGAAGGCTTTGCAGACATTTTATGATATGGTGCATTAAAAATGTATAGTGTGATTTAGTGAAAAATGTGAAATATCCATACTATCTAATCAGCTGAGCACATGGCAGACACTCGGTGCATTTCAGCAGACTTGGTCCAGAGAACCTGCTGAAGTTCAAACTGAGCGTCAGAATGTGGAAGAAAGGTGATTTAAGGGACTTTGAATGTGACATAGCTGTTGATGCCAGACGGGCTGGGTTTACAGAGAATGGTCAGAAAAGGAGAAACTATCCAGTGAGCGGCAGTTCTCTGGGCAAAAATACCTTGTTGATGTCAGAGGGGAAAGGCCAGATGCCCACATCAGCTGATGGCCCAGCTGATTATCCCCCTAGATAGCCAACTGTAAGAGCTCATACAGTATAAGGTGTGTGAATTTCACATCTTTTAGCTTGCTCACATCTGTTGTGCCTCTACAAGATGCTTTGCAACTCATTTCCACCCTGCCTCCTCATTTTCATGCCATCTGACTCAAGTATTGTCATATATGTTGTTACCACAGAGCCATACCCCATCATAAATTTATTGCACACAGATATAAAATCTGTTTTTGACCTCAGTGGTCCTGAATGACATGGAGTAAAGGTCAGAATATGTAGCAGGAATGATTTCAAGTGTGTGTGGTGTTCCACTGTTTGCGGAGCTCTGCCCACGACTGACCCAAAAACAAAGAAACAGACAGAAGTTTACAGTATATTTATACTACTACTGTAGTACATTTGAAGTAAATTTAACAAATAACTTTAGAGGTAAGAATGGTCTTCAATGTATTGCTTTCTCTAAATGACTTTTCACTGCTGTTCAACCAGAAGATTCTGTCTTCATTACAGCATTGTGCAAAAGTCTTGAGCCACCCCTCATTTCTTTATTATTTTCCTTCCAAGGAGCCAGACTTTGTTGTAATTTTTTTAAGTGGTCTTGAGCTCTAGTTGTTCGGCTTTCTGAAAGTCTTTCAAAGTTTTTCTTTGGACATTGGCTGCTTTTTCACTCATTTTCAGTTCAGTCCCTGCACCTGACCATTTTCTTCACAATAATATATATATATATATATATATATATATATATATATATATATATATATATATATATATATATATATATATATATATATATATATAAATATATTTTTTGTTATGACACTTAACACTGACCTGCATATCATTCAATCATAAACAGGAACCTAACTCAAGGGATGAACCAATGTTGCATCTACACATAATAACAACTTAGCAAAGAACGAATGTTAAATTGTATCTTTAGGCATTTTGTTCCTGGCAACCTGTTGTAAAAACACACCATTTGTTCCCATTTCTTTAGTTGTATCTACAAAAAATGCCAAAGGTAAAGCAGTTTGACAGACATAAAATTGTATTTTTGCACCAACAGGGTGAATCCTGAAGAGCTATTAGCTAAACCTTGGCATATTGCTGCACAGTGTGCAGTGTGTCCTTAACAAATCTGAGGACACTAAACAAGTGAAAGACAAAAGAAGAAGCAGGAGGTCTAAAGAAAAGCTACAGCAGATGAACAGTATCTGAAAGTCATATCCTTAAGAAATGGAAAAAATATCCAGCAATCACCTGACAAAGGTAAGATACCTGTGAGATGCATCTGGACCTTCAGTTGATCCATCTACTGTTCACTGAAGCCTCATCAGAAATGGTCTCAGTGGAAGGGTGGCTGTCAAGAAGCCGTTCTTATGGAAGGGAAACAGAGAAAAAGTTGAGGTATGACAAAATGCACAAGAACTGGACTGAAAATCAGTGGAAAGAGGCCTGATAGAGTGATGAATCCAAATTTTTTAATTTTGGTTCAAATCATGGTCAGTATGTACAAAGGAGGTCAGGAGAGGTACAGCAGTGAGTGTCTACAGCCATCTGTAAAACACAGTGGAGACTCTGTCATGGTTTGGAGTTGCAGTTGGAGATCTTGTCAAAATTTATGGAATAATAAATGCAAAAAAAAAGCTGAGGTATGGCAACTTACACAGTGCAGTAACATTTGGAAAGTATCTAAATGGAAAAGGCTTCATTTTTCAACGCGACAATGATCCCAAGCACAGTGCCAATGCACTAAAATCATACCTGGATAGAAAACTCACAGTGGAACACTATCAGTCATGGATTTGTCTCCCCAGACTTCAACGTTACTGAAGCAGCGTGGGATCATCTTGACAGAGAACAGGACAAAAGGCAGCAAACATCCAAAGAAGAGCTTTGATTGTCCTTCAAGAAGCATGGAGAACTTTTCCTGAAGATTACTTAAATAAATTATAAAAACGCTGCCTCAGAGAGTTCAGACTGTACTGAAGAATAAACGTGGTCACACCAATTATTGACTTTCAAGCTTGTTAGAATTGTACAAACTCTGTTTTGCCTTAAATACTGTATTTCCATGTATGTTTGTACTTTTAAATAAATTGCTGCGCCTTTTCCACATTTTCTTAGCAAAATATAAAGAAATGAGGGCGACTCAGGACTTTTGCACAACACTGTAGTTATGGCAACTATGAGCTAGAAGCCAATTTTTCTAGAAAATCTCACAGCAGTATTCATACCGGTTTAATAACCACCTAACCACATTTGGACACTCCACAAAATCAATGTGGATCTGTTTGCTTGCCTATAATAGACCAGAGAGGTGTGGCGAGCATAAGGCAGGTGATGACACAGAAACTAATGATACCAAGCCTTTCAAATTTTGGTTCAACTCTTCCCACAGCAAAATGACCCTTAGACAGACAGCTGCCAATGAGGAAACACTGCTGGCGCAGATTGCGAAGACAGTACTCCACTTGGTGCCGCGGCCCTGGGGACAGTTGTAGTGGAGAACACAGCACTAATGGAGTGCAGCACACAGGCTTGGACTCAGTCACACCATTCAGCCTCTCTGATTTGAAATATTCAAGCCGGCACTCTTGTCTGTCTATTAATATTTACTTCAACAAGTACTACACACAGTCTGCTCATGGGGCTTTGGGGAGGCATGTGACTTTTACTGTTGCCGGCTCATTTAGATTAAAGATGAACAAATAAATAAAATACGTATTAAATGCAATTAATTTCATGGAGAAAGGCCCTGAGCAGTTTTTACTTTAATCTGCATGTTCATTTCATTGCCAATCAATCACTATTACCCAGAGCCCAAACAGCCAGGTGCATTTTTTTTTTCAGACAAGAGTCCAAGGCCACAAAATATTTTTTTAAAAATGAACAAGGAAGAGGGTCATATTGATTCATTCTATGCCAGTCATTTCACATCTAGCTGATTAGCAGAATACTGACTTTGGAGCATTAAAAATATTGTCTGACTTGCTAAAAATCATGAGAACTCAGTTTTAAGCTGTTTTAACTCAACGACTGTGAAAAATGGAGGCCACGGGTTACCTGGCAGCATTTTTGGACTGCCTTTTTCACTCCCATTATGCTGACATGGGTGACAGATGCCAGCTCTCCTGCCAAAGGCCGCATCATTCCTTGCCCCCCACCCCCCTCCCTGCCTGCCAACCACCCATTACTGCTGCTGAAAATGCAGCATACATGAATCACGCTGCAGCTGTCACAGCTCTCTGGCCCCAGCCTAATTAAACAATTAGGGCATTTGGTTAACAATCAGTCATCGTCAAAGGACAAATGTAGGCTAAATGGAGTCAGTCATATGGCTGTGCAGAGAGTGAAAGCAAACAGGTACAGATATATGAGTCCAGGGGGGAAAAAAGAGGTCAGAAGTGGTTTTTTTTCTTTTTTTTTTTTTCTTTTTAAGGAATCGGGCAAATTGATTGATGTTTCTGCAGAGATCAAACCTAATGGTTGAGACTGAACACGATATAAGCAATGTCAATGTCAGGACTAAATCTTGAACTATATACCCACCACTGCTGCACCAGCAAGTTGAGGAAAAAAAAAATGAATACGGTAATAAGGGATGACAGGTATTTGCTCAGATGTGTTCATCTGTCTGTACAGCACCTACGCTGCATTTTTAAAAAAAAACATTTTCAAGTTGTTTCAAAGAGACACTTATGAGAGCACTCAGAGGGCAGGTCTACACCAATACCAGTCTCCCCAGTTAGCAAGTATTTTCAGAGTCATTGAACCATATACATAAGAGAAGCATTGCCAAAGTAAGGTAACTGTGGTCTAATGGTGGTATTAATAGAAAGGTCGTGAGGTGACTAAAACCAATAGATTTCCCCCTGTTGGGAGCACAAAGATAAAAACCAGAGACAGACAGGGGCAACCATATATAGTCTATGCTCCTTGGTGGAAGTGATGAATAAATCCAATAATGCAGACGTGCCATTTGACATTAAAAAAAAAACTGTTTACAGTTACTCGTGTGACTGCAGTTAAAGACGCTTTACAAGAGTTTTGACCAGACTGTTGTTAGGAATACACAGCACTGAACTTAGTGACCTGTGTCTCCCTGTGTGTAGGTCACCAGAGGTAGGGAGTGGGAGAGAATGAGAATGATGAGGGAGGCAGAGGCAAACATGATGGTGTGGGAGGAGGGGGAGCTGGAGAAAGAGAAGAGAGAGAGATTTTTACTGCAAACAGGCCTGAGGGATTTAATCACAGTAAAAGACTGAACTCTTATTGGGGGGTATCAAAAGATTTTACAAGAGCAGCTGTGCCAAACTGTAGCACCACAGCAGTGTCCCAGTCCTAAATAAATCTGCTGTAGTTTTCTATATCACCTTATGTCGCTCACGTAATTTGCTTGAAGTGGGATTACTTCAAGCAAATTACAATATACTGTATTTCCTCACCAATCAAGTCAGTTTTTATATGCCATAAATCAGAAGTTTTACATCAAACAGTCCCCTCTATTTTAGACACTGGCTTGGGGTGTGGAATATTCTGTCCCTGTGATTTACATGGAGCCTACACTCAACGATTAAAATGTGGTGGAAAAAAAGATCTGCAGTGATACATTTTGAAAGCATCAGAGCCACAGAGCCACCTCTGCACCATGACGACCTGGGAGGAAGATGGTCTACACATACAAAATACAAAACTCAAGGACAGCATTCGCACAGTGGGGAGAAGAGTGATGGAAACCCTCCACATAAGTGAAGAGACTTACGAGCAATGTGGTGCTAAAGGTGCTGCAGGAAACTTTATATCCTGGCTTCATCTTACTTTGATAACTTGTAATTAAAAAAACTTCTACAGCAACAATGTTGTTACTTTGGATTGTCAACACATCTCACTTTAAAGAATTATGCTGGACTTTCTACTAAAGAAACAGCCCATACCAAAACTTGTCATAGCATGTTATGGAGATAGAAAGAGATGATGTGACAAATTTGTTGCACGGTGTTGTTTTTCAGAGCTGGAAGCACCACAAATGAAATTCGGTTACACTGTATTCAGGTGGCAGCAGAGGTCTCAGAGACTGATACTGCAAGTAAAACCAGAACTTTGTCTGCCTACAAAAATGTGAAAAAGAAGATGCAGCCTTTTTCACAAAATGTTAGCCAGAAATTGTCAGTTGTTATCTAAGTTGTTGTGTATCAGGGCATAATTTAAAAAAAAAAATCATCTTTACAGTGTTCTAAAATGATTTAAATACAACCTCAGATGAGCAACAAGACAAAATGCAGAAGTATGTGTGACAAACTAAGTACAGTAGCTCGTAGAACCACCTTCAGCGGGGATACCTCGAAGTAGTCATTTTCTCTATGACTTTATCAGTCTCACAGTTATTTTGGCCCACTCTTTACAACATTACCTCAGTTCACTGAGGTTTGCTGGTATTCTTTTACGCACAGCTGTATTAAGGTCCCACCACAGCAATTCAATCAGGTTGACATCTGGACTTTGACTGGGTCATTGCAACACCTTGATTCTTTTCTTTTTCAGTCATTCTGTTCATTGTCCTGTTGCATGACCCAGTTTGGGCTATGTCACATTTGACTCTGTTCAATTCAATTTTATTTATATAGCGCCAAATCACAGCAAACAGTCACCTCAAGGTGCTTTATATTGTAAGGTAAAGAATACAATAATTACAGAGAAAACTCAACAGTCAAAATGACCCCCTATGAGCAGCACTTGATGACAGTGGGAAGGAAAAACTCCCTTTTAACAGGAAGAAACCTCCAGCAGAACCAGGCTCAGGGAGGGGCAGTCATCTGCCGCGACCAGTTGGGACTGAGGGGAGAGAGACAGGACAAAAGACACACTGTGGAAGAGAGCCAGAGATGAATAATAACAAGCTCTAGAATGCTTTGGTATACAGAGGACTTCATGGTGGACTCAATAACTCCAAGGTGCAAAACAAGTCCAAATCACCACCCTCCACCGTGCTTGGCACTTGGTATGAGGTGTTTGAGCTGATATGCTGTGTTTAGTTTTCTTCAGATGTGGTCCCATGCATCATGGCCAGACATTTCCACTTTAGTCTCATCTGTCCAAAGGACATTGTTCCAGAAGTCTTGTGGTTTGTTCAGGTGCAGCTTTTAAACCTAAGCTGCGCTGCCATGTTCTTTTTAGAGTCTTTCACCTCACAACCTTCCAAACAAGCCATACTTGTTCGGTCTTTTTCTAATTGTACGGTCATGAACTTTAACATTAAACATGCTAACTGAGGCCTGTAGAGCCTGAGCTGTAGTTCCTGGGGTTTTTTTTTTTTTTTTTTGCCATTTCTCTGAGCATTGCACGGTCTGACCTTGGAGTGAATTTGCTGGGACCTCCACTCCTGGGAAGATTGGGATCTCTCTTGAATGTTTTCCATTTGTGAATAATCTTTCTGATGGACTTCAAAATGTTTGGAAATGACTTTATAACCCTTCCCAGATGGGCAGCAACAGTTGCTTCGCTAAGGTTTTGTGGATATCTTTCTTCCTTGGCTTTGTGTTAATACCCACCTGAAAGCCCCAGACAAGCAAAAACTTCTGCTTTCATAGAGGTACAAACAACTACTGGTGATCAGTTAATCTAGTGCATTTAATTAGCGCCACCTGGCTGCTACTTACAGCACCTTCTTAATTCCTATGGAAACAGTAAGGGTGTACTTAGTTTATCATACACTGCTTCTGCATTTTGGTTAAATAAATTTTTTTTAAATAATTTTGTTAAATATATCATCACACAGTGTAATATGTCATGTTTTGCAGTTTATCTGATATTTTATTTACCTAATTTTAAGACCCACTATAAACCAGATTATTTTTCATTATGTCCTCATATGTAAAGCCTCAGAACCGGAAGCGGGTGTATTTTCCTTTTAATGTAGCATTACAGCTGAATGTTGCTTGGTAACTTGGGCGAACAAACTCTGCAAATTGTGGTGTTGTGTCACTTGTGCAATGTTAAATGGTGTTATTGCTTCACAATTCTCCGCTGCATTTTTAATAGTTAATTCAAACACTAACCCGAAGCTTCAAAACATGTGAGGTTCCAGGGCCAAAATGCAATGGACAGATATGAAATGAGCAACAGATGGCTGGAACCGATGAGGAGAGGAAAACAACACTATTGAGCTGAGCCGGAGAGGCATTTGGGCAGATTTCAGTGCTGCCGTCTCCATCATCATAAACCATTCATTTGTCTTGAAGAGAAGGGCTCCTCAAAAACAAGTGCCAATAACTGCTCATTACACAGAGATTTACCATGGATTATACATCCCCATACACTTGTACACTTCACAAACAATAAGGACCTCTTCTGACTTCATTCAGCAGAGGATTTGATTTGGTGCTGTTCAACTGTTGTGTATTATTTTCCCTAATTTCCTAAAAGAGGAAATCATATTAGCAGCACAAGTAATGAACTAAATCTTTTATTTAAAAGAAATTTGCAGCTGCAAACCAATCAGTTTAGCTGAAAGTGACACACCCAAAAATAATTATTGCCAAACCCTTTATTTCTCTTCAGCTTCTCAGCATTCATCTCTGTATATAAGAAATGGACATGGCCTCAAGTTCTGAACATTGAAGCAAATGAAAGTGAAATGAATTAAATATGCATTCTTTCTAGTGGCCAGCAGAGGATTGGTCTCCATACTTATGACAAAAGTAAACATATCGTCTAAATTGCTAGCTTCAAGTCATCTCCACCATAGCATACAGTTCATTTTGAAAATTCTTGTTCCATTTAGAGTAAAATAGACAATAAATTCAGGATATGCTTTAGGATGTGGTTGTGATTAGCAATTGTGCTACCATAAGAGCACTGAGTTGATTTCTCAGTGAGATCCACCCTTCGCTTGTTCAGTATTCAGATGCAGTAAAAGACACCTTAAGAAATCAGCTGTTCAGGTTTTCAGATAAATATATTTTGTTTTAAGCCTTTTTGTTTTTACTGGAGGCCTATGGGCTAGCCTGCTAACTTGTCTTATTCTAATTTTTCATAGTTTATCAGTGCAAATAAAAAACCTACAGGCTAGCCTGCTAACATATCTTATTCTAAATTTTCATTGCTTTCAATGCAAATAAAAAACCTAGAGGCTAGCCTGCTAACTTAGCTTATTCTAATTTTTCATTGTTTATCAATGCAAATAAAAGCAAACAAGCTAAATTATTGTAGACAACAGCCGATGGCTTCGCGATGCTTTTCGGCAAACATCATTCCACTTTAGCTTCCCACACAAACTGCTGCCAAAGCTTCCTCAAATGAAATTGGTTGATAGCACTTGAACCACAAGCAGACTACAAACAGAAACCAAAAGTCTTGCTCCTTGTCTGTAGATTCATATGTATATGCTATTTACAGACATTATTTTCACTACCATTCCCTCATATATAACACATGCACCTTGCTAACCTAGTTAGCTAGATAGTGCTAATCGGCTCCACCTTCCTATCAAACTCTGATCACATTTGGCTTCAAAGGACCAAGATGGAGAAGGCCGTCTTTTACATACAGCTAACTAATGCGTTCATCATTAGTTGTTTCCAAATCAGCTGCTACAAACTTCAGGCAAGGTTGGCAGCTAACTGGGAAATATTCAGAAGGTCTCAACATTGTTTCAGGAGTTGGTGGTGATCATATTAAGAGAAGAGGGCATGACTTTTTGACGCGCCCAGAAATACTTCAAATAAATACTAATTTAATGGTTTAAACACTTTGCCTATCCAATTCTGTAAGGTGATGCGAGTAGCCGTGACATAAAGAAATGGGAACAGATCTAATACTATTGTCCTAGCAAACTTTCTGCAGTGAATCACTTTAATATAAGAGATGATTCTACTCTGTAAAGCAAAGTTGTTACCATTAATGAGTATTCAGTTCATTTTAAGTGTCCCAGTCAGTCATTAATATTAACCAGGACCCTGAAGTAAAAGCAAGACATTTCATTTATTTTATAAATCTGTCCTTTAACTGCTGTGACATTTCTATTAAAAAAAAAAAAAAAAAAAAAAAAGGGAGGGGGGGGGGGGCTACTTAATGTGTGAGTGTTGATGTTAAACTTTACCCATAACAAAGGCACACAGAACATTTAAACACGTGCACGCACACACACACACACACACACACACACATGATTTATACCTCTACCATGGTCCGCCACTGTCATGTAAGGAGTGATTCACTGAGCAAAGCTTGCTTCGCTGGGAGCTTACGGTAGAGACGATGAGGAGGCCCGTTACCTAGCAACCACAGTGATTGTCTCATGCTCTCCAGGTGTAACTTCCATGAAGAAGGTAGCTCGATGTGAACCAAGAGGCTGCTATGCTGTTTGAAACCCTGTTATTCTTGTGATTGAAGAAACAAAAGGGAACTGAACACACGTTGTGCTTGTCCACTTGAGTTTAAAAAACAAACAAAAAGCTGGTGAGCTTCAAGGTTTAAGAGAGAATCTCATGAGCTGAGGTGGTTTTCCCTGTCACACTGACTCATCAATCAAGCTTCAGTCTCTCTCTCTCTCTCTCTCCACACTTTTCCTTTCTGTGATCAGTGTTATAATTAATCAAACAACACCACGCAGCACTCTAATTAATCTCACCGCTTACTGCAAGTTTCAAGTCAGACGTCTTTGCAGCTGTCAGTCATCTGCAGGTAGATCAGCGTCAGGGCCACCAGTGGAAACGATGATCTCATTTCGATGTGCTTCTTCAGAGTTGTCTGAAAGCATCAGTTTAATTGCGCTCACAAGTCAAGGCCCCTTTTAAACTTGCAGACACAAAGAACTTTTTAATTTTTCATTCAGACAAGAAAAAAAATTGTTTCGCAAATATGTTAGTAGTTTTCCCCGTCTTCTTCTGTCCTCGACTGCTGTACATTTCAAGTTGCATTTTAGTTCATGAATGGTTGTGAAATTAATTGGTTTTATTCCCCTTAATAATCTTTATCTTGCTTCCTTTCGTGCCTTTTCAAACAGACTTTTGAAAACCTATAAACACTGGCAGTGGCGGCTACTTGTTGACTTTTCTGAATGTGGTGGGGAGCATGATGAAAAGTGACAGTGGCTCTTCCCAGGTGAGAAAGCAATTTAAGTCATGATTGTAGCTATACATACCTGTCCATACATCACCGGCATGGCTGTGAACTGTATAAAAATACCTCATGTAAAAATATATCAGACCATGCAGAGAATATCATAAGCGTGTCTGCACTGATGTATAACACTTTTCTTTTATCACCACAACAAAAGTGTGTTATTGGCTATAAATTTGATTTTTTTTTAATAACTTAATTTTTTTTTTTGGGGGGGGGGGGGGGGGTCCACCACCATCTATCTCATCCCAAACTGTTATCCAGTCCTCAGTTATATATTTTGATACAATGAGTGCAGGGATGTTTTTGATTCAGCAGCTGATATTGCTTGAAATGGCTCCAGGTATTCTTTGGCCAAGAGTCTGTTCAACATTTTAGAGAAGTGGGTTCTAGACAGAACCACTGTAGGCTCCCAGGAGAGGTGAGAGGTGAGAGGTGAGAGAGAGAGAGAGAAACAGAGAGAGAGAAACAGAGAGAGAGAAACAGAGAGAGAAACAGAGAGAGAGAGAGAGAGAGAGAGAGAGAGAGAGAAACAAAGAGAGAGACAGAGAGAGACAGAGAGAGAGAGAAACAAAGAGAGAGAGAGAGAGAGAGAAACAGAGAAAGAGAGAGATAGAGACAGAGAGAGAATGAGAATAAGAGAGAGAGAACAAGAGAGAGACCGAGAGAGAGAGGAAACAGAGAGAGAGAGAGAGAGCGAGCAGAGATAGAGAGAGAGAGACAGATAGAGAGAGACAGACGTCGAGCGAGAGACCGAGAAGATAGAACAGAGAGCGAGACAGAGAGAGAGAAACAGAGAGAGAGAGAGAGAGAGAGAGAGAGAACAGGAGGACAGAGAGAGCAGAGGCGACAGAAGAGAGAGAAAGAGAGAGAGAGAGAGACAGAGAGAGAGACAGAGAGAGAGAGAAACAGAGAGACAGAGAGACAGAGAGAGAGAGGAAGAGAGAGAGACAGAGAGAGAGAGACAGAGAGAGAGAAACAGAGAGAGAGAGACAGAGAGAGAGAAAACAGAGGAGAGGACGAGAGAGAGACCAGAAGGACAGAGAGAGAGGAGCAGGAGAAGAGAAGAGAGAGAGAAACAGAGAGAGAAACAGAGAGATAGAAACAGAGAGAGAGAGAGAGAGAGAGAGGTGCAGCAGTGAGGTGGACTGTTAGGGTCTGAGGTTTGGGAAACAGTGCCATCTATTGAATGTACTTCTCTTCAATATACATTATAGGAGCAATCAGTCTCATTTGGAGCTGACAGCAAAGGTTTAATAGAGACATTTCTTTGTCCGCTGAACATGTCACTGCCATCAGACGCACAGTTCACTCAGTACATGGAAATTTAAAGAGAGGGAATATTGGTGAATAGCTCAAGATTTATCTCTTAAAGTCTGTATACTGTAAAATATATATAATATATAAGTTTAAATTGTATTTTTAAAAATCCCTGTGGCTGACCTTTTTTTTTAGGGTGATGCATTGTTTATTGTTGGTTTTTATTGTTTTCTGAGGTGGACAATTGCCATTTATTCTACGATACAGTCAACCTTTGTTGTCAAACTTGCTAGACATTAAGGAAATGCTCTCTTCTATGCAATGAGTATGGGTGTGCTGCATGTCTTCCATAACTATTTAACTATAATTAAATGATAGCAAAATCTCTGCAGGCATCAGGGTGAAAACCTGGCTCTCAGCACAGGAATCTTTTATAATGTTCATTTTACAGTATTTATGATGGGTTCATCTGTTTCATAAGTATTTAACATACTGTAGAAAGTCAGAAATTTACATAAAAATGAAAATGCTTTATTATAAAAGAAATATTTTGTATGATTGGAACTTAGCTTCAATATCCCATCATCTGCTGTTTATACACTAGCTTTTGCTTGTGGGCTGCTAGTTATGGTTGAAATTACTATACAATCAAACTTGCTTACAATTAAAGTTATATTTAGTTATAGTTATGGTTATACGGTAGTTTTAGGCTTAAAACTGTATTATTCATTAATCCAGCATTGCAAAAAAAAAACCCCACTTGCTTATTATTAGTTGATCCCACCTGTAATAATCTGAGATACCACGAGTGCAGCAACACTGTATTAATATTTGCTCACATTTAAATGTTCATTTGGAAATCAGTAATCTTAATGTTCCAAAGCAGTTAAATGGTGGTGAGAGTAGTAACAATGCACAACAAGCACTCACTACTCTGTGAGTGGACCTTGTAAATTATGACTATGACGCTTTATTCATCAACAGCTACTACTACCTACTGTATCATAAGGTTTCCAGGGATCCTTTTAACCTGACGAATGTATTTATCAGCAGTCATGCTCATGGTGGCATGAACCTACAGACTGGCTCTGACATCACAGAGGTCTGTAGGAGTTTGTGACAAGATCAGATGAGAAAGGACTTATTCACCAGCGCCGTGGTTGATATTCACAGTGAAAGACAACCGTCAATGCCCAACTGCTCACAATGCTAATTTCTGACACATCTCTGTGAATTTTATGCAAGATCTGTGGTGACATGCAGTGACCAGTGAAACTGTGCATCATAGTTATAGCTATCATAGAGGGTGGTAACAGCGCAGTTAATACTTGCAATAGAGTCATCAGTTTGTAACAGTTCACACGCAGACACTTATACAGTAGTTAAACGTGCTATTTAAAGCTGCAAGCTGTAAATGCAGAATTACAGCATTTTGTCATCATCCTGCGAAAACCATCCATGATTCTAGTTATGCAGCATTTGTAACTGCAGACTAAAAAGCTTAGAAGAAAATGTTTGGTTGTTTTTTTTGTTTTTTTTTAGTGGATATCAGCATTTCTGCTTTTATTGTTGCCAAATATAAAGCCTAAGAGTTATCACAAGTGTAGACATTTCTGCCTCCATAACCGTTTTAACACAGACATAGAATAGAATAGAGAATAGAATGCCTTTATTGTTATTATACAGGATGTACAATGAGATTGGAGGCATAATAAAGCTGATGAGCCAATATGACAGATCGATGCCAGTGTGGACAGTACTTATGTCTTTGGAATGGTCCGTGTAGCTTTTCACAATAGTGAGGCCACAGGCCCAGCGATTTCTCTGGGGAGGAGCAGGATGTCTTGGATGAGATCAGGCCCGAGCAATGCCTCGCACTGACATGTGTCAGCCTCAATTAGTTTTGACTGTTCAATGTGATGACCCCTTCAGCTGTAATCTACCACTACTGGCTCTGACAGATTAACAGTGCTATTAATGTCTAGATGTTTTTTGCCCCTGCTGAGGACTCACAGAGTGCGTTATTGATCAGAGGTGTGTTTTTCTTCAGTGGGAACCACTCAATGATAGGGGAGTATTTCATGTTAGGTTAAGACCAAAACACGCAGTGGCACATTGTAGCAGCGTAGTGCTTTGAAGGTGGGCTGTTTTTTGTTTTTTTTTTAAATCAAATATTGTGTGGGTGAATATATACAGAGAGATAAGCAAAGTCTTCCTTGATATTGTACCTCAATTAGTGATAAATTTACTGACTTAAAAAAGTAAAATTTGAAAAGTAATAAATTTATAAGTCAGGTCCCATTTCCCTGCAGGGACTCAACTCTTTTCCATCCTGGTCTTTTCCCTCATGGTAGAGTTTTTTTCCTTTCCAGATACTCTTCACTCTTGCTTGGAGCCTGAAAACTCATCTCTTCAAGACATACCTCATGTTGTTCTCACCTCACTGAATCATATCCCTTTTCTCTAAACCATATTATCTTCCTTTTCTACACCCTTACAAAATAAGATCCTTCTGCAATCTCATTTGCTGTTATTTTATTTCAATTATCATTGCTTCTGTGGAAAAAAAGAAGAATAAAGTCGCCATGAGAAAAATATAATTTAACGCAAGAATTCCTAGTTGATGGCAGGTGTATGAATGCGTTGCTCGTTATTCTGATGCACCCATTAAAGTCATTCTTTGTAATCTTTTATAATATGAAATGTATGAAAGATATCACTGCAATGCTGAAAAATAAGTCACCTAATTTGAAGAGAGAAGTACAGTGGAAGGTGTAAGATCCCCATCTGGTGGTCAGACCTGAAAACTGCTGTCATAAAGAGAAGGTCTACAAATACCTTGTACTTTCTTCCTTGTACCACATACAGTACACTTTAACAGGTACACTTGTTCAAGCGCTTGTTAATGCAAATATCTTATCAGCCAATCACATGGCAGCAACTCAGCGCTTTTAGCCGTCTAGACATGGTTAAGACGAGCATAAGAGCGAAGAAGAAATGTAATTTAAGTGATTTTGAATGTGGTGTGGTTGTTGGTGCCAGATAGGATGCTCTGAGTATTTCAGAAACTGCTGATCTGCTGGGATTTTCACACACACAACCATCTCTAGGGTTTACAGAGCGTGGTCCAAAAAAAGAGAAAATATCCAGTGAGCGGCAGTCCTGTGGGCAAAAATGCCTTGTTGGTGTCAGAGATCAGAGGAGAAGCATGCTTTGAGCTGACAGGAAGGCAAGAGTAACTTCAACTAATCACTTGTTATAACCAAGGTATGAAGAAGAGCATCTCTGACGGTAACACACATCAAACCTTGAAGCAGATGAGCTACAGCAGCAGAAGACCACAACGAGTGTCACTTCTGTCCGCTAAGAACAGGAACCTGAGGCTACTATTCACACAGACTCCCCAAATTTGGACAACAGAAGATTGGATACATTTTTCCTGGTTTGATGAGTCTCAATTTCTGCTGCGACATTCAGATTGTACAGTCAAAATTTAAACAACATGGATCCATCCTGCCTTTTATCAACAGTTCAGGCTGCTGCTGGTGGTGTAATGGTGTGGGTGACATTTTTTTTAACACACTTTGGGCCCCTTAATACCAACTGTTTAAACACCACAGGCCACCTGAGAATTGTTGTTGACCATGTCCATCCCTTTATGATGAACTCTTCTGGTGGCTGCTTTCAGCAGGATAACATGTCGCAAATCTCAGATCATCTCCAGCTGGTTTCTTGAACCTGACAATGAGTACACTGTAGTCAAACGGCCTCCACAGCCACCATATCTCAATCCTGTAGAGCAACTCTGGGATGTGGTGGAATGGGAGATTTGCATCATGGATGTGCAGCTGACCTATCTGCAGCAACTGTGTGATGCTATCATGTTAATATGGACCAAAATCTCAGAGGAATGTTTCCAGCACCTTGTTGAATCTATGCCATGAAGAATTAAAGGCAGTTCTGAAAGTAAAAGGAGGTCCAACAAAATGTACTTTATAAAGTAGCTGCTGTCACTTTCTGACAAGATTTCAGAAAATCTTTGCTTTCAGTTGGGCTTTTAAGCAGAACTGCGCCACAACACCTATGCCTTAACATCTTGTACCATGATTGTATCCTTCAGAATGACAATCATGGTGCTTCAGTAAGCGTGATTAAACCTTACCTGACTGCATGACAAAGTATTGGAAATGGAATGAAGCATTTACTGTACACTGTCTGATCAACTCCTCATGCTCCTGAGCTCAGGCGTAGCTTTGGAGCTGCTGTTCACTTACAGCAACAGCTGACCTGGCAGCAGCACTGTGTGCCTTACCTTTAACAGAATGTGAGAGAATTGGGTCATTGTGAGAAAACATGGGCCCTCAGAGTCACTGCTGCCAAACGGTGTAAAACCTGATGTGACCTGCAATAACTGAATTTGTTTTGGTGGTAAAGGAAGTGCTGGGTTTATTTCAGACTGTTTAAAAAACCTGGCTGTAGCTGACCCATAGTGTCTGGCAGTCCTTGTTTTCATTATGGACTCTCGTGTGTGTGTGTGTGTGTGTGTGTGTGTGTGTGTGTGTGTGTGTGTGTGTGTGTGTGTGTGTGTGTGTGTGTGTGTGTGTGTGTGTGGCCAAATTACCAAGTAATTCACTTGTAAATCACTTGTCCTTCAGTACCAAGAGATTTACTTGGTGAAATTACAGTGATAATGTTTGACTCTATTGTCCCCCATAAAAGCCTCCATGGATCAAGTTTTTTTTCTCATGCTTGTGGCCCATTGTGTGCACTTCCCATTATGGTAAGACTTGTGGTTTTTATGACATCACTCATTAGCGTGCAGATATAGGTGGTATAGGTTGCTTTATTATTTTTGCACCAGTTTTCTAGATTTTCAGTAATATGACAAACAATAGATGGAAATGTCTCATAGAAAGTTTTAATAGCATTTCACTCTCATCCTCAACGTCATCAGTCATAAACTAGTTTTTCCTTTATCGGGTAAAACAAGTCAAAACTGTATTCCCAGCATGTGCAAATTCTGAAAAGCATCTTTTGTTCTGCAGGTTTTTTGCACCACTCTGAGATTAGCTGCCTTATTATAGCAGAGGGGCTGGTATGCCCAGGTGTTGCTGGTAGCCATGTTGTCACAGGCAACACCTCCTTGTAGGTTCTCCCGAGGCCAGATGTCTCAGGTGAAGTGCCAGAAAACAAGAGCAGCGTCTTAGAAATCTTACACTAGACATGCCAGTCCCTCCTCCTCCAGGCCTATGGCAGTACAATGGCGAGGTCAAGATGCTTCCCCTTGAAGGACCTGTGCAAATGCATGGTCAATCCATGCCAGAGATTTACTGGTGCCTGTCAAAGCACTAATCCAAAAACCCACTAATCTACAACAGTGATGAAAGAGCTAGTCAAACTAGCCTGGAGCTCTGCCAGTGTAGTGCCATGTCACCAATATTATTTGTGATTTTCACGAGCAGATCCCCTGGGTGCAGCAGAGGATAACCTCAGTCCCCTTTTTGCTATTGATCTAGTTCTTTTGGCTTCACTGAACTCTGAACTCCAGTGCAAACTGGTGCAGTTTGCAGCCAAGCGTGAGGAAGCTGAAATTAGAGTCAGTAGACTCTGAATCCATGATACTCTGCCATTGCCTCTGGTTTAGGAGGTCAACCATGGAATTTCACATTCTTGTTCACAAGACAGTGTCGGGGGTGTGTGGGATCAATAGGCACTGGCAGTGATGTTCATACTGTTGTCCTCTTCTGCAGGGAGGAGCTGCAGGGAAAAGTCTAATAAAACACTGTTGGCTGCCCCCCCCCCCTTTTGAACATTTACATAATGTTCAGTCATCAGCATGAATGGATTACATCATTCTGCACATAGCTGGTCCTTAAATGTTGTTGAGGTAAAACTGTTTGTATGACATATTTCTTATGAATTTTTGTGTGCAGTAAAATAGTCTGTGACTACTGTAGTGTAAACATTGTGAAAACCCTTCAAATACTGTTCAGTGTTGAACACTAGAGGGTGGCAGAGTTTTCTTCTCTCCCAACTTCACTGGATTGGACAGGATTTACTTTCACCTTGACATCATGGAGAAAAACTGTTACTTTGTTAAATGACTGCCAGGTATTTTGGGTCAGAGTTTTCTGTTTTATCTTTTCTGTATATTTGACCTGGATTTTAACAGGTTTAGTCTGGCTAAGGTTGTGATATCGGATGACCCATATGCTTCAGACATGTGCTACTCTCTCCATTAACCTTTGGCCCTAAACCCAAATCTTCATTTTTACTGGCACATTAATCTGAAATGGTGTGAGTGTCGTAGCAGCTGCGGTGTAAATAACTCACAGACTGTCGGTGAGTTTCCACGTGGCTTTGATACAGTTGCTGTGTGGCGATGCGGTCTTTCTTTCTGAGGTCCTATACAGCACTTAAAAAATACCACTGTGCTAAATTCAGTGTAAGTTACAGTGTTAGACTGAGCTTTTACAGCCAAATGACCTTCATCTCTGAAAATGACTAGCTCTCATTATGTTCATATGGCGTGTGGCTTGAATCTGAAACTAGCAGTGCTTCCTAACTAATCACATGCTTTGCTCTGCATTGTTTTGTTAAGACTGGATTGTTTTGCTAAGTGATTTTCATACAAATCCCTGTGGAAGAAATATTCCCCAAATCCCTCATAAACTTCATTGTATTAGCAGCTGGCCAAAAGTATCAAAAGAACTGGTCAGAGGAGGATTAAGCTTTATTGTCAACCTAATTGTTATTTATATTTTAGATAGAGGGATTTTTGTCATTGAGGGATTTTATGCTTTGTCATTCTGTACAGGATTTCCCTCTGCCGGGGGGAAGAGAACTCCTACTTGGTTCCTGCTAAGCAACTTCCTCCAGAAAGGCTGCTCAAACAATGCATACCCAAAGCTGGCTTCTCATCTGAAATCTCACTATATGTACACACACATGCTGCATGTACAGTATTTCAAGTTTCAGTCCTTCCCATTTTTCTCCAAAATGTTTATATTTCATGTATATTCCTCTAATTTGACTATGTGTCAAATAACTATTAAGAAGTTATTCATCAGCCTAAACCTGACTTGTACCAAATGAGCTCCCACACAAAATGACAAAGTCAGACTTGTTAATTTTTGCGGCACTGACTTCAGGAATTAGGCTACAGTGTTTTAAAAGTGGGTTAACTGATCCCCAGCCTGTCCATTATAGCTCTGTTTGTCCTGGTTTTTTGACAAGCTGCACTGACGGTGTGGTTCAGTTCTGTGCTGTGCCAGGTTATGACGCAGGTGGGGAAGAGCCTGGTTGGAAATAGTACTGAGTTTCTCAGGAACCCACCAGGTGGTGAGTAAACCTGGCATTGCCAGGAATAATCCAAGGTCACTATTTAGCAGGCATGGGACATTCTCCAACACAGACATACTGTATCTATTTGCCATGGGACATATGCATGTGTTTTTCAAATGTGTACTTACAGTAAATACTGCACATCTCTATTATTTTGCATGTAGTCTGTCTAAGAATGTGTTCTTCAATCTTCAATCATCCAGGGAGTGGACATTGAGATAGTGGACTCTTATAAGTACCTGGGTGTTCACCTAAACAATAAACTGGACTGGACTCATAACACTGATGCGCTCTACAGGAAGGGTCAGAGCAGACTCTACCTGCTGAGAAGGCTGAGGTCTTTTGGAGTGCAGGGGACACTCCTGAAGACCTTCTATGACTCTGTGGTGGCATCAGCCATCTTCTATGCAGCAGTATGTTGGAGCAGCAGCTTGTCTACAGCTGAGAGGAAGAGGATAGACAAGCTCATCAGGAAAGCCAGCTCTGTCCTAGGATGTCCTCTCGACTCAGTGCAGGTGGTGGGAGACAGAAGGACTCTGACCAAAATAACATCACTGATGGACAAGGTCTCCCATCCCATGCATGAAACTGTTGCTGAGCTGGAGAGCTCCTTCAGTGACAGACTGCTGCATCCTAAATGCACAAAGGAGCGTTACCGCAGATCCTTCCTCCCAGCAGCTGTAAGACTTTATAACCATCACTGCTCCCAACAAAAACCACAATAGCCTACACAATGTAGAATAATATTTAATATACTGTAAATAGTCCGGCCTGTTAAGGTTCAACACACAGGCACATCATGTACATTGTATATAGTGTTATTATTATTAGTAGTATTAAGGTTAATATTGTTTGTTGATTTTATATATATTCTTTTCTTAATAGTGTGAATTATTATATCTTTATTTATATTTATAATAACTGCGGCTGCTGTTACACCCAAATTTCCCCTCTGTGGGACAATAAAGGCTGTTTCTTCTTCTTCTTCTTCTTCTCTTCTTGCTGATCAAATGAGTGCAGTTTAATCACTGAGTACTTATTATGTGCTTTGTGATTGTGAGTTTATGAATTGTAAATGTAGTGTTTCTGCAGTGAGAGCCACTGTGTGGAAGATGCACGTTGGATCTCATAGAAGAGCTCGGTGACTGTGTGCAGCTCCTTAACAAAGACGAGCACCGAAAAGCATCGTTTGACACACTGTCATTTGTCCATGGTTAGAAACTTTGCTGGTGGTAATTAGGCCACATTTAAAAAAAACACACTTCTACACAGATTTGAACTTTATTGAAAGCATTTTAAAAGCAAGATTACAGACGTTTGAGATAGCATTTGGCTCATGTAGCAAATCTACTTCCATCAAACAGCAGCATGCAATCCCTCCCGTGAAGTTTTCTTTCATATCCTCTTTTTACATTTTGAAAACATACGCTTCAACTTTGTAAATGTTAAATGACTAAATTCAACAAATATTTGAAGACAGGAGGGTTAATTCTATACTGGGTGGGACTCTTCTCTGCTGTGATTGGTTGATTTGGCATTAGAAGAGCGGGTAAATAGGTTGTTGTGGATTTAGTGAAGTTTCTACACCCTCCTGGTACCAGGTTGGACCCTGTTTTGCTTTCATAACTGCCTGAATTCTTTGTGACATAGATTCAACAAGGTGATGGTAAGATCCTTGTGCCACCCCCCACACCACCAGCAGCAGCTGCCCATACAAAGCAGGATGGATCCATGCTTTCATGTTGTTTACACCAAATTCTGACCGTACTATACAAATGTTGCAGCAGAAATCAAGACTCATCAGAGGAAGCAGCATTTTTCCATTTTTCTGTTGTCCAGTTTTGGTGAGCTCATGCAGACTGTAGTCTCAGCTTCCTGTTCTTAGCTGACAGAACCTGGTGTGGTCTTCTGCTGCTGTAACCCATCTGCTTCAAGGTTTGACATGTGCATTCAGAGATGCTCTTCTGCATACCTTGGTTGTAATGAGTGGTTATTTGAGTCACTGTTGTCTTCATATCAGTTCGAAGCAGTCTGGCCGTTCTCCTCTGATCTTTGGACAAAAATGTCAACAAGACATTTTTGGCCAGAGAACTGCTGCTCACTGGATATTTTCTTGTTTTCAGACAATCCTCTGTAAACCCTAGAGATGCCTGTGTGGGAAGATCCCAGTAGATCAGGAGTTTCTGAAATACTCAGACGAACAACCATGTGCCATATTCAAAATCACTTAAATCATCTTTCTTCCCCATTCTGATGCTCGGTTTAAACTTCAGCAGGTCCCCGCGCCCCTGTTTACATGCCTAAATGCACTGAGTTGCTACCATGTGATTGGCTGATTAGATATTCACATTAACAAGCAGTTAAAAGTGACCCCTGAATGCAGCCTTTTTTCAAAATACTTTGCTACCTGATTGAAATGCAGATAGTTTAAGGAAGTCTCTCCCTGCTCTGCGTGGGGTTTCTCTGGGTATTCCGGTTTCCCCCCACAATCCAAAGACATGCACTTACTGGGGTTAGGTTAATTGGAAAACACTAAATTGCCCATAGGTGTGAATGAGAGTGCGAATGTGAGTGTGGATGTTGTCTGTCTCTCTGTGTTGGCCCTGCGACAGGCTGGCGACCTGTACAGGGCAGGGTTATTATAGTTAACGAAAACGAACGAAATAACGAAAACTGAAATTGAAAAAACATTGTCGTTAACTGAAATAAATAAAAACTATAATTAAAAGGAAAAAACGATAACTAATTAAAACTGAATTGTGAGTTTACAAAACTAACTAAAACTAACTGAAATTATCGATAAACTGACTTTCATTTACTTGTTTTTTTTGGGGTTTTTTTTTAAGCCTTGTGGATTGATATGAAATCATTGTTTCCGCTCTCCGAGTTTAAGCTGGGAGCGCCACAGGACAACTGTGTGAGTGCGCATGTGCGTGCGCTCACCGCGCTGGTCCTCAAAGTAATGGCTGCGGTCTGCAGAGAAAGCGGCAGAGTCCCGTATGGAGGTTCTTTGAGTACAAACACCTGCACACGACCACAAGATAATTAACACACACAATCCAGCTACACAAGCATAAATGCGGACATGAGGTCGGCAACTTTTGTAGGTTGTGTACAGAGGCCGCAAAGACCCTGCAGGTTTAATTAGCGAGCATCTAACCAAGCTAGCTCCAAAACAGAAGCAGCTTCAGGTGGTGAGAACATCAGGATGCAGCTGGATTTGAGCTTTGACTCCTTCAAAGAGTTTGTTTTTGTTTAACACCACATGTAGGCGTTATTAATCTGCTGCACTGATGCTGAAGTTTATTGTGGAGTTTATTGTAGAATTTATTGAGTTTGGGAGTTCATGTTTTTCTTTGTTTCTCCCTGTTGATGTTCATGTGTGTCCTTAATATTACACACATTTAGCATGTCTTGTGAACAGTTGGTTGTTGACTATATTTCTTTAAACTGTATCTTTTGTCAAGTTTTCATTACACAATAGTCACTTTTGCGCCTTGAATCTTACACCTGATCAGGTATGAAAATACTAAAACTAATACTGAAACTAACTGAAACTAACTAAAACTAAGCATGAAACCAAAAATAAAAACTAATAAAAACGAGCAAAACCACTCTGAAAACTAATTAAAACTAACTGAATTAGAGAAAAAAAAGTAAAAACTAACTAAAACTAAACTATAATGTAAAATCCAAAACTATTATAACCCTGGTACAGGGTGTACCCTGCCTCTCGCCCTATGTCAGCTGGGATAGGCTCCAGCCCCCCCCCCCCCCCCCCCCCCCCCCCCCCGCGACCCTGAACAGGATAAGTGGAAGTGGATGGATGGATAACACTATCCAGCACTGTATGCCAAAACAAAAGAGCTCATGAAAATAGTTTACACATTATACCTTATATAGTTTTATACATTATACCTTGAAAGCTACCCCAAGTTTCTTCTTGAAAAGGAAACTTTTTTAAAACTTAAATTTAGATTTAAAGTTGACAGTTTTATTGTTGGCAGGCCCCCCAAATTATAATCAGTCATTACTTTTTTGCCTATTGCACACAAGGAAAACCTCAAAAAACAACTTATTAAATGAGGCTGTTGATTTCACTTTTTCAGGTGTGTAGAACACATAATGAGGGCAAACGAACAAACATTTAATAACTGAATCATTTGATATATATATATATATATATATATACACACAAGACTAATATATTTCTTTAGGTTTAATTGTAAATTAAGCGCAGATATCATTCTAGTATCTATTAATCCACGGCTTTTCTCTTCCATAGTTATTTCTAACATCAGGTCTGCCGGCTAAAAATGTACTTTCTCACTCTCTCCTGTGGTGGGTGTGCATCATTCTTACAGTTCCTGAGTTTGAGGTCATCTGGCCGGAATGTACAACTTCAAGTTCATTGTTCGGGTCTTGAATGCACGAGCAGAACAATAGAGAGCATTAGGACCCCGAGGCGTGGAAGGCTTCCCCCTCCGTCTCATTATCCATTGATTTGACAGCTTGCTCTGGCGACCAGTTAGAGAAAAGGATGCGAGGAGGAGGCGGCTTTAGTGCGGCGTGCCGAACTTTTCTAAAATTTCGTGGCTGTTTGCAGGACAACAGAGATTCACTGCGATGTCTGTTAACACAGCTGCCCATTATTCGACACACGTTCAACTGGATAGCTGATCCCGAGCTGGCGTGTGGATTATTGCTCCTGCTGTGGGGTTTTTTTTTTTTTGGTAGATAGATAAACCAGTTTAACGGATCGATCTGATAAGATTCAGGTTCAACGGACTGAGGGGCCATATCCTGGCTTTCTTTTTTGTTTTGTTTTTTCATTTTGGAGCTGTCGGTCGGTGCAGCTTTACACTTAAAGCTGAGACCGGGGACGCACACATGTAGGCTGCAGTCTCCGCTTGGCTCCTCGATCCCTCAGCTCTCTCCGGATAAAAGTTGGTATCCCGTGTGGGATAGCGTTTGATAGCGGATAGATAAAGTGAGAGACAATATGTCGCTAAGCAGAAGTATTGAATTTGAACATTTTGAGGAGCGAGACAAACCGCACCGGCCACCGAGGACCAATTCGGGGTCCGGGTCTCAGTGTGGCTCAAGAGGCAACGGGCTGGTCCCCAGCCCCGCGCACAGTGCGCACTGTAGTTTCTACCGCACACGCACTCTCCAGTCCCTTACATCCGAGAAAAAGGCCAGGAAGGTGCGCTTTTATCGCAATGGTGACAAGTATTTCAAAGGTTTGGTGTATGCCGTATCTAACGACCGGTTCAGATCCTTGGATGCCCTCCTCATGGAGCTCACACGGTCCCTGTCAGACAACGTCAACCTTCCTCAAGGAGTCCGGACGTTGTACACGCTGGATGGGGGCAGGAAGATCACCAGCCTGGACGAGCTAGTAGAGGGTAAGGGCGATGATGGATGAAGCCTATTACAATCACTTTGCGTGACCGCAAATGATGACAGGCGCTCAATACTTGAGATTAGAGCAGTGATGGCTTAATGTGCTTTGGCTCAGACATGCAATTGGATTTTGCCTTGAATATTGATTAAGTTGCCTGAAAACGTACAAAGCAGATTTTAAGAGAGTTGACTGCTGGTGCTGCAGTATTTCTCCAACATAACCACGAAAGTTTTTACTTGGTTCCAAATATCTGCTGCACTTAAACCCATCTGCTTACCCAGTATATGCTGGATGCAGTGCAAGGATACAGATTATCCTTGTATATGCACTGGCATAACTGTCCTAACATGTTTGACCCAGTGCCATACATGCACTCAAGCATGACAGACCCCTCCTCAGTACAGCTAATGCTCTGTTCTGCAAATGTGCATCACTGCCCATTGATCTCAGCTGGACTCCCAGCTGAAAGCCTACTCTATTTGTGAGCTTTTGTGGGGGTGAAAGTGCTCCGTGTTTCACTAAATGATTGTTAAAATGTTTTGCAGTAAATTGATCTTGGCCTTGGGGCTTGTAGGATAAAAAAAAATTGCCCTCCCCCATCCTGTATCTGTTAATTTCTTGTAGTATAAATGTGAATACAAAGATTGAACATGTAATTACAGTTTCAAACAAAAACAACTCGTGCAAATGATTCTTCCTGTAATCACAGCTATATTCAGCAGTATATTCATTTTGTTGAAGAGCTACGAGGCCGGAGAGCGCCTAGATAAATTTGGTAACTCACTGCAGAAATGAATACCCTACCCTTTCACTCTGTTCTGGGCTGTTTACTCAGTGGGGACAGTGGCCTCTCAGTAATAACTTAATCTCCATGTTCACTGTCTGCACTGTGACCTTACTGCAGACCTCTATTACTGCTCCTCCACACATGCTTGGTTTCCACTGACCTCTTACTGAAGTTATTAATCCTATTTTCATCTCACATCTTCCTAAATTTTAGTCTCTGTGCCACACTAATTTGCTTTACCCCATCCCTTGAGAGGCTGGGGAAGATTTAGGCCAGTGCCTGATCTAAATTCTTCTACAAGAGTTGTTTAACAAACTGCACCAAGGTTGTTTTGGTGCACTGACTTCACCTCTAACTGATATTCCAGTAGCTCACATTGCCAGTGATTTTAACTGGTCATTTCACCCTCATTTTTATTACTTTATCGGTTTTTTATTCTTCCAAAGAAACTGTTCTGGTGGTGTTTGCAGAAGAATTTTGGTATCGGGATGAATGCAGTCAGCAGTTTTGATACTGGAAAGTGGAAGAATGGTCTGGGAGATCGTATCACAGATTGTTTGACTGTAAGAATGCAGACATGGTTAGAAAGATAAAGGGAGGTACTCACTGAGGAATTGTTTTTTAACCACTTTATTTTGAAGTTAGTTCTGTTATTACAGTTAAATAAGCCAAAAGTGTGCCTTCTTAAAGAGCATTTGCTTCCTTCTTGCCTCCATTGACTTGATTTGATTGTTTTTCTTGTCTTTTTTTTTTTTTTAATCTCACCAAATAGGGTCTATTTTCATCAGACATATGAAAATTATAGCTTTGATCGGTAAATGGAGATATTCCACTCCTGTGATTTGGTTTGGACAGACAGACCCTTTAAGGCAGGAATCTTAGGATATGGGTCAATCATAAGCATCTTTGTTGGCTGTTTAATTTCTACTTGAGCCTCTCAGATTGCAGGTGGGCCAGCTCGTCGATGTTTACACACCCATCTAATGGACAAAGAGAGGGAACATTACTGCACAACTCAGCAGTTTGCATCCATTGATTGAGGCATGCTGGGGCTCTTTTGTGTGGAAACCCAATCAGGCGCCATTCACATGTGCACCCCGTATGACTAGATGGGATTACAGAGCCAACCAGTCAACTTGAACTGCTGTGCTTGTGGAAAACAACAGCTATAGCCGATCCTGAAATGGGTTTAGAAAGAGCTTTGCAGGTTACGGTGGGGGTCCATAACATGCTGACAGGGGAATTCTAGTTAGGGCAATAACACGTTTGGGCCCCAGAGGGTCTTTATTCGAACCTAATAGGGAAGTTAAGCTTTTTAATGGTAGTGTTCAAATTGGCTTGTGGCATTAAAGCTTTTCAGCAATAAAAATATTTTGTATTTTACAGCTGTGTTGTAACGGCGATGCCTTTAGCAACAATGTGGAACGGGAAAACCGGGCAGCTGAAAACTAGTCCTGATTCTCATTGTGAATCAGAAACAGCTCTTTACTTTATATAAACTCATGCCAAACTGCATTTGCCCCCATATCACATGATTCAGTGCTTTATTTCTACAATATTGATTTTTTTTAATATATCTTTGATCATAATAGTTATCATAACGTTGGATGAACAAAGATCATCGAGAATTAATGTAGATGCTTTTTTCATTAATTATTAATTTTTATTGTTTTTCTCTAATTTTTCAAGCAGCCCCACTACAGTACTCTTAAGATGAGACCAAACTGTAAGTATTCTGGCAGTAATCCAGGTCTAATATTTCTTGGTGATATTGTGAGTATTAAGTCAGAAAACCATAACCTCATACAGGCTGAGAATATTTTTTGGAGTATTGGATCACTTTGGGTTTTTTTGGGTTTTTTTTTTTTTGGTGACAACAACTTCTAAGGTCCTAATATTAACACAGTAATAACAGAAAAGTGGTTGCTTATTGACATGACTTGGATGTTGGATTGGTGACCGCTGAGTCACCTCGTAAATGTGCTGGGCTGGTTAAACAGCCGTTAGGCCTGTCCTCATCTGTTGTCCACATGAGGACAGCAGCCAGTGGCGGGTGGCTGGGGCTTCTATCACATCGCTGGGGGGACGTCAGGGAATAGACCCATCACTACTCGCCATCTGAGGGCACGTCAGCATTCTGTCATTTCCCTGCAGATGTATTGCAGCCTCAGTTATATATTTTGTTTCAGTGCTCAACCACAGCTCAGTCCCTCCAGCTGCGGCCTAGCCTTTTAATTAGCCTTTGGTTAATTGCAAGCTTAATAAAACCTGGTGTCCTGGGACACAGTATCTCCATTGGCCTTCTTACACTCTAGTTCAATTCACTTGTCCTGACATACATCCAGTAACCAAAAAGGTGGGATTGATTCTTTATCAGCAGATTAACTGGTTAGAAAAAGATGGTGAGCACTTGCCACAAAGGTTTGAACATGTTTGTGGTATGTCAAACATTCATCTCCCTGCTGCTTAAATGAGACTTCCTGGACAGAAGCAGCCACTGGGGTGCTTATATTTATACAGAGATACAGCCATGAGTATAATGTATTTCTCAGTTTCTTAGTTTGTACAAGTTGATCTTTTGTGATCTTTTCTTTTCGTAGTAACCCTGTAATTATCACCACTGATTGGTGGTGATTATTTCCCAGAACTGAATTGAATTAAAAGAAAATCTCTTGTGAAGTTGAGTCAAACAGCTTTGTGTGGAATGTAGTACGGGGAGAAAAGATCTGTCATTTTCCAGCTCTTACTCATATTTGGAACGGACCAGCAGTAAGGAAGTACACATCCAACACTTTCGAAACAATCATCAGACATTCTTGCTGTGGTTTTTTGTTCACCCACCGAGCTCTCGCACTTATCACGACTTTGTTGTTAAGGAGAAACATTTGCGTGCTAGGGTGTTCAAAATGGAATGCTGGCTGATAAAACAACACGCTCGCCTTTGGAGGAAGGCCAATAAAGCAGCCCTGCAGCTGAAAGGGGAAGAGAGGACAGTATTACACTGTCAACTCTTCGTTATTCACATCACCATATGGGAGCAGTATTTAGTAAGGCATGCTATGGTTGATTTTTTTTTTTTTTTTTTTTTTTTTTTCTAGGTGTGTGTCTCTTTGTGTGCAGTAAATAGTAAAAACATTTTCATGTATAAACACGTATAACTCAATTTTATTTATATAGCACCAAATCACAATAAACAGTCAGCTCAAAGTGCATTATATTGTAAGGTAAAGACCCTACAATAACATGTATACAGTTTTTTTTAAGGTAACTTGTACATGTGGGTCGATCCAAGCATTATGAAGAACTTGCCACGGGTTCCTTGGAATCCCAGAGTGATGCAGTAATGTTACGATCAGGGCCATGAGGAGGCCATCCCACCTGTCGCAGGGCTCCTCGCTTTCCTCCCACTGATGATTCGAGTTCTTTATGTGGCTGTTTGGGCTAACCGATCAGCTGCTTAAAATAAGTTGCAAAAGTTTTTATGTGGAAATGTTTTGATTATCTTTGTAACACCTCATGCAACTTGTTTCTTCCTCCAGGAGAGAGTTATGTGTGCGCCTCCAATGAACCCTTCAGACGTGTGGACTACACCAAGAACGTGAACCCCAACTGGTCAGTGGGCAGCAAGACCAGCACGTCCCGCTCCCTCTCCTCTCTCTTCCCACTCAAGAGTGAGCCGCAGCGGGAATCCAAGGACTTCATCAAACCCAAGTTAGTCACGGTCATCCGCAGCGGCGTCAAGCCCCGCAAGGCAGTTCGGATTCTGCTCAACAAGAAAACGGCACACTCCTTTGAGCAGGTGCTCACCGACATCACAGACGCTATCAAGTTGGACTCCGGCGCTGTAAGGAGACTGTACACACTGGAAGGCAAGCAGGTAAGTCAGATGAATATTTATTTAACTGTCACTACATTATGACTGCCTTTAACTGTGTGTGAACACCAGCGCTGGTAATCACTACACAAACTAGAACCTATTCTTGTTTCAGTTTGTGTGGTGGTCTCATTGGCTAAAGTTACATAACAACTGGAACAAGTTAAACGTATCGTTTTCAGTGAGATGAAACTGGCTAATATGCTTATGGGAAACAGATGGAACAGCAAAGCTGAGCCTATCTCTAAAAACCACTGTGATTTATAGATTTCAGCTGTGTCAGCAGTCTAGATAATTAAAGTCCATTTAATCACCCATACATAATTTCACACCACAATTATTTCAACAGAACAGTAATGAATGCACTTTGGCGTGAAGCCTTTGTGCCATATCCATCACTATGGTATCCCTGGTTCATGCTCCTATTGTACCACATAAGCATATTGATGCTATAACCCTATCCATCTGGGACACACACATACTGATGTGTCCAGCTGTGTTCAGAGATGAGGTGAGCTACGACACATGGTGGCCCTCATCTAAGAGATTTATTGATGTCTCATCTGGTCTTTTTAACTTCTCTTTCTGCAGATAATCAGCTTGTTGATTATTGTTAATGTTAGCCAGATTAATTACAGTCAGATGCCTTTATTGTCCTTACACAGTGTATAATGTGTAATGAAATTGCAGAGCAGCTACAGCTTCAGATGCAAAAATGAAGAACAAGCATACAGTCAGTTATACAGAAGTTTTATATATATATATATATATATATATATATATATATATATATATATATATATATATATATATATATATATATATATATATATATATATATTTTTTTTTTTTTTTTTTTAATGCCAATTAACACTGACCCATATATAAATTATATATCATTATATAAAGAAATGAGGGGTGGCTCAAGACTTTTGTACAATATTGTATACTGTACGACCGATATTGGAATAGGTGTGTGTGTGTGTGTGTGTGTGTGTGTGTGTGTGTGTGCGCGCGCTTTAGTCATTTTATGTATTTTAAGCTCTACCCTTACAGGGGTGTCGATTGCATAATTAGGTCAAAGGCTACACTATGCTTTTCCATTTTGGACCAAAACCCTAAATGCATTTTTTTGGTAACAGTTTTTTGTTAAATGGCGCTTTAACAGTGGAGGTGACGACAAAAATTTTAAACTGGGACTCAAAGTCCGACAACCGAAACAGCTGATGTTTGTTTTCTGTGAGCTGACAGGAATCTTTCTGGGCTGGACAATCTGGACAAATGACTCATGAGAATTGTGATCCTTATCACCTTTGACAGAGCCAGCGCAGCATCCTTTCTGTCAGGCCAGCACTGCACAGGAACACTGACTCATCAAGATTATATAATAGTATCCAGAACATCGCTGCATTTATTTACATTATTTTAGACGGAAGCTTCGCCTAACAAGCGAAAGCACCCCGGTTCGATCCCGGGAAGAGACACTAATCACTTTGGGGTTGCATCAGAAAGGACATCCGACACCCAAAAAATCTTTCAAATCAAACATGCAGAGCTACGTGCGGTGGCGACCCCTTGTGAATAAGGGAAAAGTAGCTTTCAAAAAAACACTTCCTGTAGTGCAGGGATCCTCAAATCCAGGCCTCGAGGTCCAGTGTCCTGCAGCTTTTAGATGTGTCCCTGAACCAACACACCTGAATCAAATGGCCGAATTACCTCCTCAGTATGTAGTCAAGTTCTCCAGAGTCCTGCTAATGACTTCTATATTTGAGTCAGGTGTGTTGAAGCAGAGACACATCTAAAAGGTGCAGGACACCGGACCTCAAGGCCTGGATTTGAGGATCCCTGCTGTAGTGGATGGTCTCCAACTTGTAGTTTCCCTCTTTGACAATAAAAAGTCTGTTAGCAGACTCCATTTCCCATCTGACACAGAATCCATATGTGTGACATAAAGCCTTGATGTGTCTATTTCCATCATCATGGTAGATTCCAAGTAGATCAGCAATGCAGACCAGCTGTTTATTCCAGGCTTTTTAAGCTCCATATTGGCAGAAGCATAGGTCACTGGACTTTATAGGGTTCATTTGTATACCTCAGCACTCGTGATCAGTCCACCCTGCCTTACTGTTAGTGTTAAGAGTTGAGACTCTGACTAATCATTTGAGGTGAGAAGAGGTGGGCAGAATGCTAAAATTATTGCACTTCTTTTTCTTTTCTTCTTCTTCTTCTTCTTTTTTTTTTTTTTTTTTAAAAAGCAGGCAGCTATAGTCTGCCAGAATGAGGCACTGTGTTACAGGCCAAAATGTCTCTTTAACTTGTGGTGGTGAAACTGGTGATACCAAAACAGACAAGTTCAGTGTTGTGGGGACGGCCTGTGTGCTCAGTGGTGTTTTAAATTGAATCTTACGGTCTCCACTTATTTATTTTTAAGGAAAACATCAAAAACGACACCCGCAAACAAATCTGTGCTGCTAATACTTTTACTGGGTGGACCTAGATGATGATGATGATGATGATGATGATGATCATTCAATGCACATATTAAACAAATATGTAGGACTGCTTTTTTGCATTTGCGCAATATTTCTAAAATTAGAAACATCCTTTCTCAGACTGATGCTAAAAAGCTAATTCATGCATTTATTACTTCTAGGCTGGACTATTGTAATTCATTATTATCAGGCTGTCATAAAAGCTCCCTGAAAAGCCTTCAGCTGATCCAAAATGCTGCAGCTAGAATACTGACAGGGACTAGAAAGAGAGAGCATATTTCTCCCATATTGGCTTCTCTTCATTGGCTCCCTGTTGAATCTAGAATACAATTTAAAATCCTTCTCCTCACCTACAAGGTCTTGAATAATCAGGCACCATCTTATCTCAAAGACCTCATAGTACCATATCACCCCAACAGAGCACTTTGCTCTCAGACTGCTGGCTTACTTGTGGTTCCTAGGATACTTAAGAGTAGAATGGGAGGCAGAGCCTTCAGCGTTCAGGCGCCTCTTCTGTGGAACCAGCTTCCAGCTTGGATTCGGGAGACAGACACCCTCTCTATTTTTAAGATTAGGCTTAAAACTTTCCTTTATGATAAAGCTTATAGTTAGGGCTGGATCAGGTGACCCTGAACCATCCCTTAGTTATACTGCTATAGGCCTAGTCTGCTGGGGGGTTCACATAATGCACTGTTTCTCATTCACCTTATTTACTTTGTTTATACTCCACTCTGCATTTAATCATTAATTGATATTAATCTCTGGCTCTCTTCCACAGCATGTCTTTCTCTCCCCTCAGCCCAACCGGTCGCGGCAGATGACTGCCCCTCCCTGAGCCTGGTTCTGCTGGAGGTTTCTTCCTGTTAAAAGGGAGTTTTTCCTTCCCACTGTCACCAAGTGCTGCTCATAGGGGGTCGTTTTGACTGTTGGGTTTTCTCTGTATTATTGTAGGGTCTTTACCCACAATACAAAGCGCCTTGAGGCAACTGTTTGTTGTGATTTGGCACTATATAAATAAAATTTGAACTGAATTGAATTGATGATGATGATTTGTTGTCACAGCATGCGTAAACTACACTTATTCAAAGCTGAAAAATCTCCATTATCAATGTGACGTTTCAGACTGAAACGTGTTCGAGAAGTAAGCCTGTGAAAATCACCATTATTCAGCTTTGCTCACTCCTATCAGTCAGCCATATTGTTTTATCAAGTTAAAGATCAGTCGCAGCCTGTTTAACCCCCAATGTTCATGGCCGTGAATTCAGTGATTGGCTGATTGACCGTAGAAAAATCTTGTTTCTCTTTAAGGTTTTTATAGTTTCAACCATCATTTGTAATAGTGACTCACAACATGTACTCTTTAAGTGTTTTGAGATTATCCATTACAGATGACACATTACACAACTTATGCTGACAAGTGTGTTGTTTAGCTTTCTTAGATATTCGCCGCAGGCGTCTTAATGATCACATTACATCAGCCTGCAGATGCAGCAGTCTTTTATTTAGCTGCCTTTTAACAGATGGTTTCTGCTCTTTTCCGTAGTGTAAATCCATCCATCTGGCATGCACTATATATAGATGAGTTAAATCTAAAGCATTAGAACTTCCAGTTTTTGAGGTGCAAACATGATGCCAAACTAGTAAAATGTGGTGCTTCAGTCCCATTTATCAGTGTAGCATCCAAAACACTAGAAAGGTGTTTGTGCCAGAGCATTTGATTCACTACTTTAAAATGTCTGTTTCTTTTTCATTAGACTTGTTTGAGTCTCTCTGCTTTGACTGCATCCTCTCAGAATTAAGAATGTAATTTAGTGGTTTAAGCTATGAAGCCTGTGAGCGCTTTCTTTGAGCTATTTTTGTGCAAAACAAACTGTCATATCAAAGCGGCATATCTTTATTTCTAAATGTTGAAAAAGCTTCAGTCTTTATCTTTTGTCTTGAGTTAGAAGTAATACTCTCCCTGAGCAAATATGGTGCGATAATCTTACAGTTGGATTTCTTCCGAGCTCTTTGCTCTTATAAGCTTTTTTTCCCCCTTTCTGATTGGTGCCATGCTGTCATGGTTTTGGGTTTCTGTGCATTTTCTTTTTAAATTTTTCATTTCTGTTTGTTTTACTGCTGGGCTCTAATTTTCTGACACACCTGTGTCTAATCAGTTGACCGCTCTTCTCATGATTTCCCCCCCCAATAAGATTATCTTGTGAATACTTGCTAGTCAAGCTTCCCAGCAATCTCGTGTTGTCCTAGTTAACAGCTTTTATTTCTTTTTTTTTTTTTTTGGCACGATCTTTGACTTGTGGCTGTTTTATGGACTTTACCATTTGTCTGCTTCCTGGTTTGTTTGCAACACCGCCTGTCTGCTTGTGTTTGACCTCAGCCTTTAAAGGTTTGAATCTTCCTCTTGGAAACATTACAGTGTATAGTTTAAACATTGTTGGTGTCCAGTGAAAGCTGCATAACTTAAACCCTTAGAAATTATGAGAACAATGTAATTTGATTACTGTGAAGATGCATTCTAAAATGCCATTTTTTTTGGTATAGTTTAGCAACATTACAATGACTATATATATATATATATATAAATGGGATGGACAAATTACAGAAGAAGGTTATTTTAATGCAGTACAATTCAGCAGCATCATGAGATACAGCCTTCTCATGAATCCACAGCAGAAGCATCGCCTCTCTCATACAGAAACAGAACCTGAATGTTAGAACTCCCATTACAGTAGCATTTATTACAGGACTTTTTTACTGGACGTTTTAGGTGTTTCTAATAAATTGGCAACTGAATGTACATTAGCAGTTCACGTGAATATCTTTCCAGTTCAAACTAAACTCATGGTCTCTATAAAAGCACTTCTAAGGCTCTTTCTTCAGTCACTCACACGCCCATAAATGCACACAAACACTCCAAATGCCTTCCAGCAGCAGTCTACCATCTGCTCCTGCAAAATCAAATCAGAGGTACCAGCCACCCGGTCTGCAGGCTCCCACCCACCACCAATGGATGCTCTCACTTACACATGCACGCATGCACGCAACACACAGACCCCCCACCGGGGCCCTGGCCACAAACAGATGATTAGACCTATATAAGCTGGAAGGAAGGGTTAAAGTGCAGCTGTCAGGTGTGTTTGAGGGTGTTTGTTCATGGATGTGTATTTGTGAGTAAGGGGGCTCTCACAAAATGTCTCTGTCCACTCTCCCTCCTCGAGTCAAAGCTCTGAATGTTAATTGTAGATCATGGTTATCAGGGCCAGCAGAATCAGCTGCTGCTTTTGAAAGAAACCCCTGTTTTCCATCTCAAAGCTGACCGGGCAGGCAGAAAATAAGATTTTCCTATTTTAATTGTCTAAACCGTTGAATCGATGCATTCATTCATTCGGGGCACAGTCCAGTAGTCGCTAAGTTTTTCTTTTTGGGGGGATAAAACACGGAGAGCATATTTGAGGCAGTTGTGGAAAAAATGACAAAGACAAATAAAAAGTCGTCATGATTAAAAACATAAAAAGTAACTGAATTGTAAACTTGAGCCTATCCCAGCTACGATAGGGCGAGAGGCAGGGTACACCCCGGACGACAGGTTGCCAGTCTGTCGCAGAGCTGGACCTTTTTTAATATATACGGATATATGTAATTCATTCTCAGGCCTCAGACTTTTCAAAATACTTGGCTTAACAGTTAACTTTCCAGTAATATATTTAACAAACTAGGCAGCAGCTTACTGTGAAGACGCCACTCAACTCTACACCATCTGCTCAGCTACATATGCTGCAGACAGTTTTTTTTAAACAGTGGAATAGTAGCCAAATCAGTCGGTCACACTAGCAGTCCTGTGACATCGGCTGAGAAGCGTGTTGCTATGAAAGGAGATCAGAAAGGTACAAGATGAAGGGGTCATTGTACTGAGTTGGCCTGAATCGTCACCAAGCTTATTTCCCAGCCTCGAGCTTTGTTAGCCAGGGTCTGCTCTCGACCCTCTGGCTCTCTTCTGACCACCTTTCTTTTTATTCCACTGTGCAGAGCAACTGACGACCAGTGCCCTTTGCTTAACAGGATACCAAATATTTTACTCACTTTTCAGTTGAATGGCTCACACTGGTTCAGGAAATATTTGTTGCCCTGATTGTACAGTATTGAAATACACACATCAGACCCTGCTGTTTCACTCTGACTGGGATTAACCTCTGGCTGTCTTGGCCATATTCACAGTGCTTGTTCCGTGAAAGGTCAACGAAGCGCAGAGCACTGTTGAAGAGTTGAATCCAATCCAGAGTTTCTCCCTACCTTTACCCGACGTAGCCTTCAACCCTCTGTGACCCTGACACATGATAAGTGCGGAAAGGCTGTCAGTGTGTGGTACAGCTATTAAAGCATTAGTGATCAATGGGTGAGAAATCCAATTTTTCCATGAGGAAGAAAAAAAATAGTCCGCTTTTGGAGTGAGTGAATAATTGATTACATTTTATCTGTTGTTAACAAAAGTTTGGGGCAAAAATATGTGCCAGATTATATAAACAGAAATAGAAAAGCATAAACTTATCACTCTCTTTTTTTTTTCATTCTTAGTTCTTAATGTTGTCCACAGTATTCTGAGATTTTCTTGGCCATACAACATTTATTCTATTATGTCATGAGCCTAATGTCACAGGTGTAGGCCACTGTACATTTACCAGCCAAGGTATGCAGAGGAGTATCTCTAAATCCACAACTCATTAAACCTTGAAGCAGATGCATGGCAGCAGCAGAAGACCACACTGGGCGCCGCTCCTGCAGTTTGCAAAAGTTCACCAAAACTGGATAATTGATGATGGGGAAGTGTTGCCTGGTGTGAAGAGTCAGAATTTGGCCTAAACAACATGAAAGCATGGATCCGCCCTGCCTTGTCGCTACAATTCGGGGTGCTGCTGGTGGTGTAATGGTGAGGGGGCTGTTTTCTCGACACAGTTCGGGCCCATGGTACCATCTGAGAATCATTTAAACATCACGGCCTACCTGAGTATTGCTGATGACCCTTTATGACCACAGTGCACTCATCTTCTGATGGCTCCTTCCAGCAGGATAACCGACCATGCAACAAAGGTCAGATCATCTCAAACTGTTTTATTGAACATGACAATGAGGTCACTGAACTCAAATGACCTCCACAGTCACCAGAATGCAAGCCAATAGAGCACATTTGGCATGTGGCAGAATGCTTCCAGCACCTTGTTGAATCTGTGCCATGAAGAATTCAGGCAGTTCTGAAGCCAAAAGGGGTCCAACTCATTATTAGCAAAGTTGAACCTAATGAAGTCAGTGAGTGTATATCATTAAAGTGGCCATTCTACCGTTAGTCTTACTGAATAGCAACATGAATGAAATTTTAAGGGACAATAAGTGGAAAGACAATTTGAATCTGCTTTCTATAATGGTAGATTTATTTCCCCTTTCCCAAAATATGTCAGTGCACATGAAAATTGATAGAAATCCTAAAATGCATTTGCCTTTCATGCTTCTTTTTACTCCGTGATGTTATCAAGATGACAGCGTGTCTGCCCATTAACAAGAGACTGAAAACAGACCCAAGTCATTTAGACTACTCAAATGCTCATCTGTCTGAACTCTTTAAAGGCCCTGTCAGTGCACACAGTAACCTGAGGAATGAGAGAGGAAATGGGAGCTCCGATAACCGGACGGTCGGATCAAATGTAACGTCTCTTTTTCCTTTACATTTTTGCACTAATGGGATGAAGAGGACGTGGTTAGCATATAGTTTTAAAAACCTACTTGAGTTTAAATTCCATAAATTAACTGTTAAAATTTGGCTTTCCTTATGGGCTTTAGGGTGCATTAGGGCTCCAGCATTTTTACAGCAGCATGCATGGGGGGGGGGATCAGGGCACAGAGAATTTGATGTCACACTGTGCAAGAGCAGCAGGCTCACAGTCTGGGACCTTTCCCAGCACAATACACCAAAATATGCATAACAGTTTTTTTTTCTTCTTACTGCAGATTTTTTTTTTTTTTTTTTTATAAATGACAGTCTATGAAGAGAGCATAGGAAAAATTCACTCCAATATCTATTTCCGTACTGAACATTTGTAAGGACATTTCCCTGTCAATGATTATACAAATGTACAAATGCATGCATTTTTGTCTCTAGCAAACTGGAAACTAGACACTTTTTTTTGTCATTTGTAAAGCATGTAGCATTAAAAAATGTACAAAGTTTATGGGAAAAAATAGAGCCAGTCGAGGATACACATATTTAGGGCTGCAACGATTCATCGATTAAATCGATTCTAAAAATTTATCGACACAAATTTACTGTGTCGATGCTTCGTTTAAACTCTGCAGCGCTCAGCTGTCTCGGTGTAAGCGGCGCTCCTCACTAGCATTAGCAGCATTAGTGCTGACGTTTTTTTGTGGGTTTATTGGGGGCTGGCAAACCAACATAGAACTGCATTACTGCCACCTACTGGACTGGAGTGTGAATCACTCACGTATACACAAGCACACATTCTAAAAAGCTCTCCGTCGCTGCGATGGATTTCATTTAACACAGAGTGGATCATCTAGAGTTGCCACCTGTCTCGTAAAATACAGAACCCCGTATGTTACGGGACTCCGTGGAATACGGCTCCGTAACATGCCGTGTTCCGTACTTTACGGGACGGGTGGCAACTGTCGCTGACATGCATTTCCACGCCTCCACTGCTTTCTGTGTGTCTGTGTGTGTTGTGCTCGCTGAGAATTTCAGCTGCTATTTTTGTCTTTACTTCAGCTGTAGCTACCAGAACTGGTTTGCTAGCGAGCGCGGGCCATTAGCACTAGCGATGGTTCGGTACCGGAAGGCCCGCCCCCCAGGACCGAGGGGCTCCTTCAAAATATTTTTTATACTTTAATCCCTTATTAGTGACTAAATATAGACCTGCAGTAGAAACGTATTTTCGAGAATGCTTGTGAATACAAAGCATTACACCATTACTCACACATGCGCCATGGCTCCCGCAGCCACTAGTTTTTCAAAACACTCATAGCAGGCAGCGGTTTTAACTGCGCAAGCGCAAAGAGGCGAAGCTGTGACGGTGAGCTCAAGTAGTGAAAAAGGAAACGTTTTTCCAGCGTCCAAAACAGCAGCTTTTTCTTTTAGTAACCACCATTAAATCTGTGAAACAGCTGGAGGTCCTTCATCAAGCACCTGATCAGCAAGTGTTAAGGTGAAGAAAAGAGAACTTTGTAGCTGCTCCATTCACCGCTGTTTGTTCACATGGCGAGAAACTGCATTACGGAAGTTAAAATATGCAGATAAACTGTTAATAAAAAAAAGTATTTCTTACCCGATTACTCGATTAATCGCTGGAATAATCGATAGAATACTCGATTACTAAAATAATCGTTTTATGCAGCCCTACACATATTACTAACAAACTGTTCCAAAAGCAGCTGCTGTAAGAAGTAAGTAAACAAGCCCATCTTTATGTCTATGGTTGTGTATTCACTTTATTTGTACGTCCAAGAGTAATTACTGGTAGATGCGGTTCACTACTCTGGAAAGCATAAAGGCAAAAAAAAGGGAGGAAATAAAATAAATGAAGAAACACGTGATGTAGCTTTATTTCTGTTTTGTATCACAGATATATCAGTCACCAAAAGACTCCACAGTCTTTGTGAATATTGCATCTGTTTTGCACTTTCCAGAGCTGTGGGACCAAAGATCTGGTTTCTATTAACTGTCCCTTTCGGACATGAAAAAAAATGTACTTCCCTGACTCCAGTACACTCCACAACAATCTCATTCTTGTCCTTTATATTCTGTTAAGAGTTCTTCCTTTGTGAAAATTACTCACAACTATACAAGTAGTTGCTCTCTTTGTACCACAGACAGTAAGAGTGGGCTCATGGACTGCTGGGTTTTGGTGCACATACATATGTGGGATGTGGATGCACTTTGGCATCATCTCAAATGACATGGTCTTAATGATGATGGCCTCCTGCCCCCAATATTCCACCAGTCCATGTGCTAACGGGGGCCGTGCTGCTCCACTGTCTTGTGCCAGCAGTTAAAGGGTTTGCATTCGTTAATCTGTCTGAATTCTTCTCACCCAGTTGTCATATTGAAGGTGGTGATATCCTGTCATTTGCATATCCTCCTGGCAAGACAGTGAAACATGCTGTGGTTAGAGATAGATGAACGAGACGGCCTCCCCTCTCTGACTAGCTAGAGGCAAGGCTACACGAGGGCTTCGTCTGATTGTCAGGCTCGAGCTGTTGTCAGGGCGCAGTCTGGATTAAACACCGTCATTTGGGTCAACAGCCATGAAATTTGCATGCCCACCCATTGTTCTGTACCGTCATTAGCATACAGCACCATCTGACACCAGTGCAGTGACACCATCCAGCTAGGAGTGTTCTCAGCTAGGTTAAGTGATATGTTGTTGTTTGAATCATGCTTTTATTTACAAAATTCTTAATAGAAAAATCCTAAGTTTATTATATTTAATGTGTATTTTTTTTATATTTTGCATCATCTTGGTAGTAAGTCTGATTCTTTTGTCAGTTCTATATATTGAATGTCTGTCTCTTCATCATGGCAGAGGGATTCTTGCTTCTTCTTTTTTGTTTTTTTTTCAAAGTAAAAGTTAAGGTCATTTTCCTCACATTTTACACACTATAGAATATTGGTACACTGGCAGCATGTAAGCCTCTTAATAAAACAGCATTTCAGTGGTTATTCTATAATTTGCAGTATATTATGACAAATGTATCAGCTTTCCTGTTTTGTAAGTCAATTTGAGTTGACTTGCGGTACACAAGGTTGGCACTGATAGACAAACATGAAGCCTCGGCATAACTTGGCAGCTATTTGGCCTTTGGAAACTGTGAACCACCCTTTCTTGCCTTCTTTAACAGCAACTTGAAATATTCTTACTGTAGTTATGACACAAAAGTACCTGTTCTGTGTTTCAGACATGAAGGACTGACTGAACAAACAGGAAAACAAAAGGCTGGCAGACGACAGAGAGCCGGGGTGCTTGGGGTGGGTGGGTGGGGGGAGACCGGGCTGTCAGCTGTGCAAAGTGTGTGGAGGCCATAGATGGGGGGGGGAAGAGCATCCATTGTGTGCTGTGTGATCTCAACTGCTTGTTTTGTTTTATTTGTGCAGCCTAGCCCTCATCCATCCTTTGCAGCAGGCCTTTTGCTCCCCCAGCAAGCGCTGACATCATGATATGGTTAGGCATCATTCAAATCACAGCTCACACTGTTTTGTCTCCTTGAGTTTAATCACACAAAGAGAGTCACAGCGAGTTTTAGCCAGCTGATGTGAGGACAGATCAGGAGCTGTATGTCCAAGTCATCCAGACAGCCAAAGTCTGTACGTGTTACTGATGTTGAAGCATCATTTTCACATCAGTGTTTTTTCTTTCAGTTGTCTCAACTCCTGGCTTAAGAGTGCTTTGAACTTTTGGACCTTTGCTAGAATTGCACTGTTAGGATTTGGAGCAAATCCTCAAGGCCAGCTTAAATATAGTTGGTTGGTTTTAACCTGAAAATTGAGGATATGTTAACTGTCAGCCAGCATTTTATGGATCTCTGATGGATCGTTTGAGCACCTCAACAATTCTGAAAGGTAATCAGAAGGGGCTCTTTTGAGCTTTTGTATTTGGATGTTTAGACTCTTACTCCCAATGTCTCCATTTTACTTTCACAGCTCTTTTTGCATATAAAGAGCTAAGCACTAAGGTACATGTAGACAGCCTGAAGTTATGTGATTATGACTCTCTTTGTACAAATATCTCTTGGAGGAGAGGAAGACGGTGAGCCAGACAGCTGTGTAATTGTGATAAGGAAAAATGTTGCAGGCTGGTGGAGTTTATCTGAACTGTTCTATAAATTTGTGCTGCTTTTGTTTTAAAGTGCAAAATCTTTGCATACCTGAGTGAGCGTTGGAGGAAAAAAAAACTTCATAAAAACAAGTAAGGAGAACTCCCACACACTGTCTCACTTACTGCTGGTATATTTATTATACTTGTACATGCCTATGCTATAGTATTTGATCCGGTCATGCTCTTGGCAAACTGATATACTTAATCACACTGAAAAAAAGGAAAAAGAAGAAGAGAAATAGGTGTATGATTACAGGAAAACATCAAACTTTGATCGTCTAAAAAATAAGCGTACTACCGCACATCAGCTAGACGCTGTTTTATTATGGTTGGATATTTATGCGTTTTGTGGTTTACCTGTACATATCAATGACATGCACCTGACAAAAATGCATATAATGACATGCTTTTGTTTTTTTATTCATAGTTATTGATCCGGCATTAAACTTTTGATATATTCCCTAAATACAGTGAACTTGACTTAATAAGTTGTGTCAAATGATGTAAAATTGACACTGTAAATGTCACAATTTGGAGATAATATAAAAATAAGTATATCTGATTGCTAAATTAGATGTTATTGTTGTGACATTAAAATGATAGGATGCTTTCATAAGGTGTTATAAGTGCTTAAACTCTGGAAATGGGTAGTTTTAGGGCCTTAGTAGGTGGTTACTAGGCAACATAATGGTGCCATAAAGTCTGATATAGGTAAGAACCTTCGGGGACCTCAGATGTATCTGTGCAACGCTTTACTGTTGTTCACCTCCTAAATGTGTAGGAGAGGTTAGTGGACAAACAGAGAAATGAGCACAGATTTTGTGTTTATAGCAAGATTACAGTGTTTTGGTCCATTTGACATTTTCCCAGCATATATTGTAACATGTAGCATCCCTTCATTCTTCATCATCAGAGCAACAAAACAATAGACTCTAAAATTAAAACAATTAATATTTTGTCTCGTGAGTGAATTAACCCCCCCCCCCCCACACACACACACACACACACACACACACACACACACACGAGTTGTAGCTGCAATTTTGCTGCCAGTGGTTTGGCTCCATTTGTCCCTTTTGGAAGTATGATCACTGCAAATCAATAAAAAATATGTTCTGTGTGATTTAAATGCATGAAAGCTGTTCTGGCAGCATCTAGTGGCCCAACTCCCTTGTTTTCTTTTAACTTTCATTTGTCACCCATCACTCTTGGTGTGAATCCACAGTAGTGAGTTAATGATGGGCTAAGAGTTCTCATCGCTCATTTTCACGCTGCTTGTGCTGCCTCGGCTTGGCTGTTACACGTGTCTGAGATTCCCTGCTCTAATCCGGAGGAATTAAACTGTCTCAGGAAGCTGCCTCTGTCTGAGTAAGAGTTCAAACAGAGTTAATGACCACGCTGACTTTAGCTCAGACATCTCCCTGACAAACTTAATAGGCATCAGCAGATTCTTAAGTAAGAAACACTCTAAGTGAGAGTTTAATCAAGGTCTGTGGGTAAATGAGGTTTACATGTACCCAGTGATTCCCCCCCCCCCCCCCCCCCCCCCCCACTTCTGCTTTAAAATCCTTTTGTGTGGCTTGAAAATCAAGACTGTTCACTTGTTATTGTATTTGTATTACCCACACGTGTTAAGCCATTGGCACGTATTTCTGCTGTTGTCGAGCTTACCGGGGCAGAAAGTACAGCAGGCAGGACGGAGGACACAGACTGACGGTGGGAGCGAGAGAAGGTCAGACATTCGAGAGGAGGGGGAGTCTCCCATCTTGGAGGGCAAACTTGGTTTACCCTTAAGTCATGTCAGCCAGCCAAAACAGAACCCTGCAAACAGTTCACTTCACTGATAGGCCAAGACAGGCCCTACAGGACAGTGCTGGCAATAGAAGGCCATTGGCTGTTTATCCTGGCTGTGGCTGACAAGAGCGAAGTCAAACATGGTCAATGCAGTCTGACGTTCATGCACTCCTTTTCTCGATTCCAATTTTTTCCTTGTGTTTGAGGAAAGAACCCCATGTGTACACATACTCAGCATGTAACTCCTGGAATCTAATGTGATATGAAATGCATTTTAAGCTTTAATGCTTAAGACTTTTAGATGTTAATACTATCATTTACTGCACAAATTTCAGTGAGAAACACAGATTCAACTGATAAGTAATGCTGACTTCAGGCATTGCAATACGCTAGAACAGCAGGAGATTCGGGCAGACTTGGGTGGATTCGATTAATATGACTAGTAATTTACTAATGTTAGTAAAGTGCCTGCATTTCTGTCCAATCTTCAGGCCACTCTGTGCAGTATTTTCATATGATTACAACACCTGGATCTTCTCAGAAGTGCGCTTTAACCACATCCCACTGTGACATTACAGCATAGAGACACATCCTCCTCATGTCAGCCTCTACATCACTGAAGCAACCTGCTGTGTGGCTTTAGTTAAAGCAATATTGCATTACCCTTGCTTCTAGTTGTCACTTCTGTTAAATACTGGTGCTATACTACAGTTGGGTCCATTTTTTGTACATAGTCTCAAAGGCTAAATAAAAATAATTGGATAAACTAACACAATTTTAAATATAAGGATTGTTTTTAATACTTGGATGAAAGTTCTTTGCAGTCAATAACTGTCTGAAGTCTAGAATCCATGGTCGTCACCAAATACTGTTACATACATACCATAACGTTGCCTCTGATTTGTTTGACAGATGATGGGATATGCTATAGATCATGAGCTGTTTCTCTCCTCCTCCACACTTTTCTTTCCCCCTTATTCTGCTACAAATTCGTCTTGGTCTCATCTGTCCAAAGATGATTTTTTTTTCCCCCCAGAACTGTGCAGGCGCTTTAATATGTCTAATCTGGCCTTCTTGTTCTTGAGTGTAACCAGTGCTTTGTACCTTGCGGTAAACCCTCTGTCTTCCCATTCATGAAGGTGGCTCTTGATTGTAGACTTTGACAGTGGTATCCCCTCAAGAGCGGGAGTTTTTCTTAACCAAGGAAAGAAGTCTGCAATCATCCACTTCAGCTGCCTTCTGGGATCTTCCAGGCCTTTTGCTGTCTCTGAGCTGGCCAGTGCATTCCTTCTTTTTAAGCACGTACCAGATTGTAGATCTGACCACGCCCTACAGTTTTTGGTATCTCTCTGATTGGTTTATTTTGGTTTTTCAGCCTAACGATGGCCTCCTTTACTTGAATTGATGTCTCTTTGGACCTCATAGAGTTTTCCAGTGAATAACTACCAAATGCAAGTTCAACACTTGGAAATAACTCCAGGTTTTTCTTTTGCTTAGTTTACCATGGAATAACAAGTGAACAGTTTGTCTCATTACTTTTGAGCCTCTGGTAATGGGAGACTATGCATAAAAATGTCTGTAAGTCCTAAACAGGTCACTAAATAGTTTTGTAAAACTCTTTGAATTACATCTGAAAATCTGCACTTCAATTGCATATTGAGTGTTTGAGTTTTAAATCCACTGTAGTAGTGTACAGATTCAAAAATACCCAAAATGTGTTAATGTCCCAAATCTTTTCGACCTAACTGTGAGTATAATCATAACGTGTGTTGGTTGTAGCCTCTGGGTCTGAAACGTGAAGCCAGCACAGAAGCGCCTTAAACTCGAGTTGGAAAAATTTCTGTTGAAGCCTGTGAGGAAAATTATCCCAGGTCTCTTTATCATGTCTGTTGCTATTTTCTGTCTAATTTAATACAGCATGAGCTTCATTTAGTAAAAATGTAGTCTGTTGTATAGTGCGGTAAATGATAAAGCAGGGATTTCTTTACAGTAGGATGGAGTTGTGTAGTTTCTGAGTCGCCACCATATAGATGCAGTGCATTTGGTGTCCTTTCCGCTCTGGTTTCAAAACAACCAAGAAGGCAATGGAAAAAAATACTGAAAAATAATGAAATAAAAATGTTAAAAAAAAAAAAGAACACAGCCTCTGTTCATAAACTTTGGTTTTTAACTTAAGTTCTTAACCACTTGACCTCCTTTTTTTTTTTTTTTTTTTTTTAACGCCTGTTTAAAATGTATCCGTTCAGGCACAATTTGTCTCTATTCCCTTGCATTCCCCCTGGGCGTTACAGGGCAGCTGAAAAGTACTTTATCACAGGCCCCAGCAGTGCTAGCCTTGCAGAGACAGGGCTGTGTAGGGTGAAAGCAAATGAGGGTGCAGCCGGGGGCCTTTTCAGCAGTGATGTATAATATTCCAGTCTTTCTTTGTCATAAATAAGCTTGTTGCCTCAGAGGGCACATGGGACTAGTAGGTCTTGGGGCAAGAAGAGCTGTTAAAGCACAGATTTCAATTTTAGATTGAAATTTTAGGTTATTGTGATGTAATTTATCTTCTGCTGTCTGTGCAGAAGTGAAAAGGCAGAAGTTGGGTCGAAGTTGTCAAACAGTATCACACAGTGTAAGACTGTAAAATATGGTTAAATATGCTTATTTGCTTGCTGTTGGAGAATTAAATGAGAACATCTATATCGCTCTTATCTGTGTCTCGTGCGTTTATTATATTAGTTTGATGCATGATGTACAGTATTTAGCTATCAGACAATATATATAAAAAAAAAATACCACAAGCTTCAAAGGGCCCTGGCATTTATATGTGGTTTGTTTATGATATAGAATGTGAATTAGTGAGGCTGAACATGCTGGCAAGGTCATTTTAAGCTGAACAGCTTTAGGCTACAGCCTTAATTTTAATGGACAGGCTTGAGAGTGATGACAAAATTCACATGAAGGAACTCTGTACCAGAAAGTTTCACAAAATGTCAAACTGTTGTCATCAGCTGTCACTGAAGTCCTCTCGCCGCTGACGTCATCCCAGTTCGTGGCTTCCCTGCCAGAGGACGGTGCTCACTGCTCACCTCAGCAGTCTCTGCTTTGCTGTCTCACTTTGTCCTTAAACAAATGACAGAGCAAAAATACAGCAAAGTGTCATAACTCATAATGTCTACACACCGGAGGAAGCAGTAGACCACATGGATCAGGGGTCAGCAGTCAAATGGAAACATTACCTAACATGCAGTAGTCGCTGAGCGTGAGAGCTTATACTCCACCAGAGTCCATTTGTGACATACATCAGACTCTCCCTGGGGGGGTGGATGCTAACACCTGTGCCCAGACTGTACAGTGTGAGGATCAGCTGCCAAATTCCTGAGTGAGAGCCTGTCTAAAGAATGACTTTCACTTCAGCTATGTCAAATCTTCAGTATTCTGTCACAGCTAAGTATGAACACGACTTAGAGAGGCACTTTTCCCACAGCAGCGCTGAGTCCTTCCTTTTGTTCCCAAATAAAAGAGGTCATTAGTTGACATAAAAGATTAAAAGAAATTGTATTATTTATAAGAATGTCATGGATACTGAATGTTTAATTTTAAACTCTCACTGTCTGATTGTAGCCATGTGAAGTCTCACTTATTACTTATACATGAGGAACTGAGCTCTGTGAATGAATTTGTTGTTGAGCACTGCACTTCTGTCTTCTTTTCTGTCAGCTTTCACCTCGTTTTTTTTTTTTTGTTTGTTTTTTTTAACTACCCCTCTTCAGTAGTCATTCTGCTTTTCTGGACCACCTGTTCATCTATTGGCCATCACACACACACACACACACACAAACACACTTTCCCCTGCTGTGTCAACCCCTAATCTCCTCTAGAGGATCCATCTGCCCACAATCTCTAGTCATGCAGTACCCCACCTCTTATTTGCAAAAGTGTGTGTGTGTGTGTGTGTGTGTGTGTGTGTGTGTGTGTGTGTGTGTGTGTGTGTGGTTACAACTCATATGACTGCCAGTGAGTGGGTACACATGCATGCGATGGTGGGAGGGATAATGAACGGATATTTTACTCCTTTATCTTCCTACTTGTCCACCTACAGCAACAGAGGGATTGTGTGTGTGTGTATGTGTGTGTGTGTGTGTGTGTGTGTGTGTGTGTGTGTGTGTGTGTGTGTGTGTGTGTGTGTGTGTGTGTGTGTGTGTGTGGGCACGACTCAGTGTTGCTTAAAAGTAGCTCCTGTTTCCGTCTCCAGGGGTGGGTGGTGGTGGGTGTAAAACAAAAATTGCTCTGAGCTGCAGAGAAAATGACGACCACGGTGTGAGACAGAATAGAAGAAGGAAGAGAAATTACCCTGCGGCACAACGTCTAACTGTACTGCTTCCCTCTCAAGACTCTGCATTAACTCTGCAGTATTCTGGATGTCAGGAGGGGTTCTGACCTTGGCGTGGTGTTACACTCGGTGTATCTGTGACACATGCAGTTGCACAGTCACATATTTAGCATACCACGGGCATCATTCAAACTGGTTTTCACTGGCCTGGTTTATTTAGCTGACTGCACAGAATGTACATCTGAAATATTGTGGTTAAAAGTGTAGCTAAAACCTGCACTGTTATTACTAAACATATGCAGAACTAATGAAGTTACTGGAACTGGCACATTTGACAGGATGAATACTGATGAACTGAAATCCAGCTTGCCTTATAAAGGCATATTATATATTTAGTAATAAATGAGCTGTGTTGGACTACACAGATTATAATAGATGAGTATATTTGTACTTCTGAACAGAGGTTTGTTAAGTACCTTGCTCACATACTACAGTACAGTTTTGCGGTACTTGTGATGTATTTGGGTGAGGGCCACTGTAGTAAAGAGTGCTGTATTTTCCATCTGACATTTTATAGTTGGCCATATGGTCGTGTATATATGGAAATCCATAGGTGGACAAAGTAGCAATAAGACCCCTCACAGAGGACAGAGAAGGCATCAGTAACAACAGATATGAACTTGATACTCAGTCACAGCAACCAAAAAAGGTGGGTTGCAGAGTGGCTCGCAGTAGCACAGGCTAAAGGTACTTAAATAGTGCACCCTACATGAAATTTAATATTTGATGTGTTGAAAGGTCGCTTTTTTTTTCATTTTTCTGCAAACTAAAACTGACATCAGACTGTGAAATGATGACATGCAAAATGAAACATGAATGTAAATGTATCCTGGCACACTACATCAGCAGGTTAGTGAAGATTTTAGACCATTAAATCTTTGCTCTTCTTCCTCCAGATTACCTGCCTGCAGGACTTCTTCGGGGATGATGATGTTTTCATAGCGTGTGGTCCAGAGAAGTTTCGCTATGCCCAAGACGACTTTGTGCTGGATCACAGTGGTAAGGCTTCCACAGCCTTTGCAACTGGTAGGCCTGACTAATACTAACCAAACATCTGTCTGTGTGTGTCTCTGCATTAGTGTTGGTGTTCTTAACCCATTAATTATTCTCCTGCAGCTGCGTGCAACACTCCTTTCCTTTGGGAAGCTGACATCAGGATATGCTGTGTGTAAATTCAGACCCTTTATCTATGCAATCCCACATATAATTTATTCTTGATTGAATTTTGAAAAATAATTTTTATATTTGATACAACCCCAATTCCAAAAAAGTTGGGACGCTGTGCAAAATGTAAATTAAAAACGGAATGCAATGATTTGCAAATCTCAAACTCATATTTTATGCACAATAAAACACATCAGATGTTTAAATGGAGAAAATGTTTTTTTGTTTTTTAAAAAAAAAAAGGTCATTTTGAATGTGAGGGCAGCAACACGTCTCAAAAAAGTTGCGTAGCATCCCTTCTTTTAACACCAGTCCATATCTGTGAACTGAGGACAGTAGCTGCTGGACCTTTGGGAAAGGAATGTTGTCCCATTCCTGTCTGATATAAAATGTTATGTGCTCAGCAGTCCTGGATCTTCCTTGTTGTGTTTTTGGTTTCATGATGGGCCAAATGTTTTTAATTGGTGAAAGGTTTGGACTGCAGGCGGGCCAGGTCAACACCCGGACTCTTCTACTATGAAGCCATGCTGTTGTAATAGATGCAGTATGTCGTTATCATTGTCTTAATATATGCAAGGCTTTCCCTGAAAAAGGGGTCATCTGGAGCATATGCTGATCTAAAACCTGTATATACCTTTCAGTGGTGCCTGGTGGTGCCTTTCCAGATGTGCAAGCTGCCAATTCCATAGTCACTGATGCACCCCCATACCATCAGAGATGCAGGCTTTTGAACTGATCTCTTATGAGAAGCAAGATGGTCCCTCTCTCTTTAGTCCAGAGGATGCAGTGTCTGTTTTGCAAAAAGAATTTGTCTGACCAGAGAACATTTTTCCACTTTGCCTCAGTCTTTGTTTCAGTCCATTTTAAATGACTTTTGGCCCAGATCATATTCACATATGGCTTCTTCTATGCGTGTGAGAGCTTTCACCTATTTTGGGGATAGCATGATGAACTGATTTTCTTTTTTTTTACCTTGTCTCGTGAGCACAAAGATTTCACCAGAGTCTCAGAATCTTTTGATGATATTATGTCCTGTAGATTCACATGTTTACATTGAGGAACATTATTCTGAAAATTGTCCACAATTTGCAGACAGTTTTTTGCAGATTGGTGAACCTCTCGCCATCTGTACATCTGAGAAACTCTGCCTCTCCCAATCATGTGTCTGAACTGTTGTCAATTAACCTAATTAGGTGCAAAATGTTCCACCAGCTGTTTTTTTTTTTAGTACCACTTACTTTTCCAGCCTTTTGTCCCAAATTTTCTGAGACGTGTTGCTGCCGTTACACTCAAAATGAGCTAATATTTTTCATGAAACAGTAAAATGTCTCAGTTTAAACATTTGATGTGTTTTACAGAAAAACACTGTTATATATTTTTACACACATTCTTTCGGCCAAAGGGGAAAAGAGGTTGCATTCTTTTTACTGAGTGGCGTTTCATGCCCATGTCTTCATGTTCTGTGTTCTTCATAAGTTATGCGCATTTCCTGTGTTTGCTGTGTACATTTTATTATGCAGAAAGCACACTGAAAGTTTTAGAGGACGTTTGCAGGATATGACCTCTTTAACCAGAATATGCATTCGTCGTCATAGCTATGCATAATTTCAGCCAAGACTGAACAACCTCATGGGAAGAAGAGGAGGAAGTTTAATTTAGTTACAGTCCAAAGTACTGGCATCCTGTTTGATATTTGGGTTGTTTGGTCAGGTTGGCAAACAACAGGGAGGCATATCCTGACACACTCCGTGTTAACTGATGGTGGTTTGCCCGTGTGCACTCATAGTTTGGAGCTTTTGTCCCACTTACACTGCTGTGCTCCACTTGTAAGAATTAGGTCTTTGAAAGTACAGAAAAGGCACGCTGTACCCTGCTGAGAGTACAGAAGCTGTTCTTCATTTTGCGCACACCCTATGGCTGAGGGAAGGAAAGTGGATAATGTGTACTGCACAATGCATGATGTACAAAAATGACACAAACAGTGAGTTTGCACTCATTCTCACTTCAGACTATGTAAGCAGGTCATGAAGCACAAATAAGTTTGGCAGACTGTATCTGTTGTATGTGTAGGTTGTCATATATCCTATTAGTGGTATAGCTGTTTCAGTCTTAAGTAATTACAACCCCTAAAGGTTAACTGCTCTGGCTTTGGGGGTAGTCATGGAAAATGATGTGGTTTGTTAATGTTTCATTCCATGCCTACAACTGATTTAGTCATTCAGTTACTTAGGGTCTGTATCTGCTGATATACAGTGGGTCATTGTCGTGCTGGATGACCCTTCTCACCAAGCGTCTTGCCGATGGTCTTGTAGCCCATTTCAGCCTTGTGCAGGTCTGCAGTCTTGTCCCTGACGTCCTTAAACAGCTCTTTGGTCTTGCCTGTGGTGGTGGAGAGGTCAGAATGGAAGAAACTGATTCTGTGGACAGGTGTGTTTTATACACATAACGAGTTGAGATCAGGGGTATTGATTGTAATCTGTGTACCCCCTGTGGCAAACAGCCAATCTGTGGGAGGCAGATTTCTGGCTGAGTTGTAGGAGATCAAACACTTATTTCATTCAGTGACGCCATATAGCATGTGCAATTGCATCATACTTTACCTCCCACTCCCTCCACACAACCCTGACTAGTTTTAGAACAAGCTTCTTCTTTTTTTTTAAACAAAACATACCTGCACAGCGACTTCACAAAGAGAAACGAGCGTAAAAAACTTCTTTTCATATGCTCATGATGTGTTTTGATCATTTGAATGTGTGTGTTGGACTGCAGTGAAAATGTAATGTACAAAATGCTTATCTGTTCCTGTAGATAAACAGTCAGTTATGAAAGTTATGTGTAGTGCTGTACTGATATGCACAGATCTGACTGTGGCCTTGTGCAGTTTTTCATCAACAAACGAGTTCCGTCCTGCTCCATAGACGTGGTGGTAGGATTGTAGTTGACATAAAATTTAATGTTAATGTAGGGAGGTGAAAGCTGTGAAGCTACTCAGTGATATTCTTTATTCGTGGTAACAGTACTGCATTGGGTCTGGTTCACAGATTAGTGATATGAAAGGTTATCATATGCAGTGGTGACTTCGAGTGTGTCGTTTTCCCCAGAATGCAGAGTGCTAAAGTCGTCGTACAGCCGCTCTGCTACCCCAAACCGGACCGCTAAAAGCCCTGGAGTTTCACGACGCAGCAAGTCCCCAGCTGCAGGTAAGGAGAGCGTATGTTACACAATCATTTTAGAAAAATGATACTGGATATTCGCACCTTGTAACTCCACAATCCAGGCAAAATCAAGTCCTACAAATTATTACAGCACAGTATGTGTGAAAATATTTTCACACATTAAAAAAAAAAAAAAAAAATCCCACTCAGCTAACGCCAAAGTAAGCTTGTAAGTGGTTTTGTGGTTGACAGGTTAAGTAATGTGTTGAGAGATGTTGACGTCATGCCAAGTTTAGAGAAAATCTCACTAGTTGGGAGGAGATGTTGTGTTAAGTGTTCACACTTGTTATATTCACCTGAATGTTCTGCATTGCATTTTTTTTTGTGTTATTGTAGCAAGGCGACCCGTCTACTTCTCCACCAGTCAGTCCCCAGTCAAGTCCCCAGGTGAGGCTAAAAATGTTGTGTTGTGAAATCCTTGGTCACGTCCGTGGTTATGAAAGACTTTGTTACCCTGACTTCTTTATGGAACTAGCAGTGACCTCAAATTTGCTGCCCACTTCTGTTTTTAGGTAATCTTTAGGTAATTATTCATTATTCGTGCAACCATTTTTAACCTTTCATTTTGATATTTCTTTGTAATTTTTACCACAAGAGTAAAATGTTAAAGAGTAAAACACCTGATATAGAATCTACCTGATTATAAATAAGTTATTTTATTAGAGGAAACTTGAATCCCCCCCATTAATGATCCAATAAAATCCTCACTGACATCTCATGAACCCGCCACTGCTGCGCTTCACATTTTCTTCATGTTTTATTACTACTATCATCATTGAGCTTTTCTTTAGCCTGGTTTTGGGAAAAAATATAAATAATCAAGGATTAAGCATGTATTATGCCAATCTGCTGTTCCACCACATCCCAAAAAATGTGGTGACAGTGGAGGCCATCAGAATACAGTGAACTCATCGTCATGTTCAAGAAACCAGTTTGAGATGATCTGAGCTTTGTGACATGCTATTCTGCTGGAAGCAGCCATCAGAACGTGGGTACACTGTCATCATAAAGGGATGAGCATGATCTGCATCAATACTCAGCTAGGCTGTGGCATTTAAATGATGCTTTGTCGGTATTAAGGAGCCCAAAGTGTGCCAACAAACTATCCCTCACACTGTTACACCCCCAGCAGCCTGAACCATCGATACAGGGCAGGATGGATCTGTGCTTTCGTGTTGTTTACGCCAAATTCTGACCCTACCATCTGAATGTAGAGGCAGAAATTGAGACTCATCAGACCAGGCAACATTTTTAAAATATCTGTCATTGATATTTTGGTGAGCTTGTGTGAACTGTAGCCTCAGTTTCCTGTTCCCAGCTGACAGGGGTGGTACCCAGTAGTAATTCTGCAGTCTTTGTAGGAATTATTGGTTTACATATGGCATCACTGTGTTCTGTTTGGCAGCACTCTGCCTACTCTCAGTATCACCCTGTTACCTGAACCCATATTAAACACATAAATACGCAAAATGTTGCATATGGATGATGGCTAATGACAAGCTAAACATGAGCTTGGTGACATGCTGACCTTAAGCTCAGCATGTAAATGATGAGTCAAATGTAATATGATGCAACCAAATGTTAAGACCGCAGTTATGTTGGAAAATTGTCTGTTTCCTAGTTTTCCACACAAAACACACATTTTCCTAACAGAGCAGACTGAACTGTTTTAGCTCCACTAACATTAAGTATGTGAATTAAAGCAAAGTTTTCTGAATATTTATTCTTCCATTAATTTGTCCTCTAGTGTTAAATGGACATCACAGCCAAACATGGGTGCCGTGGTTTCTGATTCTTTCCTTTTTTTTAGCATACAGTTCTAACTGAACAGCGGCTTGCATCATGTGCCTCTTGATCAGTAGCAGCTGAGATGCTCTGAAAATAACTTTAACAATGTTGTAATCTACAACGTAACGCCGTGTTGTGTAAATCGTTTTCTCAGGCATTGATTTAGAAGTGCTTTTAAGAAGAAACACTTTGAGTTTACAATTAAATTAAAAGTTAAACTCTGAAATGTGAGTGCAAAGATGCCGCCTGTAGGCAGTGTGAAATGATTTTTTCCTCAGCTCGGCTGGGTTTATGCAGATGAATGACTGAGAGTTCAAGTTTGACGCATTATGGCTCTGTATATGTGCCAGCAGCCGAGAGAGAGGGAGGCAGAAATAGACTGTTCTTGAGAGAATGAATCACTTAAACAATAGAGGATTTCATCCCTGCTGTGTGCATCTCGTTTTAACCAGTCATAAAGTATATGCATACATGTGACATCTAATGGTAATGTGAAGGCAAATTGGCAAAAAGCTTACAGTGCCTTATATCATTGACCAATAATTTATTTATTTTTTTAAATGTATTGTGTCTATATAAACCAATATGAACAGTAATAGGAGCATCAGTCTTGAATGGACATCCTTAAACTGTGCAGCACATAACAGAAAATGAATGAAATGCACATTATTCAGCACTTGTGAGCGGTGTTACCTGCAGCAAATGCTGAATGCTTTTATTTATTTTGGTTTGGTTTGTGTTTATGTTTATGTAGAGGTTACAGCAAAAGAATCATTTTAAGTTGTTTTCTGTAGTGAAAGTGTAGAGGAGTCTCAACATGATCACACACCTCCCCCTCATGGGGAGAGTCTGCAACCTGCTAAAAATGAACTTGTGAATTTGTGAGTGAGTCACAGTACGAGTCTGTTTGATGATTCACTTACTACCACGTGCACACTACACTAGTATTATACAGTTTGCACTGATTAACCACAGGTTACCTGTTAGCATTGATATCACTGGCAGTTTTAACTCCGACCACCACAAAAGTATATTAATACAAACATGTTCATCAAGTCACTGACTGCACCATGTGCTGTAGCTCTGTTATTGGCTGCGTTTGAGATGCCCGCCTGGTTTGTCGATAGATTCTCCTCAAAGCTGTGTGTTAGTCCTAAACTACAAATCCAGAGTGATGAATTCATAATTCATCTGCCTTTCTTGTCTCACGCACAGTAAATGGTATCTCAACCCACAAGTCCACCAAGTCCTCCACTCCATCCCCCACCAGCCCCCGAACCACTCCCACTTTTAAGGTAAGACTGTGTACAACTGCTGCACCAAAACACACAATGTCTTAGCTATACTCTTTATATAGTGTGTATTATATGTATGCGTGGGTTCACAGTGACAGTCACTCGTGGCAGACATGTTGCACACATGAGACTTTGTTAAAGTTTAGTTAATAATTTTACAGAATTTCAGTGTCTCTTATAGCTAAGCCTGAGTAGATAAAGTGATCATTTTGAATTTGAGGGCAGCAACATGTCTCAAAAAAGTTGGTACAGGTCCATGTTTACCACTGTGTAGCATCCACTCTTCTTTTAACAACAGTCTGTAAACATCTGTGAACTGAGGAGAGCAGCTGCTGGACATTTGGGAGAGGAATGTTGTCTCATTCTTGTCTGATAGAAGATCCTAGCTGCTCATAAATGTTTTCAGTTGGTGAAAGATCTGGACTGCAGACTCTTCTACTATGAAGCCACGCTGTTGTGATAGATGCAGTGTACTGTTTAGCACTGTCTTGCTGAAATATGCAAGGCTTTCCCTGAAAAAGGGGTTGTCCAGATGGGCGTGTATGTTGCTCTAAAACCTGTGTATACCTTTCAGCATTGATGTGCCTATCTATGAGTGCAAACTGCCAATTCCACAATCACTGATGCACTCACATGCCATCAGAGATGCAGGCTTTTGAACTGAGCGCTGATAAGAAGCAGGATGGTCCCTCTCCTCTTTAGTCCAGATTAATGATTGCTAAAAAAGAATTTCAGATTTTGATTCCTCTGACCATAAAACACTTTCCCACTTTTCCTCAGTCCACTTTAAAGCGCTCTGACCCAGAGGTAATGCTGATGTTTCATCATGTATTCACATTTAGCTTCTTCTTTATCTCTAAGATGCTCTTTTTATACCCAATCATGTTACTGACCTGATGCCAGCTACCCACGGTTAGTTGCAAAATATTCCTGCAGCCGTTTCATTTTAGTATCACTTACTTTTCCCGCCTTTTGTTTCCCCGTCCCAACCTTGACGTGTTGCTGCTGTCAAACTCAAAATGAGCTAATATTGTTCATGAAATAGTAACATGTCTCACTTTAACCATTTGATATGTTTGTTATGTTCTATTGTGAGTAAAATGTGTGTTTATGAGATCTGCAAATAATTGCAGTTTTTACTTACATTTTACTCCCAGGTGTCCCAGTTTTTTGGAGTTTTTTTGGAATTTTGGAGCATTTTATGCGTATTGGCTGAGGAAATATGGTTATAGAGATTTGACTTTTTCATTAATTGTGAAAATGAATCTCTATAATCCAGCCACATTTGCTACCAAATATTCTTCTTTCCTACATTTATCTGGCTCATTTGTACTTGGCTCATTGCCACCACAGATTAGCATAAATACACTGATTTCAGTGTAGCTCCAACACCTCACAGACTTTAGTGTAAAGATGAGGATAAGGCAAGGTTGCACAACCTACATGTACTGAAATAGAATAAATCAGTATCGAGTGAAGTTATCAAGCCACTGACTGACAGTCATGCTGTACGACCTGTAGGCTGTCTAGATTTTGAGATGCTAATCTGATTTATTGATGGAGTCTCCTGTAAGCTCTGTGTAAGTCCCAAACTGTAATTTCTGAGTGATCCACCTTCACCTTTGCACAGTTCCTCTATAGAGTTATCCATCCACATTAGTTTGGCAGGACTAAGACAGTCAGAAAGTCATTTATTAAAGTAAAAAGCCTTTTTATGTAACTACCTAAAAAGGGACCTTGAAGCTGTCCCACCTTCTACTTTGCTTCAGAGTGTTCCCCCAAAATAGATCCTCACTGTAAGGTAATGCACATTATGGCACAGTACAGTACATAACCGCTGCTGTGCATAATGGAGAAGTTCACTTTTCCTGATTTTTAATGCTGGTGGCATGCATTTATTGCTGACATTTCAAAAATGTAGCCATAAGCTGCTGAAATTGCCACTGCTGTGCTATGCTGAAATAACTCTCTTAATAAATGAATCATTCAGTCAAGTGGCCAAAGAGATCTATTCCAGCAGCTCTGCATTCTCGTCTTAAAGGGCAGGCTTATTTTACACCTGGAAATTATATTTATTTTGGATTAATGTGCAGGTCAACAAACTGGATCTTCTCAGGTAGTTTTTGTTCTAGATTGGAATCTAGAACAAAAACTCTTTTACTCATATGGATTGACATTGACTGGATGTGAAACTGGGTAGCTAGCTCTAAAAGTCTTCTTTTCTTGTAATTGAAGTCCCTAACATGCCAGTAATAGAGCACCAGTGTTTAAATAATTCATTCATTATGTTTTGTGGACACAGTTTCATTTTGCTGCTTATTTTGATGAGGCTGAGCTCTGATCTCTGTTTTTTGGTTCTTGTTTCACAGATCCTTCCATCACATCACCACTCCGCCCCAAATGTAAATGGCTCATTGAACAATCATCAGGAGCAAAGCAATCAGCTGAGTCCAGAAGGTATCTGACCAGAGTTTTTTTTATGCAGAATGAGCTTCCTTAATTCAGTCTGAGAAAAAACAGCAGCAGTAATGCACAGAGCAGTAAAATAAATATAACTCTAGATAATATTCTGCCCCCCCCTCCCCAAACTCATACTTTGGATCTTTAGAGATCTTTATCAGCTGTTCTTCTGATAGTGTCTCTGATTGGAGAAAATTCCTCTGAATTGGTTCGTTCTGTGTGGAAGAGTCAGACGACACATCAAACACCCGCTTTTATGCGAGCGTGCACAGAACCTGAATCAGAAAGGGTGGGTTAAACAAAGGTATCTGATAACCAATGTTGTGATCTGTTATCTCTGACTGGGGTTTTAGGTGTTGTCGAGCAGCTAACGCAAAGAAAGCCTGGCTGTGTTGAACTTCTTTCATAGTACCCCCCTCTGATAGTTTCTTACCAGAGCTTAGTTTCGAGAAACTTTAAGACCTGCCTGTTGCCTGTTTCTAACCCTCACCTCTCCTCTGCAGTTAATGGGAACCAGCACTCGCACGCCTCGAGCATCTGTGAAAAATACAAGATTGGCAAAGTCATTGGAGATGGCAACTTTGCTGTGGTCAAAGAGTGTGTGGAGAGGTAAGTGAAACCTATTTGGTCAGCCTGGAAATGCTGTCAGTAATCTGCAGTGAATGCGCAGCAGTGTCCCCCCCCCCCCCCCCTCCCCATATGCAGCTTATTGAAATATGCATCACATATGGTCACTGCCCAGTCGGGGAGTTTGGGTCCTGATGACAGGCATTTTGGAGACAGAAATATCCCATGGATTAAACCCAGGAGTGATTTCACTTCATTAGCCCTTTAATCTCACAGTCAACACAGCACAGGCAGACAGGGGAGAGTCCTGTCAAGTATGTGTGTGTGTGTGTGTGTGTGTGTGTGTGTGGTGATGTCTTGCACCTTCCTGAAAAGTACTTATGTGAACGCCCTGGGCAGATGTTTGTAATATGCTGCATATATCCTTGGGTGGACATTTGCAAAGCCACTTTTTGTAATCTGACCAAAAACAAAAAAAAAAAACTGATTTATTTGCAAACAGAGCTTTCAGTCAAAACAGAGACAGGATGTCAACCAAATGACGCCAGAGAAAATCACACCCATCACTGTTAGCTCTGACTACGTTGATGCTGGGTGTGATCTCATTAGCAAAAGCCAGGGCAGCACAATTATTCAACCTTAGTTTTAATATGGTGCACGTGTTCTGAGATTTTTATTAAGCCGGCCCGTGTCTGCGCTGTTTCACGGTTCAGACTCTTTATAACAAAGTTTGCTTGTACAGCTAGAATTCCTCTCCAATAACAATGCGGCAGTGCTCCTGCAAACCATAACTGAGCCTCTCCAGTGAGCACTTGATTTAAATTACAGACACTGCTGCAGCTTCACTGCTGTTTTTTTTTTTTTTTTTTTAGTGCTATCCCCTAATTGCGCTGTTTCTGTTCAGGTCCACGGGGAAAGAATTTGCCCTGAAGATTATTGACAAGACAAAGTGCAGCGGAAAGGTTTCACTCTGCATCTCTTCTGTTCCTCACTGCCTCCTCCTTTCATTCCTCTCTTTGCATGTGCCGCTTTCAGTACGAAGTAAGCGAGGCTGGTACTGTACATTAGTGTGCCACTGTGCATGATTAACACCGGCGCGCAGCACAGTTACACCTGTGTGTCTCTGATGCTCATAGCTAGATTGGCTGGTAATGTTTCTTCATCCCCTTGTTCACATTATTCTCACAGTTTCACACGCTTACAACGGCACGCCGTGATTCGCCCACGCGTGACGCACAATTCGGATCCTTCATTAGCATCACAACTGTGGTGCTTGCCCACACTGAATGTGTGTGTATGTGTTTCCAGGAGCACCTCATAGAGAGTGAAGTCGCTGTGCTGCGGAAGGTGAAACACCCCAACATCATCATGTTGATTGAGGAGGTGGACACTCCTTCTGAACTGTACCTGGTTATGGAGCTCGTGAAGGTACGGTAGAGGTCGGGGGTGGGGTGGGGTGGGGGGGCATTTCCTCTCACAGCTCTCCTTTCGCTGTGTGAAGCACTGTTTTTATGTTTTCACAGGGAGGGGATTTATTTGACGCCATCACCTCCTCGGCCAAATACACAGAGAGAGATGCCAGCATCATGGTCTACAACCTCGCTGGAGCTCTGAAGTACCTGCACAGCATAAACGTTGTGCACAGAGACATTAAACCAGAGAATCTACTGGTACGCATGTACACACACACACACACGCACATTTTTTTTTCTACAAATCCAGATGCTCTGTGGGCTTTAAATGAGTATTTCATTCTAGGTTTTTGAGTACCCAGATGGCACCAAATCACTGAAACTTGGAGACTTTGGCCTAGCTACAGTAGTTGAGGGACCCTTGTATACTGTATGTGGCACTCCTACATATGTGGCTCCAGAAATCATTGCTGAGTCAGGGTAAGCTGATGTTTTGGCACAATATGCTTCAGTATAGTGATGTAAACTACTGAATGGAGATTGAAAGGAAAATGGTGCATAAGACAAACTATGTATACACTATGTGACAGCAGAAATGTTTTTGTGATAGATTTACAGTATATTAGAAACCAATTCATTTATCAAATGTCAAAATGTTTTGTTTTCTTGTTTTATGTCCACTCAGTCATCTGCTGGGATGGCAGAAACATTTTGTTGTAAATGATTTAATCTTTTTCTGTCTCCATTCTTCCCCTCATTACACAGTTATGGTCTGAAGGTGGATATCTGGGCTGCAGGTGTCATCACCTACATCCTGCTGTGCGGCTTCCCTCCATTTAGAAGGTACAGTTTGCATTGGTCAGTAAACAAACAATGCAAAATGATGTGGTTTTCGGTTTCAAACACAGATATCATCTATCAGATGGACACAGTCTCCATGATGTCATATATTGCTCCCATACTTTTTGCCTGTTACTGTACTTTATGTTTAGCTTTTTTAACTAAACAAAATGAGAGTATGCTCTGTCTGAGGATGCTCTTCACGCTCATACAGTATGTCAATCACCTAGCTTAGCCCAAAAGCACATCCTGCTTTGTCTATTTTACACCACACAGAAGCACAACTTACTACACTGACAGAGTGCAGTATTAAAATAGATTTGAAAATAGAGACTGAAACTATAAATGCAACAACAAAGTGTTTACTGAGGTGAAAATGTCAAGGCAGAAGTGGGATCATTTTTCTATGGAAGCTTGTTTCCACCACTCAAAAATAAATATATATTTTTTTTGCCATCCCTGAGTAAAAATCTTGTTATTCCAAAATTTCCAACTCCGAATTTTGAACTAATAACTCAAAACTTCAGCTTAGCGCTGCAATCCCCCCCCCCCCCCCCCCCCCCCAACCACAGTAGTCTCCCCCTGCTGGCATTTGGAAATAATGCAGGTTAAGACACTTATGCATTCCTGGGTTTCAATCTTTTATATACAGTCTATTATTATATATACAGTCTTGGCTAAATTGTCAGCAGTCTATTTTATTAGAAACACTTCAGCCACATTATTTGTCAGTTTGATTTTCATGACTGTCAGTTATCCTTGGCTGCATTGGTCACTGTGTTAATGATTGTCATTGAGCCGTCATAGTGTGGACAGGATTTGATTTACATTAATGTGGCCCATATTTCATCTGTAGCACTTCATGTATATGTAACAGCCACAAATTGAAAGTCAAAATCAAAGGTTTTTATTATCAGGCAAAGCACATTACACATGTCTTGTTTTTGTTTAGTGTTTTTTTAGATGTATTTCACGTTTGCTGAGTAATGCATTCTAAATTATCTTTGACTTCAATATAGTGACAATAATCAGCAAGAGGACCTGTTTGACCAGATCCTACGAGGTCGACTGGATTTTCCCAGTCCTTACTGGGACAACATCACTGACTCAGCTAAGGTAGGGACCACTGATACACGCACTCTATATTTATTTATGTCACTTGATGATATTACCCTGGAAGGTTATGCTAAATGGTCTGTTGTATAATCCTTCCCTTTCTGTATGAATTGGCTGTAAAAAGTCTGAAACAAGCCTCCAGCTGTTTTAGTTTAAGCATACACCAAGTGAACCCACAGAGCTGAGACTCCTTTAATGACTACTTTCTGCTGAAGGACACAGAAACCCCTTCAATTCTCTAAGTTAATGTCAAGTATTAAGGTGGCAGCCGGCACTCAGCGTGCAAGACCAAACTGCTAATTAAACACACTTGTGTTACAGTGGCCTTGTCGCTGTAGACGCGAGCAGTTATTGATGCCACAGCATGAATCAGGGTGCTGTTACGGAGCTGTAGATCTAAGAGAGCACGATTTATCTGGAAACAATGTATGCATACATGACCTTGTGAGTACACATATGTATGCACGTTCATTATTTGGCTTTCTTTTAGGAACGTGTTTGCACTTTATTGCAATCCAGCAAAACCAGCTCTGCTGGGAATTTTACTTTGCTAGAGTTTATACATTTCCAGGTATTGTTGGCACTGGCAGAAAGGAACTGAATTTAATGTTTACTACTGAGGTTGTGGTGGGCGGTGTTGTTGCTGTACTAGATGTCATTATACTGAAAAGTGTTGTTAAGATAGTTTCCTGTTTACAGAGTGCATTGATTATTATTTTTCCTTTTTCCCCCCTATAAAACAATTATAAACCTACCAGACACCACTGATTCAGTACCAGATAGCATAAAGACCATCACTCACTGGGTTGTAGAGAGTTTAAAAGGCCAGAATTTAGCCATCTTGTTTTTTTTTAGAGCCATAATTGTACAAGATGGTGGAGTGCTCAGTTATCCCCATACTTGGATAATATCCATAGATTGTATGAATGCATGAACCAGACACAAATATGTGCTAATAGTTGCTAACATGTACATAAAATCCTATAATTTACTTCTTGTATATAATAACGTAAAGTAAATAATAACATAAAAATGTTCCAAAAGCTTCTAATAAAAAGCCAAAGAGGTCCAGTTCAGTGACTTGAGTTAGCTAAGGTGACAGCAAGCTAACACTTGAAATCAGTGAGTTATATAAGACACAGTCCCCATGAAGCAGGAAACTGACTGCAGAGCCCAAAACTGGTTCTTGCAAGACTCCACAGAGCATGTTTCTTTCTGCTGTAAAGTTGGGTATTTTGAGTCTATGGACTCATTTTGTGAGCTAGTCTCAAGTTATTGATCAAAGAGCAGCAGTTTGTGGCAGTTCCACACTTTAGTTTTTAGTATTATTAATTTTATTCAAAGGGCAGAAACACAACTCGATATCGATGATGTTAGCCCACAAGTTTGCTAGAGCATCTTCATAGTTACTTGTCAATGTGGTGCTCATTGCTTGTTACACTGCCACCCAGTGGCCAAACAGACAAAAATATAACTTTAATTTAAAATTGGAGTTAATTTTTTTTTAAGCCTAATGTTGAGTTAATCCAGTGGTGTGTACTGTTGCAGGAGCTGATTGGAAAGATGCTGCAGGTCAACTCTGAGGCTCGATACACAGCACAGGATATCCTCTCACATCCATGGGTCACGGTACTCTGACACCATCCCTGTGAACACTGCCTGAGACCACGGTTATTTGGTTCCTGTGTGGATTTAAATTTGTGCGTGTGTGTGTGTGTGTGTGTGTGTGTAGGATGATGCAATCATGGAGAACAACATGAAGATGGAGGTGACAGGTAAACTGAAGACGCACTTTAACACTGCGCCAAAGCACAGCACCACCACAGCTGGGGTGTCGGTCATCATGGTAAGCACCCGGAAACATCCCCAACCCAACATGTGAACGATCCATGATTTGATTCATATTTCTAGAATATTTTTTAACTTTTTTTTTTTTTTTAAATTGAATCCTGTGACTATAATCAGATTAACCTTCAGTGATCTCCTAAATCTAAATCTGGAATATTGAGGTCTTGGCATGGGCTTAGTTGTAAGTGACCAGGAGCCTGCGGTCGGGTGAACATGTCAGGCCCGTTTCCAAGCATTTACTGCATGATGGTGAATGTTTGACCCAAATACAGAAGATTATGCTCCTCCTCATTGGCTTGATCTCAATCTAAGGTTCAGTTGACCACCGTGCCAAGAATTTCCGATCTCGTCTTCATTCAAGAAGACACTGATGACAAGTCATAAGCATCTTAAGACTTTAGAGACAGAAAAACACAAATCATTCCTGTAGTATTCACATCTTTCCATCCTGTCTCTTTCAAGCCTCATTTACATCATTTCCTGTTATACCATTTGCCTTCCTCTCCTCATCAGGTCACACCACCCATCAGCTGAGTGTACTCTCTTCAGTCTGTCTGAAGTGAAAGCGGGATTTTGGTGGTGGTGGTGGTGGTGGTGGTGGTGGTGGTGGTGGTGGTGGGGGGGGGGGGGGGGGGGGGGGGGGGGTTGATTAGCAATTTGATTTGACACTCCTCTTCATGCAAGGAGCCTCATTTTGTTGTAAATCTCATTTGACAGTTTGAGGTGTAATTGTGGGCCCTGGCCTCGGCTCCTCCTCCTCCTCCTCCTCCCCCTCCTCCATGCTCTTCCTCCACCCTCATCCTCACCCCTCCCTCACACCTGACCCAGGACCACAGGGGACGCCTGGAGCTGAGAGCTGGGTACACACTTCATACCACCGCCCCTCTTAACTCCCGTCTTCCTCTCCGGCTATCGCCCTTCCGCTCGCACTCTTCCTCCATCTATAACAACTCCCATTCCCACCCCCACTCCCCCCTCCTCTTTTCCCTTCCTTCCTGCTTCATTCTCCAGCCCCCTGCTCCACTTCTTGGGCTGCCAGCTGCAGTAACTGCTCTCACTAACACTGTCCTGGATTTACCCCTCTGACTCTTTGCACACTTGTCATCCTGCTCCTTTTACTCACATTGAACTCCTTTTCACAACTTTAAAGTGATATTATTAAAAAGATGTGGTTTTCAATAGTGTCTTTACACTGCTACTGCAATGCAATTTGCCTCCTTCTCTGATTATGTTAGTCATCACAGTTGGAACACCCTTTAAAGTTAGCTGCTGGATTTATAAATCAATAATTGGTTCCTTAGCAGTGTTTTTCATTTATGATAGTCTGGCGCCACCTTGAGGATAACCTGTAGAAGTGCACAGGCACAGATTTGTAGTTTAAAGCTGCAGAGAAGGATGCAAAGTGGCTTTATTGCCTTGGATGTAAGACTCCACTTGTGCATTTTAAAGCATAAGGCCAGATTGTTCTGTGCTGCTTTTGTTGTCTACAAATCCAATCAGAGCTTTTTTAAAAATGCCCAGTAATATTTTTCAAACAGGTGAGCACTACTTTAGCAAAACTACTTCGGGCGGGAACAATGGCACATTTATTTGGGGTTTAAAAACAAAACAAAACAAAAGAATAATACAGTTTTGCTGCATGGTACAGCTACAGCACCAGGATAGTATGTGTGGGATAGTCTTAAGTAAACTATAGCGTCCATGTTTAGAGTAATAAATGAACATAATAAATCATCCTGTGCAACAGTTTGGCTCACTGGTATGCTCAACACAATGGAGCTCCGCTGGCCTGAATTCACTGAGGACATTTTCTTGAATGTTTCTTCATTATAATTAGTTAGCATAACCATCCACAACTACTAGCGTACTATTTTAACAGGGTAGCCTACATCAGTGTGCATTTGTATTCACACAAGTACAATGGAAGTAGGAAATACCCAGTAAACTTCTGATTATCAGAGCTTTAACTACTGCAAATGAGTCGTACTTCATGCACAGACTTTGATTATGTTACACTTAGTTCAGCCTCATTCATTATGTTTAGCTGATAATTTCATTTATATTCATTTGGACTGTACATAAATGATGGACTTGGCCAGCATGCCATCACCCATGCGGTTGGTGCAGTCCCACTGCACAAGCCTCAAGGGCAGCGTTCTCACTGTCGTGATTTTAGCTTTTAGAAATCAGACAATAGAAGTCTGGATCTGACTGACAATACACACTCAGTAAGTCTACCCCAGTGTAATGTGGACTGTAATCTACAAAATGAGCTTTAAGACATGAAACCATAAAGAGTGAGGCAGCCAAGAGCCATTAATGTAGAGGCTTTTATGGCCCATTTACATCAAAAGCAGCATTCTCTGCACTGACTGAGCTGAGTGACCAGCCCAAAATTTGCACTCAAACTCTTCTGCTATGAGGGCATGCTGTTGTAATAGCTGCCGTACTGACAGCAGCCTTGCTGAAATATGCAAGGCCTTCCCTGAAAAAGATGATGTCTGCATGGGAGCATATGCTGCTCTGAAGCCTGTATATACCTTTCAGCACTGATGCCTTTCCATGTGTGCAAGCTGCCAATTCCATAGACACTAATCCACCCACCCGCTTTTGAACTGAGCACTGATAAGAAGGATGGTCCCTCTCTTCTTTAGTCCAGAGGATGTGGACGCCCATTTTTCTACCCAATTGTGTTACTGACCTGTTGCCAATCAACCCAATTAATTTCACAATGTTCCTCCAGCTGTTTCTTTTCTGTTCTGCTTAAACATTTGGTATGTTTTCTGTATTCTATTATGAATAAAATATGGGTTTGTAAGATCATCATTCTGTTTTAGCTTATACTTTATGCAGCAACCAACTTTTTGGGAGTTGGGTTGCACAATATGCTCCACTCCCTCTCTGTCTTTTCCTATTGTTTGTGCAAACATGCATCACAGTCACAATTCAACACGCACATACAAGAACTCCCAGCCTGGTGTTCTTGCACTGCTCTTTGCTCCAAACCATTCATGTGAAGACCAAGCCGTGGGAAATAATAGGTTTCAGAGCGCTGTGGTGCTGCTGTCATGTTGTATGTGAAAGGGCACACATACATACGTTGATTAAAGTTTTTATTCCTTTTTAATCAACCACAACAGTCTCCACCTGCTGGCCATCAAAAAGAATGCTGACCCACAAGCCGCGTCCATCTTTTATATACAGTCTCTGCACTCTTAGTAAACTCAAAGGAATAATCAGTTATCGTTAGCTAATGGTGTCATTTGTTTCTGCATATTATTAGCTAATAATTTCAAAAGGTAGACATACTTTTACCAAACTATTTCAGTCATCCATCGTCATTTATTAACTCTTCTATTTTAACTTTCCTGCTCAGTAAACTACACTCAGTTATTTGATTGTGATATTCTGCCTGTTCTTTCCATACTTCCCTCTGTGGTGTGTGAACCGCTGGCTGGGAGTCAGTGATCTGTGGCAGACTTTTACCAATCAGACAACAGTTTGTCTGTTTGAGTAATTTCACTGTTGACAATGATGAAAATAAAGTTCCAGGGTGATGCCAGGCTTTTTGTTTAAAACTAACCATACACTTAAATCACATGGAGTCCTTTGACTGTTCTGTAGCACTCACTGACACATGTTTCTGCCTGATTTAGTCCTTTATAGAAGGTTTCACAGTTTGTTCCAAGTCAGCCCGCTGAGTCATTTGTTTTGGGATAGTTTGAATGAACTGAAACGCTGCAGCAGCACTGATTTGGAACAACTGTCCACCGCCTGTCATGCTTGTTGTGTTGACTTTTCTTTGTGAAGCTGTGAGTAAGACTAGTCTCTGTCCCTTTTTTGCTTCTCCCCCCCCCCCCCCCCTCCCTGCTTTTCGTCCCTCTGATTTAGCTCCAAGGCAATGGTATGTACTAACACGATGCTACGCCTTCGTCTGTTCTGCTTTTGAGATTCAGCACGTAAAGGGCAAGTGAGGAGTGTCACATTTACTACTTTTTGTCTTAAGAATAGCCTTAAGAACATGTAATTTTGGCTTTAGTTTGCATAAAAAGAACAGTTTATGCATCTTTTAAATAAAGTAAAAGTTCTTTCTCATTTGCCCTTTGTCTGCACATAGAGTAGCACTTTAAGTGTTTTCCTTCTCTTGGAGTCCGTCTACTGTGCAAAGCGTACTTTCTTTTTGGTGAACATCTTTCAGTTATTTATGTCCATTTATTTCCATTAGCTTATTTATTCATATCTTTTGTTTATTGACTGAAAACTGGGTGAGTAGTTCTGATCGTAGGTATAAAAAGAAAAGTAAAGGGAAAGTCAGAAGACTCATTTATGCTAAATGAGTCTGATTTCCTGAGATCGACCCACAGCATCTGTTTCTGTTCTGACTCGTGTTATTGGACGCATACGCGTCAAGCTGATGGTTTCTTTTGTTTTTCCAGAACACGGCGCTAGATAAGGAGACCTTTCAGCTCACAGGTCGTTGTTGTCCAGGGCCACAGGCGGTGCCACGTTCACCAACCTCGGATGGCACCAAAATCCCACCTGCTCTTCCGGGCCAATTAGCGTCACCGTGTGCCAAAGTACCACAATCTGACAAGCTGGCTTCACCAGAAGCTGCTGGGCCTGATACCACAGCCAACTCTACAACTCCCTACTCTGATTCTCCAAACGACCGCCACACATTAGCCGCTAAGCTCGACCTGCCCCCCTCTGCTCCTTTAAGTTCACTTCAGTTCTCTCCATCACCGTCCGTTGAAACTTTTCCCATCACCTCTTTGCTCATTTCTTCCCCTCCACAAATAGAAACCTCCCCGACTGCTGCTCCCTGCTTGTCTTCACAGCCTGCCTCACCCTCATGTCCTCCTGCTCCCCTCGCCTGCACAACTCCCTCTACACCTGTCTCCCGTCCTTCGCCAACATCTTCTACCAAACTGGCCCAAAATGCTTCCCCTCCTCATCCTGCCAAACAAGCAGCATCCCAGTCTTCCTCGCCCACAAAACAAGCATCGCCCTCCCCTGTCTCCCCGATCCAGCCTGTTGTGTTCTTCCCGCTCTCATCCCCGACAAAATGTGAACCCTCGTCCCTCTCTCCTATCCATCCAACCCTGTTTCCTTCTCCTCCTTCCACACCCCTCAGATCCACCACCCCACCCTCTCCTGTTTGCCCTTCTTCTCCCTGCTGAAGAACTTATGGAGAAAATCTAAATAGTCTGCCATCCCCACTTCTCCTTTATCCATGTACAGAAACCGTAGGATAAACTTCACAATTAGCATTTCTCAGTAGCTGTAAACTGAGCCAGTGACTGCTGTGTCCACCTTTTGCCCTCATATTCTTCACCCACTCATTTTATTAGACGACGGGATACGAGGCATTTTCTGGAATCTGTTGATTGTATATATGTTTTTATTTATTAACTGAGGATGCAGAAAGGGAATGAACTGAATATCACTCTTCTGAGGGGTTTGTCTTTTGATTTCATACACTGCTGAGTCAGATTTGTTTTAGCGTCCCATTTGGACTCCCTCTGGTCCCTTTGTAAAGGGTTATTAAATCCAAATGCATCACAAACTCCCATTGCTTTAGCAGAGAGACTACTCTGTGTGTAATTCAAAGCCCTAAACTTGCTAGACTACCTGTAATGTAGCCATCCTGATGGTAACAGCCAATTTACAATTTCATGTATTGTATAAAGATGTCTGCCAAAGTACCACGTAGTTAATGAGTCACAAAAATGTTTTAAGCAGCTTTAGCTCTGCATCTGTGTTTGCATATAAAATTGGGGATTATCAGACCTGCTAAAGCTGAAAGAAATGGCTGTTCACAATCAATTTAACAGGTACGTCTACCATCCAAATTACCTCTAGTGCAGCAGTTCCCAAAATATTGTGGTTTGCAGTTCCTCACAGTAAATTGTATAGATGCCCCCCCCCCCCCCCCCCCCCCGGAGTAAGAAATACTACAAAAACGAATCTTAGCTATTTTGAGTGCACAAGTTTGCTGTTCTACACACCTATCCCGTTTATCATTTCCCAGAGTGCTGGTTACATTTTTCTGGAAAAAACACAAAATCTTTTTTTTTTTTTTTTTTTTTTATTAAATGTGCACAAAGCATAACTCTCTTTCCTCGTGGACAGGATACAGAAATTTGAAGGACAGTTGGAGATGGACATCTAAAAACATGGACAAGTAGCCAAAAGCCATTGCAGGTCCAGGCACTGCTGAAGGAAAGTGATGTAATGTGCACTTCTCTTTAAGTTATTAAAGCCCCTTTGTTTCAGAAGACAACTGTAACTTATTCATTCACATGCTGTATTTGTATGTAGTGTGATGAACCTAAGCTGTGTGTACATATAAAGAGAAAATGAACTGCAGGCCTGCCTCTCGTGAGCTACATCTTTCAATACAAATGGCTTTCAGCCATGACTAGTATTGCACATCACTGTCATGAGCTACGCACACTCACTGGCCACTTTGTTAGGTACACCTGTTCAATGGTTCAAACTGCTGTGATTTACACAGGTTCACCAAAACTGAACAGAAGACTGGAAAAACATTGCCTGGTCTGAATCTTGATTTCCACTGCAACAGTCCAACCCACGCCTAATGAGGTGTACCTAATAAAGTGTCCAGTGAGTGTATAACTACATGAAAACTCTTTTAGAGTATTCAGTGAGCAGTATTTGGTCTGTTGGATTTAAAAGAGTGAATGTGCTGTTATGATTGAGTTTGTACCTGATCACAGGCCAACAGCTTATAGATTACTTCATCAAACCCAGCTTGGCTGAAAATAAGAGCCCACGTTCTGCAGCCTAAATAAATAAAGTACAGTTTAAGTACAGTTAAAGTAAAGAGTTACGTTTTGTCCTCGTTCTTAACTCCACAGCTGCTGTTAGCAGGGCCAAATCCTCAGCTGGGTTTATAACATGATTCTTTCCACAGCATGAATACTGCTTTCCACTTCCTGTTCAGACTCATGAAGTGAAGTTGATATACGGTGTAATTTATTTCTCCTATGTAAATGTAGTTCAAGTAGATTTTCATTTGCTTTGTCCAGTTTGTAAAGAGGAAAACTGTATGACAAGATCAAATGTGTCACTGGTTTGTATGAGACAAAGTGGCTGCTTTTAATGTCCCACTATTTTGGAACAGTTCAAAAAAAAAAAAAGTTAAATGTAATAAAGACTTCAAATCAGTATTTATTTTTGTGGTGAATGTGTGGGTTACCACTGGGGGGTGCTGTGCATTCAGTCACACCTTTATAAAATACACACTCAGGATAATTCAGGTTATAAAATTCAGTTTTATTGTCAGAACTCAGCACACAAAGACACTCCAAACTGATTGCAAAAAAAAAAAAAAAAGTACTGGTTGATAAAAGTGGTTCCCACACTGCTAGAGAGTCAAACCACATTAGAAACACAACTTTAAAGAAAGGAATGCTTCCTGAAAATTAAAGACGTAAGAACACGACCGTCAAAAGATCCAGAGTGTGTGTGTGTGTGTGTGTGTGTGTGTGTGTGTCATTAACATGTTGGTGCTGAATCACTCATTCTGTGATGAAGAGAGAAAACCCCACATGGAAATGGGCAAGTCCTTCCATTCAGTGCTCCATCACTGCTCCTCTCACCTCACTCACTTTAGACTCTGAAGGTGCTGAGGTGGCTTGAACACTAGTATCTCAATCCATCACATACATGACCAATGGATTTTATTTTAGGGGAAAAAAAAAAAAGATTCACTGCTTATTCAGTCAGAAAGGAAATAAATCTTAAAGGAAGTGAAAGCAGATTTTAACATTACATGAGTAAGTTTTATGTTTTTGATGTTTGAAGTATTAAATAATGCAGGAGGTCTGCACTGATGTTTTATGAGTAGTGAGCCATGCACACAAACGTAATCTCTTAGCAAGCACAGAGGTACAGAGGGAGTAGAAATCTTAAATATGGAGGACTACATTGAAACATTATATATATAGTTATTTATATAAACGTATATTCCCTCTTCAGAGTCTTTCTTTCTAGTTCATCTATTATTTAATCAAACACTTCATATCTATGTGCTGTGCTGCCAAAACAGGAAAAGCATGTTAAAATGAATGATCGCTTTAATATTTATTCCCCACATACACACCTACAGAGAAAAAAGAAAAAAATCATTCACCCTAAAGTACACAAATATTTGGATTTTTTTTAAGTCACAGAGAAAAGATTCTCACTAACTCCCCACAAATCCCTCTTTTCTTATTCTGAGAAGAAAATAGACTCTTACAGCTAAAAATAGATTTGTTTTTAACCGTAACGTAACGTTAACCCCCACCCTAAGACTGGTATGAAAATGTTCTATCTGATCTACAAAATATAGCAATGCCCTTTTTAAAAATAGTTGATTCTTTTGCTATAACAGGACAGTTTTTTTCCTTCTTTCATTGAGATACATTCAGGATATCAGGATATAGACAGAATAGTGCCTTTGATAAAGAGTTCACACTTGCAACAGTTTGGATTTTTTTTCCCCCCTCCTTCTCCCAGCTTCATCAGTCGCTGCTGATTTCACCTCAGTATCTGGTCTGGTACTCGTGATGCCACCTGTTGAAGTCGTTGTAGAAGAGGACGATGCTTCCGGACGCCATCCCGGTTATGATGCACCTGAGGAGCATTAGGAGGGAACATCATGAGGCCCTGAAGCTCAATTTACTTGAGTTCTTCCTCTGTGTGTGCTTTTGTTAGAGCCTGCTACCTTTGGTCATGTGACATGGCCATGGAGCGGATTCCCGCGTCGCAGCCCGGATAGGTGAACAGCTGTTTGAGGTTGTGGACCTGCCAGACGGATACGACGCCTCCATCCCCACCTGTCAGCAGATACTGACCGTCACGACTGAGGAGCATAGCCTGCCAAAGACAATCAGAGAATTTCCTTTAACTCGTGCTACGTTAATTATTTACCATCATCATCTGTTAAGTGTTAAAAAAAACAGCCGAGTTAAGCTTTTCAACCTGGAAGCGTGCGCGTAAATCGTCTCTGAATAAGCCCGGCGATCTGGAGGCAGTTTGTCTCTCCTGTCAAAGCAAAGCTCATACCGCGAGGTCGTGTGATCCGACAAAAGCGCTCAGGTCAGCGCTGCCATCCTGAGGGGCTTTTCTGTACACAGACCCCGACTGGCAACAAAAATGGCTCCCCACAGCGAGGCCCGGAGATTTACTCGTCTCATCTGCTTTTCCTGCAAACTGTAGCGGCCGAACGGGTCCCGCAGGAATCGCATGTACACAAATCAAGTGATGTGCTGGAGTCTATTAAGGGCGAAGTGCATAGTGGAAGCCGAAACTGAAACAGTCAGGAGCATCAATCAGCAAGTAACCGTAGCTGATGAAATGACGAGGCAGAATGTTAAGTTCTAAAAGCAGCAAATGACACTAATTTAGAGCTTTTGTCCTCTGCGGTTTTTATGACATGCTTTGCGGCGATGCAGCGGGGGAGGCTTCAATCAGCAGCAGCATGTGTGTTGGATTGGGCTCGCATTAAATGGAAAACTGAAACCTAAACTTGAAGTTGGAACAAGTCATTTTCAGGAACTTGATTCGGTAAAGAAAACATAAATAACCCTTCAAGACCCGGAGCCTAATTAAACAAATGTTTTGGACGTAAAAAGAAAAAGAAAAAAAAAAAAAAAAAAAATCGGGCACAAACTTGGATGTGAAGGCGCTCACACAAAGATACAAAACGGCCACACAACGATGCCCTCGCTCGCGTGCTGCATGCCGGTGGGGGTGTGGGTGGGGGCCTCGAGAATCAATCCAGACTAATTGCCTCGTTAGATCGTCATCCAAGACGGGTGGGGCCGGAGCACGACAGGGTGCAGCGCTGCTCTGATTTGTGAGCTGTGGGTCGGCTTTGTGTGCATAGTAACTGTCTTGTGTATCAACATTCAGAGTTAATCTGACAGTGATGATAAAGATGAGGGCTCATTTCAGTCTGTCCGTGGGTTTCAGTGGACTCCAACGGAGTCACGGTTCACGGGAAAAGGTGGGAGTCAGCAGACGCATCAGAAACTGGGTAGCGGCATCTGACCATCAGCCAGGATGCTTAATCATTAATGCTACACTCAGTGAGTTCATCAGCACTTTCCTCGCACAGGGCCAACACAAAAACAGGTCCAGGCCCTGAAGCCAAAACAATGAGTCGGAGCAGCTGAGGCCAGCTGTAGATTTTGATACCAATTCTTAAAAGTTTGCCACCACAAACGATTCTTTTCCTTTTAGATAATCTTTAATAGTGCAGCATTAAAACTGAGTACTGTAACAGGCTGCTACAGTATACATGCATGCAGGCAGCACAGTACACTGCACATCAGTAAAAGAACTATTTACCAAGTCCTATGCTGTATTAATGCAGTTGTGTATCTACTAATGGAGTCCATGACCTTACTGCAGCCCAGCAGGAGGCAGGAGAGCTGGCAGACATGTCAGCCTGGCCAGGTAGGAGGCTGCAGACAGACATTATAAATCAGTCCTTTGCCACTGGGCGGTCAAACAAGATGGCCGATGGCTCTGTGGGGGCTAAGATGGCTACCCGGGCTCAGATGACTAAAAAATGACTCCAGCAGAAACACATGCACTTTTAATGCCCATATTTCCTACTTCTTTCAGAGAACAGTGGGTGGATTCTGGGGCTGGAGAAGGTAAAAAGTTTAATTTATGGTGCTGTTAATCCCCCTGTTACACGGACGCAGGCAGCGAAAAAACTGCTGGAATGGTTACACTGCCTGAGTTATACTAGTACTTAAAAGAATGTAATCCATTCAGTATGGCTCCTGTCACCCGATTCTGCTATTAGACTAGGATGCCGACTGTTAGCCTGTCATCTAACCTCTGACTCCAGACCCCTATAAATTCACAGAGCATACACTCTCTCTCTCACAGTCTTCCTCTCTGTTTCTAAGTGTATACTGCAGGCCAGGACAAACACTTATTTATACTGGAGTCCTACTGTGCAGAGGCTCCAAGGGCTAAGAAGATTGATTCTGGTATGTAGCAGAGTGTACAAAATACTGCTGGAATCTCAGACCAGGAGAGTGAAGCAGGGAAAGGTGAGGTGGTTGAGGGGTGTCTGAGACTCTTGCAGCCTCACTGCAAGATATTAGGATTCTCCTAATACCATCTGACACGGCTGGAATTTACAGCAGCAGACGAGCGCCGACAAGGCCGCCAGTAGCTTGAACTGTTCCCAAGTTTCATCTTCAGAAAGAAATCAAAAACTGCAACGCTCAAAACACATCTAAAGGACACTGTTAGTTTCTCTTAAAGACACAAAGGAATTTTGGATCCAGCATTAGTTTCTCAGGGATTGTAATGCACTCCATCAGTGTTTCAGTGTATTTGTGGCTTTGTGTAGGAGCGGGCTGGTTGGCAGGTTAGGAGCCTGGGCACAAGAGCTTTCTTAATAGGAAACAGGCATGTGGCTGCCTGTCAGAGCCAGCTTACATTTCCCAGGCCAAACCGGACACATCGGGTTGGGAAACTAAAGGCAGTAGTCGCTATCTTATGTCACCCAAGCCACGAGGGAGGAAATGGGGAAATGAGGAATGTGTCCTCCTGCGCTGGAGGGTAGTTAATGGTGTTGGTGTCCAGAGCTGACCACTCCTCTGGAATGTTTTCCACCAGCGTCACCAACGCAATTCGACCTGACAACAGAGCTCTGGATCAAAAGAGCCCTTCCTTCTGGTGTGTGCGGGTGAAAGGGAAAGAACAGATGTGAAGCTGTAAGTTTGTCCCGAGGCACACCGACCTTTACCTTACTCAGATCTAAAACCAAGACCGAGCTTTTAATCAGGGAGAGAGGGCTTTATATGCTGATGTAGTGCAGACACACACGTGCAGGCGCGCTCGCATATGTATGATCATTTCCTCACCTTGACGCTGTCTTCCACTTCCATGTGTCTCAGCAGTTTGCCATTGACACTGAAGAGGCAAAACTGTCCCCTGTCGTAATAGATCACGCAGTGTCCCTCGGCGGAGGACTGGATGAGGCGAGGCTGTAGGCAGTGCTCTGGTCCATCCAGGGTCCGCAGCAGGTCCCCATTCATGGAATGGATCAGACAAGGACCCTCTATGCACGGATAAGGCGAGAAGTTTGGGCAACTTCATTTGCAGCTTGATTTCAGCATTAATTTACATTTTTAAGTTTGATTTTTGTTTATCTTCGGTGCAGTTTTATACCTACAGCACATATGCTTTTGTTCTTTTTGCCCTCAGTTATTTAAAAAAAATCACTTCATATCTTGATTATAGCTGATATCATACATACTGTAGTAACTCATATGCATATATACAGTATGAACGGGATATGTGTAATCCTGTATATATTAAAGTACTCACTGTTACAGTTTTCTGTGCATCAACTCTGCAAAACACCTGCTCATATGCCACTCGTATTACACTCAGTTAACTGTTTCTTACATCTTATTATGACTGCATACTTTACGTGTGTTCCTAATATAGTGGCTGCTGAGGTTTATACACAAACTGTCCTTTGTCTGCCGTTTGTTTTATACCTGAACTAATAATAACCAGCAGAAGTACAGATTTGCATTTTGGGCATAAATACAGAGACTAACAGCCTCACCTTTGCAGCCACTGATGACGAGACCCAACTCAGCGCACACACTCGCACAAGTCACTTCACAGTCATGGCCTGTTAGGATGGCCCTCGGTGTGGTAAATGCTGCTGGGAAAACACAAAACAATCCTGATATTACCATATGCAATACTGCTTTTTGGTCACTAGAGGGAGAACAAGGTAAAAATAAAATAAAATTCTTATTGATTGGCGTAGTCTTCTAATTGCATTCACTGCTGGAGCTACAAAATGTTTGCTTCAAACTATAAAAAATATTTATGAACAAAGAGACATTTTTAAAATTGCCTAAAGGCTGTTAACATGCTCAGCTTGGAGGTTGCTTTACATGTTATTTACACGGATGCGCTGCAATTTGTTGCACAGTCTTTCTCCCCTCATTCACTCTCCCTTTCAAGCACTTGTCACCAAAGGCCTCCTCCTATGTTTAAAACCCTTCTCCCCCTGACTGCCTTCACTGGATCCAGATGTTTCTGCGTTTGACAGAGAATGAGAGCCAGAGGGAGAACGAGTGCGTTATGAAGTTTGTGTGATTTTTTGTTTTGGTTTGAGCTGTCAGGGTTAGCGACAAAACAAAATCGGCCGTTACTTCTCCATCTGTCTTCTGTCTGTAAGCACACGCACCCGCATAAATATGCTCTCACACACACACACACAGTCGCATCTTTGGACTTTTCTGCATTTTCAAATATCGGGGTCTTCAGTGACCCCAGCATTTCGACCAACTCAGTTAATTGGAAACAACTATAAAACGGATGCAGGCCTGCAGAAATTTCTGTGTTCACGAAGGATATAAATAAGAGTTTATGTTTAAAAGACATTTTGATTCAACTGCAAGGTCTTTTTGGAGGTTGTAGTTTAAGATAAGAAACTCTTTGTTGTCCCAGAAGGAGATTTGTCTTGGGCCGAAGTCCACTAATCTGAAAACTAAAACTGTGTCAAAAAAGCATTTTAGCAAATGGAAATAAAAACACAAGCTAGGCTTATGAAAAGTAACTGAAATTATACTTTGTACTTTAAAAACAAACTAAACTAAAATTAAAATACAGAGCATATAGGTCAAATGTGTCAATACATTAAACATGAGGAGGTATGGGTGTGTATGCTCACTGAGACTTGAGACATCTACATAAGCTGTGAGTCAAGTGTTTGTATAGTAATATCTAACTTCATTTTGCCCCTGACAAATAACCCTATATTATAACAATTAAAAGACTAGTAATAAATTAATAAAAAACCAAAACATTCCAAACAATTAAAAAACTCACTTTGCAAACTAGTTAAGGCTTTCTGTTGAGATAGTAACTGGTTTTTAATGATCTGTTTTCCTAACTTTCACTATTTTGCGCAGAGCTTTGTGACTACATGTCAGTGAAAAGCAGCTTATACACTTAAAACTAATTTGAATTGAAGATAAAATTATAAATGATAGAAAATGAAGAATAATTATGAAGCCCAAAACTATAATCTAATATGTATGGCATAAAATAGATGCAAAGACAATCAGTATTAATAATTATCATCAATATAAATGATTAGACACACAAAACTGATCAATAAGCGGCAGATGTAATTAGAAGGATTAAAAAAATAAGATATTAAGTCCATAAACACATCAATATGGCAAAAACTATATATATAAAACTAACAATATTAATCTAAAAGGTGACCTACAAATTTCAGTGTCAGCTTTATGCCAAAAGCTTGTTTGGCTTAGTGTTAATGTGTTGTGTGTATAGATGAATGTAGACTCTGAGTATCTACAGTTCACGAAGGACCTGAGGAAAAATAACTAAGACGAAGGCCAAAGAAGAACATGAAAGGCTGGAAACCAGATCTGCAAATACAATGTCCACAAATTAGATAACACAAATACACAAAATAAGTTCAGCCACACTGTATTTGCTACCAGTCTGTACTGAACATGAGCCATGTGATCACACAGCTTATCAAAGAGTCTTTTGGAAGTAGGGACAGATAGTTTTGCATTCACTGGCTGTATAGCATCTCTGTATAGCAAGACACAGAATATAAAATATGTTGTGTCTTTTAGCAGTCTTTGTGTTTGTCTCATTGCAAAGCTGGAATGAAGGGATGGGTATTCTTCTTTCCTCCCTTTCCTTTAAATTTCTCTAGACAATCACGGTTCCATATTGAGCAGAGAAGAAGTTTTAAGTGTGGACACATCAGCTCAGCCTGTACTCCCCGCCTCAATACATAAGAGCAAAATGTATCAACCCCCAGTGATCACGGTCTCATGGTCCCTCACACCAGCAAATGTCTCTTCATTTGTTTATGTTTAAAATGAGGCGGTAACTAAAACACCAGTCTGTGAAGTCTGTCTGATTCAAATGAATTTGTGATACAGTCATTACGCCGGCTGCTGCTTCGTCACTTTGCGTGCAGCATTGAAAAGACAAATTAACTAGTTGTATTCCCGTGTTGTTGTTTTTGGGCCTTAGAGTGGCAGAAGTGAATACAAACCCGAGCTAAAATTACTATAACATACATTTACATGTATTTTCTCATGTAGGTATATCTTTACCAATGAAAGATATTTTCTTTTTAATAAAGAGTGAGCTCAAAACAACAGAAATACTCTAGTTCTTAAATAAATGCCACACAGATGATTCCTATGAGGTATCCAGCAGATGGCAGTAGTGTCTGCAAAATCTGCTGCTGTGTACAACATGTGGCTGCAGCAGGAACAAAGTGTGCATAGGTCAATGTGTGCATGTGCATATCAGCCATTCAGATGCATTTGTGTCAAGCTTATGAAGTGAGTGGGATGTCCACAGAACATTATGTATCTAAAGGAATGTGTGTGTGTGTGTTTGAGTCGTGTGTGTGCAGGCTTTAGCTTTAATGCATTTCTGTGTTTGGAAGAGGAATAAAGAAAGGTCTGCTGTCTGTATGCATTTTGTTAGTGTGTGTGTAGCAGAACTTCATGTCTGGGGGAGCCTCCTGCGGTCGGGGGCAATGGAGCATCACATTGTGGTGGTGATGAGATGAGATGACGACTGCTTTGTCTGCTCCTCTAGCTTCAGCGTGGTAACCAGCTCTGAGTTGACTGAGGTTAGACTGACGCACACTTAAAAGGACATGTACAGCACATGCATGGAAACATTGTCTTTTTAGAAAATGTGCAGCTAAACCAGTATTTTAAATTCACTGTAATCCAGTAAATAAGTTAAAAAAAAATAAAATCCTTTTTTCTTCACTCTAAAATCCTGTATGTGGATGTGTTAGTGGACTATCATCTACACTCTGTACTCTAGATCATAAAGCAATACAGCTTATTAACCAAATCGCAATTTGTCATAAATTTCATTCCACTTGTAATGGATCACTTATCATCATGTACGCCAATCTAAGCTGACCAAATTAGCACCGAGGAGGCTAAGAACTGAGCAATGTGTGCGCGATGCTTTGATCATGGCTAATGCCATCTGTTATGGTAACGTAAGGGAGGCCCTTGACATTTTTCACTTTTATCAACTAAGGTGACCCCGTGGCCCTCGGATGGTGGTGAACTTTCATGTGCTGGCCGACGACCCCCAACATCACATTTAACGTCTCTAAGTGGCCCTCACTTTCACTCACATTAAAGACAGGTTCTCACACACACACACTCACACACCACAAACCATATCTGGCTTCACAGAAACACACACAGGCACGCACAATCACAGACACATTATCGAAAGCTGTTCCTGGTGCGACAGGGCTGCGAAATCCAATCTGTATGCAGGAGGCCTAGCCTGGTCAGACGAAACTAGTTGTTACTTTACAGAGGGAGGCCGTAAATCACACAGTCACAACTGTCTGCAAGAGAGAGCTCGGAGAAGAGCTGCGTGCGTGCGTGTGTGTGTGTGTGTGTGTGTGTGTGTGTGTGTGTGTGCGTGCTCTCGCATATCAGGCTGTGCACTTACTGCCTGGGCTCTCTCCAATGCTGCTGTGCCTTCCGTTCCAGTACCACAACAGCAGGGTGGCATCCCGGGAGCCTGACAGGACGTAGCAGTCGCCTCCGATGTACGACTCGGAGCGCGCCATACACGTCACCACATCCCGATGCCCAAACACTATCTGGGTCAGTTTGCCTACAAAAGCACACAAATTTTCAGGCATGTTCTTGGTCACCAATATTCATTCTTCTGTAAACAGCAAAGGAATGAGGTACTTATAAATAGATTAAAACATCTCAACAATAAGGGAGATATGGTTTTTCATATTGCAGTAGTTCTTTTGAACTTCCCACCATGCGTTTGTTGATCATCTGTCTGCTTGGCTCGTTGATCCACACAAGATCAGACTTCTACTAATTCCCAGACAAGAATAAATATTTGCTTCGGCTTTGTGTGTGCGCCTGTGCACGTCCAGGGCGTTCTGTGTGTATATATAAAGAGGCTAATTGCTGTCAGATTTCCAGACCACAGCCCCACTGTCTAGCTGTCTAATACTCATTACGCTCCTCATATTGTGACCTCTGCAGTCAAACAGTGGGTAGTTTGCAACACATGACATTTCTGTCTGGGTGTCAGAATCGCTACCCACTGGATAATTAAGTTGTATCTCACTGAAAACGATGAGGATTATTATGAAACTTTCAAAGAAGAACAGAGACATCAAAGATGTAAAATGTTTGACATTTTTATAAACGCTGAAAATAAGTAATGACGGGTGCTGCAATAATGGCTACCACGCACCTCATATTAAACTCTCTCTAATGCTCACACGCATGCGTTCACACCGCCAAATTAAACTGGATGTGTGTGTGTGCGTGCCGCTGTTTGAGGCTACGTGTTTTGTGCATGTGTACCAATCAATTCTTGTAATTGATAAAATCCCTCAGTTCTTTAACCTGGGGGATTTAGGGACCTCGGTGGCAGCTGTTGAGCGTGTGCGATTAAACTGTGTTCACGTTCCAGTCGCACACCCCGGTGGCAGTCGCACAATAGAGCTATCTCTGTGCTCCCATCCCTCCTTGCCTCCCTCCTTCATCAAAGACAGGGAGGGCCTGGCCTGTAGAAATTGAATTGGAGCCTGTTGTATAGATGTGTGTAGTATTCTGAATGAGGCGGGTGGAGGGGAGCATTGAGGAGTGGGGTACAGAGATGAAGCTTCAGACAGTTTCATTTAGGACCCCTGACCTGATGGCATTTGTGTGTGCATGAGAGCGAGTGAATTGGATGTGTGTATGCAAGTGGTATTCAGGCTTTCAGGTGATGCTACTGTGAAAAACAGTAAGTTAACCACTGCTTCTGGGAAGAAATCACACTGAATGAAAGCAACCTAAACAAGAAGTTTTGTACTGTAAGGGTTTTTAAATATTAATGCAGCTTAGTGGTAAAATTGGCTTTGAAACTGCTGACCACACACATGCTTTGAACTGGCACAAAAAAGGAAAACTGTGGCAAGTAGTACTGTAAATGTAGAACACTTCCAAACGTGGGATACTTGCCACAACTACAGGAAAGCTGAACACAGACTCAGTGGTAAAGTACATAGACTGTGTGCTGTTTTATTTATAAAGTAATGCCTGAATTTTAAAAGCTAATAGTCATATGTTCATTATGTTACATAATTTGATAGTTTTGGGGGGGAAAAAAAAAAAAACACTGATATCATTGTTTGGTCTTTACCCAAGCAGAAGTTGTATGCCTGTCCTGAGGATGGAGCTAAAGGAAAGCCAGTGGAGGGTTATTCATTTTTAATTCCAAGTTCATTTGGATTAATTGTTTCTAAATATGCTGTGAACTTCCATACAGCCAAAAAAAAAAAAAAAAGGTAGGAAACACTGCATGATGATGTGAAAGAAGCTCAGTTACACTTCTGAAATGCAAAAACATCCAAGTGAAGCTCTGATGTGAAGAGACTGATGCACAGATTACTTATTCATAATCCTGCTTCTTTAGATAGATTTACATTACACCAAACATACATTTCTGACTGCACACAATTGGTGAAACAATACCTGTATCAGTGGAGTAGACCCGGAAGCTCTTGTCCCAGAAGCCACACAGAAGGATGAATCGGTTGTCGGCTGTGATAACAAAACACTGCGAGCTGATCTGAATGCTCTGATCCAGCAGGTCTGAGATCTGCCGACGGTGAGTACCCATGTTACTGGCTAGAGAGGACGAGAGGAGATAAAAATAAAAGGTCACATGTTGAAAATGTACAGATGTGCAGAGAAGTATGAAAGCTGGAGCGTGATCCGACAAAGCCTTTACTGTTTTATATCAACGATTTTCAAAGAGCTCACACTTAGTGCACCTCCACTAGGGTTTCAGCGCGGGGTGCAAAGAAGATTTGTGAGGGAATACATAAAACATCCTAGAGGTTAAGTTTATAGGGACTTCACATTTTCTACGAGAGTCTAAGAGCCTGAGTAATATAGAGCGTGCCGTCGTCACCCCACTCAAGAAAGAACAGACCCAGACCCATCTTGGTCGTGTAATTAAGCCAAGTTGGTCAGAAGCAAATTTACTAACATTCTCATTTCCATGAGAGGCATCTTTTTTCTTTTCTAGAAACATTTTCAGTGTGAAGGACTTCTTATTTGATGGGGTCAAAAGCAATGGAGAACAGGTGTCAGAGAAGATTGAGAAAGTCCAGCATATCTGCTACAAATAATACTTCAACCAATTTTTAACATTCCCCAAAGCCACAGATGGCTCCACACTCATCCTCAATTTACTGTGTTTAGCTCAGGCTCCTCCTGGAATGCAAACAGTGTAAATATATTGCCGACATGAAAAATCCCAGCTACATGTACCTCCTCCAAAACGCGCACACACGCACGCATGCACGCACAGCACCACAAAAATATATTTAGCACATTATTTATTCTTTAGTGTTGAAATACTGACAAATAATAATGTAAGATACACAGTAAACATTTTAGAGGATAAATATACTCCACAAACTGTGCATTCAGTGAGAAATAACACGTGCTGAAACACAGAATACCAAAACACACTGAATGTTTAAATACTGATGCACAGATAAGATTTCTTTTATTCTGCCTCTACAGCGAGGAACTGAAGCAGAGAAATGCAGCACTGTGCGTGCAGATAAAGATGAATATCTGAGGTTCAACCCTGGTTATTTTCAGTAGTCTTTGGGAAGGGGGAAAAAAAAAAAAAAGGTGTGTGAATATGGTCTGATGAGACTCAAAGAGACCACAACAGCGAGAGAGAAAGAACAGCCCCCCTTGCAGATGTGCATGAGATTGCAGGAGGCTGCAGGAAAGTAACAGAGATGGGAGCAGATAGAGGTGGCTCGTCTCTCCCTGCTCTCTGCCGGTGCATCCCATACATCACTGCAGCTCGGCACTCTTCTCCTGCTCATCAACAAGTCGTGAAGGATGAGAGGCGCCCATATTGTCCTGACAGCCGTCCGCCGTGCATTCTCAATCACACATTATTACCACATTCATATTCATTTCCATTGACACGCGTCCTTTCCCTCCGCTCAAATTAAACCAAAGAGGATGCAGAGAGGGAGGGAGGAAAGGGACGATGGAGAGGGAGAAAGAGGGGGAGTTGATGATGAAATGCCGGCCTAGGCCACAGCTCATTGCATTCCAATTTGCATGCAAATGGTTTAGTGTGAGAGCAGGGCCTATATCATCACGAGTGAACTAGGGCAGAGGCTGAGAAACAACTAATCTACTGTCCAGGGACACAGCCCAACAGACTGCCATGAGTCACCAAGATGCCAGCAAGATTCAGGCACAAATCCACACAAAAACTCATTTCATTCACATATAAAGCTCTCGTGTGTGGATTCTCCAGCAGTAATAAAGGACAGGGTACCTATTAGAGGGTCAATTTCCACAGGAAGTTGGTACTGCTGGTCCTGCACCGTTGAGCTCTGATGACCTGACAGAGAAGAAGACAGAGTGTATTAATATTGCAATTGTCTGGCCTTGCGAAGTGGGTGCTGGTTTGAGGTCATTATAACAGTGAAAAACTATAACCATAAAGTCAGAGGCTCAAGAGTCATTCCACAAATTAGACATCAATGCTGTCAAAAAGCTATCGAGGCCCTAAGGAACAAGAAGTACTACAAAATGACAAAGTCATCTATAATATTGTCACAGTTCATGATATTCATTCAAACTAACTAATTTGAAACTGGCTCTGGACAGCTTTCCAACATATATCCATTATGTTTAGAAAAACAAAACAACTGATTGTACTGTGAGGTAACAATTTGACATTTTTAATCAAAACTTTTACCTTTCTATTTCAACTGTTAACCCATACAGTTAACAAGCAATTCCTAAAATTACAGCTTTTTATTTATAGTCTCAGCTAACTGCTGTACTGTATTTCAACTCAATTAGTTTAGCTATGTATTTTTTGGTTTGCCACCTTACACTGTTTTTTTTTTAATTTTACTTTTAGCTAGATTTTATTTTTTTTAAAAGGCTTATATATATATATATATATATATATATATATATATATATATATATACGCTTAAGTGTGTGTATTGTCCACCTGTCACATCTGTGCTAACATTTTAAAAATTAAATGTGAATAAGGCGTGCTTACTTGACATTTTGCTTTCAACACACTCAGGAACAATCTGACATTTTAGATTGCTAATTTGAGACAATTTTTTGGTAACTTTGGTCTGCACATCTTTTATAAAACAGAATCCAGCAAGTGCCTGCAATTAATTGACTAGTTCTGAGCAGGACTATTGTGTTTATTTTACCAGCACAGGACTACAATTTGTCTAATAATTCTACTCATGGATGAGGTTTTATTCTGCCGAAATCTGATCAGTGTTCATCCTCATAAACTCAGATATCAAATTTAATGTGTCTTCTAGGGCAGGATAGATGTTGAGTAAATAAGGTTTTGTATAGTCAGCAGCTGATGTATGGAGGTGGACATGAGACCTAATGCTGGCTGCTACATGTGTCACATTTGATACTGCTATCTAGCAGACACAGTCAACTGTCTCCCAAATCAACGTCCATCCTACAGAGACAAGACGGGTCAGTCTTCTGATAAATTAGAAGCTAAAGTATGGAGGAGAAGTGAATAGAAGCAGCATGAAAACAATTATGTAAAAACAAACAACACTTGGTTAAATAAAACGGACTGTTTCTGTTTGCCTGAAATATAATCGGAGGCAAAAATTTTATTATTATTTGAGTATTATTATGTGTGCTCATGGACACAAGTGTCTTACCTGTCAAGCCATGCCACTTGTTGACAGCAAAGAGGCGGTTGGCGGTGACAGTGATGATGGCAGGTGACGTCAGACCTGGCTGGGTGTTGGCCGCTACGTGTGTCACAGGAGAGTTGGATGGGAACTTCAGTACCATGATAACATCCTGCTGCATCTGCTCCGTAAACATCAGAGGGGTCTGCAGGAGAAGATACTGTTATGGGCCCCGGGACAGACAAAACGAATAAGGGAAGAGGGGGGAAAATAGCCGAGGTGTGGAGCGGCAGACGGGGAGCAAAACACAAAGATGAGGGAAGCAGACCCAGTTGGTGGTAGCGTGGAGGAAAAAAAAAAAAAAAACAGAGGGAGAGGGAGGAAACAGAAGGCCAGAGAGAAAGTTAGGAGGCTTGAGCAGGATAGGACTCAGCAGCGGTTAAGCTAGGACAGAGTTCAGTCAAGAGCATGAGCAGAGAAGGCAAGAGGTTGCTTTTGAAACAACACGACAGTAAACTAGGAGAGAATGTCTGAACATTTACTGCACACAGTTTCAGGATTTTCAGTGTTTTAACCGAGAAACTAAAACATCTGAAAATTGTTGTATAAGACAAATCCCACCCTCTCACAACTGTCATGCAATGCATATTTTACTTCCATTACGCAGAATAAAGTAGATACTATATAGAAGGTACTACAAGGCAACATTTACATAATAGATTTCACAAGCTGACTTCATTTCAGTTGTTTACGGTTTACAGTGTGATGTGGAAACCTTATAAGTTCTAGAAGTTTCTTTAAAACGAGGAAGAATGAGCAGATGTAAAAGAAGGATTTTAAAAATATTTGAACTATTTTAAAGAAAAATCCAAATAAAATCCATATTATTAATAAAAGAAGGGATTTTTGTGTGTGTCTGGAGGGGAGGGAAGGATTTTTAAGCAGCGTTTTTTAACCAAAATATGGTTCAGAATTACTGTACAATGCAGTGTGTATATAAAATGTTTTAAATTCCTTTAAGCAATTTTTTTGAGTGATACTGATCTAAGTGATCGGCCTGCTTATCAACCTGATGAGCACATCAACAATAGTTCATTGCATAGTTTATAAAATATATATCTAAAAAGAAACACCCAGTGAGCCCTGGGTGTTTTGGTTCTTTTTACACTGCTTGTTTTTTTTTAATTAATAACCCCCAAAATATTAAATTTACAGTAATTAAGAAAAAGGAAAGTCCATGTAAACAAGTAACTGATTTTCAAAACTTGGTACTGTCAGCTGACTAAACGATTGGCACTACACAAAGAGAAAGAAAATGATGGCAACTTGATATGTTGCATTAGATTTATTCTTGTAAAAGCTGAACAGACAGTAGGAGAGAACATCTCTAAAACAGTCATAACAAAAAAGTAATTTCATTGACCTATCAGACTGTTTCCTCTGCTTAGACAGGTTCTACAGCCATTTATAGAGTGTTTGTACTAAGCAGCTCTAACAGAAAGCTATTTTCCTCCTTGTGTGTAAAGAAGAGGAACATCAGTGTTTAACATCAGGAACAGACCTGAGTAAATCCGGTGTGTCTGACAGCTAACCAGAAGCACTGACAGTATCATTACCACCAGCATGGGCAGATGCCGACACTCTGACAACACGCTCGCACGAAAGAGGATGGAGAGAAAGTAGAGAGGAAGATCCGAAAAAAAGAGCAAAGAGAACAGTGTGTTCTGGAGGAATATGCAGCTGCAGGGAGGAAAGTAAAGTGTCTGAAAAATGGCGCCTGAATATTATGTTTGAAAACTATAGCGTGGTGGTGTAAAAATAAAAACATTACACAGGAATTCACCCGTACAGTTAGGCGGTGGATTCAAAGCAATCGTCTGCGTTTGTGTCTGTGTGTGTACGTGCACGCTGGGTGGTGGTCTACAGCCAGCTGTCAGCACCACAGGGACACCACACTAATAGGGACTCATGGGGCCTCGGTCCATCACAAGCAGGCACACTGACTAAACTCCTTGGCCCTTAAAGGGCCGTCACATCAAAACTTCCATTTGTTGTTCTCTTTCGCTGATCTTCTTTTTTTTTCCAGCTCAGGTGGGAAATCTGGCTCAGACCCAGGTTTCCAGCATGAAGCCATGCTGTTCCCCCGAAAACGTCTTTCGAAACGCACATGCACACAAATGTTTGTGATCTCTCCCTTTCACACACACCTCACTAATGACGAGTGAGGGGATCCTTTCAAAACCAAGACTTTATTTTCCCACAGTGGTAGATGGAGGAGGAGGACAGAAGGCAAAGGAAACATGAAAAGAATAAGTCACAAATTAAACAGAACAGTTATTGGGGGCAGCGCAAAAGGTTTTTGCCAAGTGCTGACCAGAGATCAAAGACAGAACTGGACAGGCAGAAGAACTGATGATACAGCAGCTCAGTTGACTTCTAACCTCCCAGAGCATAAACTGGAGAATTAAAAAGTACTGGAGCATGTGCATGCATGCATTTACTGGATATTTGTTAGTCTGCACGCGCACCACTCACCACTTGCATGGCCGAGCTTCGGGGTGGGTGTGGCTCGATAAGCAACTGGCAGGGGGTTTGTCCGAAACTCCGAATTTGAGACTCCACGGCCTGAAGGGGGGAGGAATAAAAAAAAACACAGAAATAAGAGATGTTAGGGGTATTTCCTTTCACTTGAATTGTTCTTTGATAACTGTGCCCTGTGATCTATTTTAATGAAACAATAAGAGCTCAGTTTATATGTGAAAAATGATTATACTCCATACCATTGTGTGTGAAGGTCACATTATTATCTGATAAATGCTATGACAACCTAAGATTAATGTCTAAAAGAAAACAAAACAAAGAGGAATACAAAAGCCCATAGAGCCAGGGAAAAATGCATGCACTTGTGCTCAAGCACACATGGACACGGTCTACATATAAACACACTTTTTCACTGTCTGACACTCACTCTCCCTTGCACACACATTTACACACAAACACCAATTTATCCTCCACAACCACACAGAATCAGAGCAGGGCTGGGCAGGCGGGCTTGTAGGCTTGGTTAGGTGGTGTTAATGAAGAGGTATAGGACCATAAATGTCACAGCAGACGCCGGCTGAGCAGCCTCTGGACATCATCACACAGCTCACTGTCAGGCCAACTAGCACAAAGTGGGAACACACCCACAGGACAATGTGGACAGATGCGCTGCAGCACTTTTGCCTATCAGACTGTTCTTTCGGATTTTTACAGTTATAGATTTAATATTAACCAAATTATTGCTTAATTGTTAAATAGTGACCTCTTCACAGGAGATGGAGAATCCAAACACCACAGACTGAACAACAGGGAGAAAACCTGAGAAAATTTCAGAAAATGGAACCAGCCAATTCTGCTTGATTAATGACTATAAAAAAAGATCATTAAAAATTGTGCATTTGTGTTGATTAGTCTTGAGGGTGTCATAAGTGCAAAGCAAGTGCCTTATTTAGAAATATTCAGAAAAAAATAAATCTCACTGAGGCCCAGATCATCCACGGAAGCATTCAAAATTTCAGAAAATTCATGCACATGCACAAAATCCCCTTAAAAATACAAAACATAGAAAATTATGCAGTTCAAGCAGAAATGTATATAACAGCAAGAACCAGATCATATTAAGAAAAAAAAAAAAAAAAGAAAATCAGTCCTGTGAGACAAACTCAGTATGACGGACAGTTTGTAACAGGGACAGGCAGAAGGAAAATGACCAACACAAAATTATGACAGACACCAACACACACAGTCAGTATGTTGGTGTGCACTGTGACTGGCTGTGTAGGAGTGACAGCTTGTGTGTGTAGTCTGAGACGTTTGAGCCTGACTTGGCGCAGCCTGAGAATGAGCTCATGGTTGAGGCCTGCGTATGGTATTTCCATGAGAAAAAAGTTGGGAAATGAGTCTGCTCATACCCATTGTCTGAAACTAACCAGAAACCAGAGAGGCGCAGGGAAGTAGTGATTGTAACTGTCTATTACAAGGTTTCATCAGCCTCTTTAAGACCAGGAATCCAGCCACAAAAGCTCTGCATCGTGCTGTTTTTTATGTGAATGTAGGACTCTGGTAAGACTCCAAGATGATTGGTCTATACTGGTCCTATAACAGCAAGTTTTCTTCTTTTTGAGTCTACCTTTATTTTAGAATATTTACCCCAAATCCTCTGAATAACATGGTAATAATTCAACACTAGCTCACGAAATCCTTGAGAAGTACTTTTTAATGGGAGGCTAATTAAAACAGAAGATAATTTATGCATTTATTTATAAAAACATGACAGTGGTTGTGCTGCAATAACACAAGAAGACGAGCTATAAACCAATCTGTGCTATTTGGTACTGATTCAGTAGATTGGAAAAGACGTTAAAATGCTCTCCATCATAGAACAAGTGCCTGTGGTTTTGTGTTCAGGTTCAAAAGTGCTTTTTCTGCATGTGTGCAAGCATGCCCGATCAAAAAGGAGATCCTTCTATAATGCAGCAATGCCTGATGTACATTTATTAGCACTGGTCTATTAGACTGGATTTAAAGATCTATCACGCTAACACAATAAGGAGAATACCTCAACACACCGATGGCACAGCACAACACTGTGCAACACTATCATGACATTTCCCATCTCATCCACAGTTAATCTATTGGTGGGAGGACATGTGACATACCGGCATCATTCAAGGTCAAAATGCTGCCCATCTCTTTGACTACAGAGGAAAGTATTTTGCTTAAGCTCGAAGCCACTCAACCTATCTTCATTAAGTGCATATCTGACATTTATGAGGCTGTGGAAGGTTGGAAAGTGGCTGAGTCTAGGTCAGCATGTCCTATCCCTATATGCCAATGCAATGCTCAGGTGATTATATGAGGGGACTTCCACAAGGCCAATCTCTTTTGAGAGCATTGGCCCATGTCTGATGAAGGTTTTCTATATTCTATACATTTAAATGGCCGAGACGCCCTCGGCTCAGATGTCTCAGCCTGTCCTTTGATTTATTCAGTCACTTGACAAGATAGATCTCCATGTAAAACATGCTGCTTTATGCAAATCAACCCCCCGGGACAAAAAAAAAAAAAAAAGAAGAAAAAACTACAATGATTTTGTATTTCTGACAAGCAGCATGACTGGACGGCTTCTTGGGCTTTAAATGTCCATCATAAAATAATGAGATAATTCTATACAGAGGTCACATTGTCCAATGAAAATAAATCAGCAGGCTTTATGTTTGGTGAGCGACTCTGGCTTTCTGTCAAAGCAGGTTGACTGGCGTGGGCATTCTTCCCGTCTTCTGCCGAATTACACAAACGCCATACAATTCAAACGGGGCTCTGTGTTTTGTCGCTGGTGTGAGAGGCTGTGGGATTTTCCATAATCACATGCGAAAGAGGGGAAGCCCTGTACAAGCACGAGAAGGCTACACAGGGCACATTTCTCTCTATACACTAAGAGGCAACACAGATGTGCATGCAAGCCGTCCACGTGCACACACGCGCGCGCGCGCACACACACAGATGAAATTTGGAGTGGGAGACGGAGGTAGTACAGGAAGTAATCATGGTTTTGAAAAACACAGCAGTGGTCTCCACAGCACTCACTAATCTGTGCTGAGATATTCCAAACTTTCTCCCGGAACAGAAATGCACACATAAACACACAACTGTGTGCATTTATGCTGATGAGCGCACATAAATATACAAAGGTATACACATACCAATGAATGAATGTATACATACACATGCATATGTAGAAACACATCAAGGTATGATCCACACAAATCTTGTGTGTGTGTGTGTGTGTGTGTGTGTGTGTGTGTGTGTGTGTGTGTGTGTGTGTGTGTGTGTGTGTGTGTGTGTGTAGGCCAGTGGGAGAGTTAGCTTCTGCAAAACAGCGTGGCAGGAATACAGAATCAGCCAAGCAAAAACACAGAACCCTCCGGCCCGGTTGACTACATTTTCCCACCTTAATATACACACTCAAACGTACACGTACACATAAACGCACACACATCTGTGACCCATCCCCCTGACACTGAGCAGCCCCGGGGGCCTGTCCTAATGCGGCCTAGTCTGGCCCAGACCACAGCTCAGACTGAAACAGTTGTCACTCAGTAATGGCAGACTCTAGGGACACTTTCAGACCCCAAACCCTCAGTCCCAAAGCTCCTGCAGCCCTCAGCCACCCCCAGTGCCCAGCCATGACGAGGCCCAGGCCCGAAACTGTGTTTCCACCTTCTGCACAGACAGGGCACATTTCCTTCCGCACAAACACAGATGAAGGAGAGCCTTGGATTAGCTCACTGGGGTAACACTGCTTTGGTTTATTTAACTAATTAACGTACTCAGACCTGGGGAGTTTTCACCCAGAAAAGTGCAATCACAGCATTAGAGAGCGCGACTGGGAGGAGGAAAAAAACAAACTTTTTTTTCCTCCTCGAGGCAAGTGAGCAAACTTTACAGCTTTACAGATATGATGACTACTGACTTTTAACAACATGAGCTTCTGTGTTGCACTGTCCATATAGTCTTTCAAATCAGTAATTAATAATGTTAATTACTAAAACTGAAGGTGCACACAAAACACTGCAAGCACTTTTAAATCCAGTAAAATGCTAAAAGTGGCACCAAAGCCACAGATGAATAAAACAAAAAAACATATTCAGAAGCATATAAATCAAAGTATGCATCCTTAAAGTCATCAGTAGAAGATGCTTTTTTTTTATGCCACTCAAATCACAAGCACCTGCCTCTGAGGCTTGTGTGTATGTTGGTAGATTATCAATCCTATTGTCACTGGAACAGCTTGGCAGAAATAGTGTAGTGCCAGTGATCCAATTTTCTGCTGCAAGCGCGAGTGTGTGTGTGTGTGTTAAACAGAAGAATGGGTAATGGGCTGTGTGTGGAAATGACCAGTGATCTCAGATAATGAATCTGCATGTCTGTGTGTGTCTCTGAGTGTTTGTGTGAGTGAGTGAGAGAGAGTGTGTATAAAGGCCAAAGCACATCTGGATGGGAATTGGGGTGAATGAGGTGATAAATCAAGGATCTACCCCTGGTGCCTGCGATGCTCCAGTCACTGAGCATGAAGGGCAGCAGTACAGTGGAGGCAAAAGGGTGTTTGGCTGCTTGATGTGTTCTGAACTCATCTCCATTTAGACATTAGTGCCACGGGGAGTCTCTCTTAAAGGAAAAATTGTGGATTATTACAAGATGTGGCCTTTTAATTGTTCTGTTCATTATTGAAAACAGTAAAATTATAGCAACATTTCTTTGAAACAGACAAAGACTAAAGAACTGTAAAGACAATCTGAACTTTCAAATCATCTGTCTGCTTGTTTAGTTTGTCCTTGTGTAGGAGTTTACTGTATGGATGTTTCTAGATCTCAGCAATGCACTGCAGATAGTCATAATAAGCAGCAATAAACAATCATTTAAAAGAGAGCCAAAACCTCGTTACTTTACTCGGGCAAGAACAGAAACAGAATACGTGCCCCTCTTGGTGCGCACGCACACACGCGCACACACACACACACACACGTCAAAAAGGCTGATGGGAGCAGGGTCAATTGGCCCGCTGCTGGCTAGCTGCCTTTTACAGCAGATTGGTGAAGTTGTCAGGCTGGTGTTTGGCTGTGGGCAAGCTAGCTGTGTTTTTCTTTTCAACACTGTGTTTTGTGTGGTTGCTTTCGGGCAGGACAGTGTTGCTTGTGTGTGCAGCAATACAAAGTGAGTGAGCTGAATAATGAATGAAAGCCAAGGAGGAGGCTTAAAGGCGTTAAAGTGGAACACTTGGTGGAGTGCTTTCAAAAGGCATACACAAAGGAAAAGGCTTTGCTCAGCAAAACTGTCCAGTAGATTGTTAGCTTAGCTCTCCCATGCCACTCTACAAGCACTTTAACATGGCTAATGGCATCAAAAATCTCCCTGACATACAGAGGCAGGGAGTGGACATATGCTTTTATAATATAGTCAGATTAAGCATCCATCTGAGAGCACTACTGCTCAAGTATACTTACCTCTAATATGGGATTTTTCTCCTTACTCAGCATGGTCTGCCAAGGCAGTTAAATGAGCTATGTGTATTAAAATGTGTGTGTACATGCATGCACTGTATCACCTCTCTGAGCATGGGGTCGTTGATCGAGCTGAGGTTGACTGCGCCTTCATAGGTCAGATAATAGAAAATATTGAGGGCTCTGGCGGCTTCAGGTCCCTGCTGCTTGTAGCCGAAGATCAGATCGATCCACTGGTGAAGCTGGCAGGACACAAACTCGCTCTCCAGGGCCTGTAAACAGACATGAGGACAGAGGGTTATGAGTATAGTAGATGACAAGAGATGCCTGCCATATGCATGCAATACTCTAACAAAATGCCTCTCCCCAAACATGTTATTTATCCCATTATTGAACAGCAGTTATTACTAATGCACCTCAAAAGGTGAATTCCTCAGAGAAAGCAGAATAAAGCAGCTAATTGTTCCTTTGACGGAATCTGCCAATGATTTCTATAACGAGCAAAAAGCACAGTAAATCCATATCTGATCATAAGAGCGCATCAAGACATTAGAGAACTCTTGTAGTTCATTAGGGAGCCATTTCAGCTTCTGTCTTTGTTCTTTTCTCTGCTGGTTGTGAGCGGATAAGAGCACCATGTTGCTCTCCTGCAGACGTCCCTGCATCGCCATAACGCTACAGATACGAGACGCTTTCTCTCCTCATTAGCCGGCAAAGGAGGGAAAAAGCATTTATGGTTTCCTCATAAAAACCGGCAATTGTGTTAATTTGTGTAAAGCTGTTGGCTCACAAAAGCCCTCTAAACACAACCAAATTAGAATGAGGCAGCCCTTGATTGTCATTGCTGTCTTGTGTCACATTAATTTGTGACAAAACATTAGCCTGCGCTACACTTAAATGGCAATTTATATCATTTAAATTTTTACTGCAGAGACCAGTGCATCCCTCACTTAAATGTGACTTTCTGACAGCTCATTCTGCATCTAATTCCTCCCCTCTCTCTTAATTACGACTTTCAATCAGGGAGCGGAGCGCATGTCTAAAGAGGAGAGTGTGTGCGCTTTAGGTGTGAGAGTGTTTTTGCTGCAGTTTGACTACGGACCGAATTTGTGCTTCAATTCAGTTTTATTTATATAGCGCCAAATCACAACAACAGTCACCTCAAAGCGCTTTGTATGGTAAGATTAAGACCCTACAATAACACAGAGAAACGACATCACAAATCGCATGATCTCAACTGATGAGAAGCTCAACAGTGAAAGCAGATAGTAGAAAATGCAAGAACTGCAATCACACTTTAGTTCCTAGAAAAAGAGGGGGTCTCTAATTAAGAAACAAAATGTTTTTATGACTTAATGCTGCAATAATCAAACATAAGCAAAGTTTGATCATCATGTGTTTTCATTTGCACTGCACAGAGAGCGTGTGATTGTATAGAATAGTGACACATTATTGCCTCTGTATTCCCCAGATACATTCTGTATGTTTTATTTGAAATGTCTCTGTATATACAGTACCTTATGAACAAATAACAGTATTAAAATGTTTACTAGCCTCTGAGTAAGATGGATAACCATAGAGGCAATCGATCATAATTGAAATATTATATAAATCTGTATTAATTCCTCAATGTTAAGTAGCACTTAATGAGACTTTGACTGACTTTGTCCTTATAAATTAATCTGTGTTTTACAGTTAAGCGTATGCAGCAATGAGAATAAAGGTAAAAAAAAAAAAATTTTTGAACTGGATGTCTGGTGAAATTCAAATTCCCGCTGTGTTGGTCTTCTGGTCCAAAATATTTCAAACAATACCTGAGCCTACTTTTAAAAGTGCAGTCTGGTGCACAGCTTGTCATTGCTGTAGCATTATCCAATGTGTACTATAGAGTTATGTTTATTACACACATTTTTAGATGTAAGAACTGCTCTGAGAGCTGCAGATTCAACAAAACTAGCAGAGAGAGAGCGAGCGAGAGAGAGATCTGTGTATTCCCTTCTTCTATGATCACACTCAAAAAAACAAATCTGTTAGTCTTAAGATAAAACAGAACACCCCTGGACTTCAAGACAGTCTAGACTCTATGTCTGTCTGCCTCTCTGGCATCGCCATATTCACATTATGTCATAGGGCAACCCTTTTTTTATTAATGTTACATGATAAGCCAGAAAAATCCTCTTTATTCAAACTTCCTTTAATAGCAGAGGTTCATTCTTGTGTGTGTGTGTGTGTGTGTGAGGGAGAGAGAGAGAGAGAGAGAGAGAAATCAGTTCATTATGCACTAGGATTGACCTTTGACAGGCCCTGCTCCCCTGTTTCTAAAACTAAAGCTGGGGCTGATGGGCATTTAATGTGCACCGCAATCAACTGTCATTCAGCGAGGGGAAACAAAGAGCAGTCGTGTTATTGCAGCTCCCTCTCCTGAGGCCCGCCTTTATGGAAATCATTTGCATGTTCCATTTGGAGAGGGTGAGACAAAGTAAGTGAGAATTTGTGTGCGCTGTGCTGGAATTGGAAGTGTATATCTGTTTTCGTATTTGTTTGGTCTGTCAACATCTCCCTGACTCAAGTCTCAGCAGATCTCTTTGACTGAAGTCTAGATGTAGGAACTTAACCTCAGCAGACTAAAGCTTAGAGATTCACAGAGTATCTGCCTACAGTAAAATGCCTTGATTGTAGCAGGTCAAACCTGCCAGATGAGTACATTTTACACAGCAGTGGTGTTACCACATGATTTAGATAGTAGGTAGATTAGGATTAAAGTACTTTACTCCACCCCTTTATCTAAAATGGGAGTTGTAGATCAGGAGTAGGAGGAACATCTTAAAATTGACAAACCTCCAAGGCTGAAAAATTAAGCCAAAACAGAACTCCTAAAATCTGCAGTTCCTTGAGTGGCCACTTGAGGCTGGCTCTAAAGAGAATCAATTACCACTGACTCCCATGTGAAAATGCCAACTTTGCAGCACACACACAGAAAGCATGTTTGTTGCCTGGTACAAAAATGGTTTTATGTAGCGCCCTGCTTTTCATACAACTGCAACCCCATTTGCATACTTCTCAGGCTAAAACATGGGGGCATGCATGCCTTGGGTGAACTGAAACATTGGCTGTTGCTAATGATGGTCTATTAGGATTCACCTCTGCTAATTCCAGTCACTGACCTCGACCTCTCAACTTGTGTTTGCGCTGCTGATGCCTTTTGGAGCTTCTTCTTCTCTTTATTGAATTACTTGACAGTTAGTATGACTTGGCAGAAGAAAATGGATGGATGGCTTGTTCTGTAACACAAACCATCCAAGCAGATTGTGCTTCAGTTTTGGTGAGTGATGATCTAATATTTTAGTAGTATGTTACTTAACCCTAATTAGTAGGTGTGCATGATGGTGCAATGAATCTCTATGGTTTTGGGATGCAGCTAGCTAATCAAGCTTGCTTTCATTAACCTGGACAATATGAGATTAAAATTCTCTTTTTTAAGTGTCTTGGCAGTAGTTCTGCAGGTTAGTAACACACATGGATGCTTATGGTGAAAAACACAAAGTAAGTATATAAAGAGCAAAATACAAAAACAGCCAAAATATATATAAACGTCTGCACTAATAAAGCCTAAAACATGAGCAAAAGTCAGTCTCAGGCCAAAAAAAAAAAAAAAAAAACGGGTAGAAATATTCAAGCTAAACTTTGGCAGCTTGAAGTAATTGCCTCCAGGTCATTTAAAAATCACCGTCCATTCATTTAGTGAGACCAGCTCCTGAAGTTTCAGTTCATTTTGCTGCTGATTCGAGGAGGTGGGAGCTACAAAACTTCAAGAATAGCATCGACCAAAACACTAACGCTAAGGCTTCAAAACACAGACTCTAGAAACTGGTTGGTGATGTCATCATGGTTATATCCATCCTTTATATTCACTCTATGGGGCACACCATTGCACTGGATGACACACTTCTTCATTATGACTGATATGAGCACGGTGGGTTTTTTTCCCCCTTTTTTGGTGTTACTGTAAATACTTGCTCTGAGACTGAGAAAAGTCCCCATCACTGACACTGTGAAGTTGTCTGAGTCACATTTAACAACGGGAACTACTGCCACCTACTTCAGATAACCTTTTTTCAAAAAATTTCATATTGGTGACTCATTCTTAGATTCAAGTCGAGCGAAGCAGCTTTGCAGTTTAACTTTTAACAGTAATAAAACTTATACTATGCACAATCTATTAGTGTTTATAAGCTCAAAATACCACACAATACTATGTAGACACTGAGGTCACCTCAATTTCTCGATGGCTTATAAATACAAGTGAAGCACAGAAATTAGGCATGTTCTGATAACCCATTAACAATGTGTCATGTGAGCAGCTGTGGAGTCGTTTCCACATGTGGTGCCGCACTGTAGAAACAGTTGAGCAGAAGGTTGGGGCAGATAGTAGATTCCTGAGGTGGGATCTGGTGCCACTTTAGGAGAACCAGGCAGGATTATTGATGGGCCAATTAGCAGCCAGTGTGTGTGTCATCCCCATCCACAGGGGACTCTCTGATAATTAATGAATAATTTAGCATGCCTTTATGTAAATGCTGATAGGGGGTAGAAGTAACTGGAATCCCACATTCCTATTGTTACAGATTTGACAAAGTACACCTTAGAAGCATAGGGGAGGAGGTCCCTTTTGTTGTGCGCTCTGATTTGTTTCCAACAGCAACAATAATTTGGAATATTCTCCTAAGGAGGCGAATGATACATTTACCCAAATCATTTTTCCCCATCAAAGCTGCCATGTATTCAAATGCATATAATTATATCCTCTTTGTGAACTGCATGCTTATTTTGCTTGAGCTGTGATGTGGATTCCAGCGAAAATGTATCATAATGAACAAGTCGTCTGCGTGCAAGGCTCAGGTTACTTTAATCCTTTCCTTTGTGAAACATCTGCAGCTGGAGTGTAGACTTCAAGTTTAGAAAGAAAACTAAAAACACTCTAAAAGAATGACAGTTTGACTACATGTCTGTCAATATGTTACTCTTTAGAGGGACCTGTACTCTAGACCGAGGATTTAAAGACATACAATCCTAATTTAAGACATCAGACAAGAAACACCAAGTGATTGCAATTAACCAGCTGGTGGACATTAAACCGGGATTGCTTTGAGTCCTGAGAAGCAAAACTGAGAACGTCTGATCTCGAGTCAGCAACCAGACCACAGCCTCATCTTGAAAAGCTTTTTCTGCTCGCAGGTGGGAAATTTATGATCTTTATTTTAACCTCATGTTGGACCTCTTGTAGTGATTATCTTTCTCTGGTTAAAAGTAAAAGTGTATGTCCATACTGCAAGTTTACACTGGGCCTATCTGTGACGTTTCTGTGCCTCGCTGTGGTTTGTGGTTAGCTTTATGGTCTGGATTGAGCTGGATTTCACTTCAGTCTTAATGAGGTGACAGTGAACGCTTTCCTCCTTGCCTCGCTGGTCCTTAAAAACCCTTTTAAGGACTTATGGAGAGCTGTCCATAAGGATGTTAAAACATCACTTAACAAATCAATCCGCTCATTTGCATGCCAACAGTGATGCAAAGTGTACGTGCACCGTGTGTGTGTGTGTGTGTGTTGCTGATGGTGTGGGTGTGTAATTAAATGCACATGTTGTATGCAGACCCGTTGTCAGCGGCAGACTGTTTTCTTTCGTATTGATTACGGATGCATAAAACAAACACTTGTCAGATTTGGATATATTAAAATGACTGCTTAAGAACAAGTTGATTAAAAACATCCTGAAAACCACATTTAGTATGTGTGACAGTCAAACATTGTGTTGTCACATTTAAAAATTGTGATCCAAGAAATTAGTAGTCGGATCAAGGTTTGTTTAGTCATGTTCGTTTTGGGGCATTTTATTAAATCTAATTATATAACCCCATCAAATAATCTCTAGTGGAAACCAGTCTAGTCTTTTTTTTTTTTTTTACCTTAATACAGCTTTTTAATCTCTCATTTTCTGATTCTCTTTTCCTCCTCCAAGTTCAGCAGCTCCCTTTCTTTTCCCTTCTGCTTGTTCTCTCACTCCTGTCTTTTCCTCCAGCTCTCTCCTAGTCATCTGATCCTGAGGATCAACTCCTCTGGAGTTTCCTTGCCCTGAGGTTGACAAGCACTCTGATTAAAGGGCTTATTAGCTTGCAGTAAATGAGAAGCTGATTGTCATTTTGAAGCACGCAGCCGAAGCCTGTAAACAGCCAGAAGAGGGGGGGGGGGGGGGGGGGGGGGGGGGGCAGCATGGAAGAGGAGGGGGGGGGGAACCCCAACATATGACGTAAGGAATGAGATCCTTAGAGCAGCCATGCAGCTAACAAACCATTTCCTTTATTCTCATATTAACACACACCAAGAAAAACCCAGATGGGCTGTGTGCGTTACTTCAGTCCCAAGCCCCACCTCCCTTCCGGCTCAACTAATTAGACAGGTCACAACTGTGAGAGTTCTGGATATGGTTCAATGGAGGCACTCGTCAGCAAGTGGAACCTGAAACTCTAACCCTAATTCTCTGCCGCTCTCTCCTCCCATCTTTCTCATTATCTCCCACCCACTTGAAAAGCAAGAGTATAATGTTAAGGGATGAAAAGAAGCAGAATGAACAGCGATTGGGGAAAGTCTCCACAAAACAAACACATCACGGTGGATTTGATCCAATTTACAGCCCAGACAATGGAGTAAACGCTACTGACTGAGACGTGAATGACACTGAATCCAAGTTAGAAGGCAATAATGCTGTGGTATCTGTGTCTTTAAATTAAATTTCAGCTAATGCAAGAATCCTAATAAAAGATTCTGTAAAAATCTTAAAAGGAGACTATCATTATTATTACTATTATCATTATTATTACTACTGGCATGCACTCTGAACTAAATCAGCCACTGTTCACAAGCACCTGCAGAGGATCTAACCAGATGTGTGCCTCCACTCCAAAAGGCTAACAAGCTAGCAAATACTTCACCAGTGCCACAAGACAATGGGATCAAGTGAGCAAAAGCTAAGTCAACATTAAGAGCTGATTAAACACAGAACCGCTGAAGAAGGCTTCTGCTTGTGGATGAAAGAATATTTGGATAGCTGTTGAGAGCAGCATTATTGTCTCAGGTGATTAGAGTTGGCTGAGGGACTGTCTGAAGGTGTGGAGGCTTCTCAACACTGAGTGGAGATGATTAGAATGAATGGCTCAACTGATTAGATTGAGTGTAGTTAGCCTTTAAGCAGAGGTTATTATGTGTTGGGTTATGTGGAGCTGCAGCTTGTTAGTGTGTGTCTATGTATGTACATGCACATGCAGGTGTGTATATGTGTGAGCATGAAATGAGGAAAAGGCAAAGATGACCAGCAGCTCCAAAGGATAAATACATCCTAAAGAAAACCCAGAAACTATGATATGTAGAAGGAATATAAAATAATTAAATCTGATCTGTTTTAATTCAGTTTCAGAAATATATTAAACAACAAAATAAACACTCAAAAATATAAGAACAAGAGTATACAGCAAGCATCCCTGTGCAGCTTTGGACTAAATTTTAACACAGTGTGCTAAAATAGTCACAAAATATTAACATGTCAGCATGCGAAGACACCAAAGGAGGACTGAATACAATTTCTATCACACAATTTTATCCATACATTCACCGGTGCCTTTGCTTTCAAAATGTCAACCATCTTCTGGGGACTGTGAATGTTTACACATTTCATGGGAATCTATACAACAGCTGCATTGATATTTCCTTCTCATATGGATAATACAAGTATGAAAAAACTATATTTAAAAAAAAATAAATAAAAAAAAAACTTATCTGCATTCATGCTCCAAGGAACACAGAGTTTGAGGTGGGGCACAGGGCAAACACAAGTGTTTGTTTAAATACAGCCAAGATTACAACACTGATATTCAGGAGTCTGAGAGGCAGCAGAAAAAGCGTTTCAGTACACTTTGGCAGAAGTAAAATGAAAGTGTGGAGGAGTGCAGGAAAAGGAGAAAGACAACATTAGTGAGTGAGTGTGTCAGCAGGAGTAGATCATCCCATTTCTCAGGCTCTCATAGGTCTCCTCCATTACGTCATTGAATAGGAGGATAAAGGAAAGGAGGGGGAGATGAGCAGAAAAGAGAGGGAGGCGAAGAAGAAGGGGGGACAGCTCGTAAAACACAGAGCACACAGTAAACATGTCTGCCCTTACGCATGACAATACCCCTTCAGTGAGCGCTGCCTGATATTAGCCAGATAACCTCCCTCTACCCCACGTGCTAGTTCCCATCCAACAACAAGGCTTTCAGGGAGACACCAGGGGAATAGATTAGCACTAGGCTAACGTGGTAAACTGTGCTCCATTACATGAGACCGCGCTGAACTATGTTAAGATTTTTCACTCACTCAGTCATTCACAAGTGCACAAGTATTTCTTAGTGGTTAGTGACTGGTCATTGCAGTGGTTTACCTCAGCTCATACATGGGTTCCTATGGGGTTACTGTGAGAATAAGCTGCGGAGGCGGGTGGGAACGGCATTATGTGAGTCCCAGTGGGTGTCTGATCAGAGAGTGCAGTATGGATGAGAGGTGAATGTAAACATCCATGATCTTTGACTTTGTGTAGCTGGTGGTCTGAGCTGGGGAGCTATCATGTCTGGCTATGTGTCTTGTGGGAAAAAATGTGAGACATTTCTGTCCTCTGAGTCCACTCTCTTAAATTTCAAATATAGCTCCTGGACAAATCGTGCATCATAACAAACATCCTAAAATGTTGATGCAAGTCTTTGAAATTATGTCATCAAAGATCAAAAAGCATATATACAAAAATTTCAAATCTTAATGTAACAATATGCCTGTTGAATAATGGGTTTCATAACTGCATAGCTTTTGTGAAGTGTGAAGGGCTGTCAGCACATGAAACTGACAAACTTCAGAGAGCATTTCAAACAGGGTGAGAGTATGAGTACAAGGCTTAGGGAGTGGGTAAAGGTGCTATGGCTCAAATAAATATGTCATTTGTCTTTTAGCAGCCATGTAGATGTACCTCTGCAGGCGGGATTACTGTGATGTCATCACAGTAACAGCTGTAACTCCAAATGACTACGATACACAATACAAACTCAGTTACTGAGTCCTTGCAGAGTACCATTTACTTAAATCTAAATGCTGGAGCTTTAAAAAGTATAAAAAGTGTGTTCTGTGTCAGAATACATAAAAGTCATATTTCCAAGTTGTAAGACATTTTAGACACTAAAGCGTACTTCCTCTATAAAATTATATGATCATACGTGTATCCAAGCACTGAGGTGTGAACAAAGAGCTTGAAATAAAAGCAAAAGCATCACTGATAAACTCTTTAGTAATGAATGGCAATAGTGACCATTTACACAGAGATACTCAAAGTTTGTTTGCAAAATCTGGCTCTTTATCAGCAGACTGACTGTATATACACTTATGTGCAACTTCAGGTTAGCAACAGAGCATTAATGTCAAGACATCAGGAAGCATTCATAATTCATGTTATCATCAACAGAGCTCAGATGCATACTCGCAGCCCCAGCCTGTAATTTGTGCAGCGTGTGAAGATGATCTGGATCACAATAATGCAACATTATTTGAATAATGCAATACTATGCCTGGTGAAGCAGAGAGAAGACTGACCTGAACACTCTAATGTGGTAAGGTCATATAATTACAACTTGTAGCCACATAAGTTCTTTTCTTTCTTTCTTTTTTAAAAAATCTAAAGTAGCATACAGTATATAATACATTTTACTGCTGTTCTAGTCACATGGAAAATCAAACATATCACAGCACAGGAATTAACATTGTACAGAAATTCAACAAAATGATCAGTTTCAGGGTTTCTGCAAAGAGTAAGTAAACCAGTGGGAGGTATAAAGTTTGCTTTTGATGAGTTACACAGTTATCTAACATCCACAGTGTCTCGTAGCGAGAGTCAAACCGTGGCCGGCACTCTCCCTATCGTTGCTTCTGACCAATCACTCAGTGGGCTTTGCCCATTCGTGAAGAAGAAAGTCTCCCTCTTTCTGTGAGAGCAGTTTAACTGATGCCTCTGTCACTTCTTTGAGTGAGCTGATATTTTATAAGAAGGAAAAGGCCAAAAGTAATGCATGCCTGTCTCTACCATGTGTGAGGTTTGCAGGTCTGTCAGCAGCGCTGCAAGAGCACAGATGACTGAAGGAAACCAAACAGCTGAAGTAGCTAGCAGCAAATAAGCACCGAAGAGTTTTGTTAAACGATAACTGAAACATGACATAAGAAGCCTCTGCATGTGTATGTAATGACAACCATAGAGTTAAATCTGTCTGATTAGAAAGATTTTTTTTGATAATGCTATTATTGCTTTACTAACCATATATTACATTTTAGGCACAAGTTGTTTGGTGATTATAAAGATTTAATTCAACATGAATATCTGATATTAAACTAATATTAGAATGTAGACTATACATAGACTAGACATAGACAATCTATGCACAATTTAGAATAAAAAAATGCAATTTTGTGTTTGCTCCTTTTAAAATCAGCATCGTTTAGCTCAGTCTAGCATTAAACAATACCCACAGCAGATGGCTGCTTTAATAGCCTGCCCCCATCTCAGTAGCTCCACTGAAACTCGGACCCATGACAGCACAGGTAAACACTGATGTGCAGACAAAAAACACACTCAAATTTACACAAGCATACACACAAAATCACCTGCTATCGCTCTAATGGTTAACAGGCCTGAAAAGCGAGGCATGGTCGTACATAGTGGAATGTCAGAGTGGCTGACAGTGCCCAGAGAAATGTAGTTATCTGGTGGAGGAGGGATCAAGTTCTTAACCTCTCCTTCGACCTCCTGGTAAAAACAACAAACAGCCCCTGATCTCTGTGGCATGCTGCCTCAAGACCCCAGTGTCTCCACATGGACGTATGTATGGGTGTGTGACGGACCACGAAAAAAGGAGTGTGGCCTTTACAAGAAATCATTTAAGTATACTGCAGGCACTTCCCTTAAGGCGCTGGGGTGCTGATTCTCCAACGAGGCTCTGAAATCCAACTATTCTTCAAACCTGTGGTTTTTCAAGTGAAGCCTTCAGTGTTGTGTAAGACAGTTGTTAAAAAAACTGTGTAGGCATACACTCGTAGTTAATCTGTTGCCATGCAACACACTTCTTACTAAACATTAGCGATAACTTATGACACTTGTAGAGGAAAGCATTATGAACCAGGCTGCAGTCTGATGTCAGGTTTAAATCTTGTTTTCTTTTTTTTTTTTTTTATAAACCAACCATGCAACTCTGAACAACAAAAACAAGCTGCCGCTTTGCAGAGCAGCACAATCCTTTACTGAGAGAGGCTTTTAATGGCCTTTCCAGATTGGGCCCTAATTAGCTGTTAATCATCTAAGGCTCATAACCAGAGTGGAGACAGCAGGCCTGTGTGTGTTTGTAAGTGAGTGTGCTTTTGCGTGTGTTTGCGTGTTCTCTCCTGCTGTCTATCCTTGTGTTGCAAAGCCATTAGCAGCAGACAAGCTAAAGAGAGCCAAACAGCCCATTAACTCCTTCACTCTTCCTCTCTCCTCTCCACCATGCTCATCTCTTTCCCAACAGTACCACAGTTGCCAGCTGACACCCTCTAATGCCAGCTATCTGTCATGACCAGAGACCTGTCCACCCACACATCCCTCCCTCTACCTTGGCCCTGTTTCTATGTGATCTGTAGTATACAACTGGGTCTCTTAAAATGATAAAATTACAAAGAGAAACAGCACTCCCACACTGACAATCCCAGCTTATTTTATTATTTTAAGTGAAACCAACAGATTCCAGGAATGAGTCAGCCTGAATAAATTAGAAAATTATACTTAAACTGACATTTGATGACAAAGCTTGTATTCACCAAGCCTCCGGGATGAAACATCCTATTCTCCTAGGAATGTTATGCGTCTGTGCAGCTACTTCTGCCTGCTGGGCTTGGCTGCACGTTGGATCAATATCTCAATTTGGAAAAGCAAAGAAAGAAAAAGCAGAGTGAAATTTTACCAGCTTTGAAAGCAGCATATCTAGTATGGGTGCAGACCACTTGGATGAGTCCAAATTGCATCTGCAGTGCCAAATTGAGCACAAAGGAACAGAGCAGGGGAAAAAAATGAAGGAGCAGAAGAAGAGGAGACCAGCACAGTTAAACCAGCAATGAAAATCTGCTTTAGCTGCTTTAGGAGCACAGACCATATTAATGCATATATTCATACAATAAGGTTTCTGCTTCTAGGTGGATTTTTTTTTTCTTTTACAATATTATCCAATTTATGTATGTTTTTAAAATGATCAGGTTTCAGCTCTGCATTAGAAACAGACATAACTCAGGACGGCAGAAATAAAAATGAAAACTTTGCCTACCACAGAATAAGACGAGGACTAACAAAAGAATAATGCATAGTGAGAGATAAAACAAAAACAGGGGCAAAGCTGCAAATAATAAAGTTATCAGTCTGCCAAGTTTCTTGAATGAAAACAAGGTTAAAGGATAAAGCTGGATGGACGGATTTAAGCCTGAAAATTATGATAACTCACAATTCAGTTTTGTTTATATAGCACCAAATCACAGCAACAGTCACCTTCAGGTGCTTTATCCTGTCAGGTAAAGCCCCTACAGTATTATGATCCCCTATGAGCAAGCATTAAGCACCAGTGGTGAGGAAAAACTCCCTGTAACAGGAAGAAATCTCTGGCAGAATGAAGCTCAGGGAGTGTCAGCCGCCTTTTTTAATTAATAAATGGAAAAAACAAATCTTGTACAGCCAATCCTTTGGTTTTGTTTTTTGTTTTTTTTAAATGCATGACAGTTTCCCAGAAAATGATCAAATATTTGAGAAGAGTAACCCTCACTGAGCACAAATGAAAACAACACTTTTTTCCCCCCCTGTGAGTATAACACTGCACAACAGCCTGCAACACTTCCACCACGACAAGCTTCCCCTAATACATCCATGGTGGGCTGCATGCTGACAGCCAAAAAGAGGGAAGTGTGTGATTAATGATAGCAGCATGGTCATATCAGCAGGCTAGTTAACAGACCCCACCATAAGACGGCACAGGTCACAGAGCACACCCAGCCTCATCAGCATCCATTACTACTGTGGGCACACATCACACATGGAGCTGCCACTGCTTTCACCCCAAAAACGTAATTGAGAGGGAAAAGTGGCCAGAGCAAGACTCCAGATTATGTTGTGCTGTAACCCACAGTTTGGTTTTCTTTTGGAATTTTGTTTATCCAGACAGACAGACAAAATTATGAACAAGCTTCATTTGCTGCCGTTTCAGTGTCAGTATGAAGTTAAAATATTTTTAAAGATGAAGGACTAAAAACATAAGTGATAAGCAATTCCAGCAAGACTCAACAGAAAATGGTAACCCCATCTGTGGCTTTTAGATCTCCTAGCACTGAGAAATCTGATCCAAAGAGTTCCTTCAGTTTGCCAACAGTGTGTGTGTGTGTGTGTGTGTGTGTGTGTGTGTGTGTGTGTGTGTGTGTTGTGTAAAAGGACAGAAGAGAACATCTAGAGCATAATGAAAAGACAACAGCCAGTCTGACGACATCCGACGTGAATATACACACACAATGTTCCTGCCTTTGGTCAAGCGGACAGGAAGGGGAGATCAGAGAGTGGATACTGCATAATTATTGTGCACAGAAACACAGTTGTAGTTGCACACACCAGCATGTTCCAGATGTGCATGAACAGAGCAGAAGAGAGGAGGACGGTGAGGTGCATAGGGATATTAGACGGGGCAGTGTTGGATCAATTTGCCAGCAAAGCAGTCTGAGAGTAGGGACATGTGAGAGAAGTGGGAGGCTCAGGTAACAGGAAGAACTGTTTGATGGTCAGGAAATAACACTGTCTCTTTGAATTAGCATTTCCAGCTAAGCTTATGCTTCAGATGGTCTGTGCTATGGGCCATATGAGGAAAAAATATGTTTGTGCATTATTAAAAAGAAAGAAAGCAAAGCTATACAAGAATGACAATTATAATTGAATTCATCTTCTGTCCTATAGAGCACACTTGTTTTAACCTGGGTCATACACTGGCTCTGGCACACAGCATTCATGTGTAATTTTTATGTTTCTTACCAGTCGATTAATGCGCACAAACTCTTCTGGGGTTTTGGCCCAAGGTGGCAGATCAACATCAGAGACTACAGCACCGTCCTCCATCACTCCCAGGTTGTAACTGTTGGCATTAACAAACATCTCGGGCAGATAGTAGAACTCTGGAATCAGCTCCTGAATTGGCACAGCACAGAGACGTAAATGAACACACACTGGTTACTGAGAGAAGAACCAAAAAAAAAAAAAAGGTCAACATCTCACTAAGCAGTGTGAGCATCTGTAACAGTTATCAGACATACAGTATATGACACATGTAAATGATTTTGCATCTGCAGAATGCTCTGCAAAATCACTAATGGAAATTTGGAATAATGGGAGTGCTAGATCGGAACATGATGTCCAAGAAGATAAAGGGTAACTTCACTCCTGGGTCCGTGCCTCACAAAAGGCAAGTTGAAGGCTAATTTTAATATGACATAACACAGAAAAGTCCTAAATGATTAGATTTATGTCAGCACTGGGTTTAGAAGTGAAAAAAAAGGATTGACATTACAGCAATTTTTATGTTATAGTTCAAAAAGTACTTTTAAAGTGTTGAGTAACTCTAAGACCAGGAAAAATAAATACAGTGAAGCAGGGCTGCTTATTGTAACAGTACTGTTGTATTGTTTTCTGAATAGTAAAATTATTCATGGAAATTACTTGACCGCTTGTCTGCTGGCTGCCTTTACATAAGTAAAAAGCCTCTGAGCGTGCAATCTCGGCTGTGGTTTTTCCCTATTCTGATGCGAGGATGATATTTTTGTGTCTAAACAGCAGAGAGAGAAAAAAAAAAAAAGAGGTTCACTTCTGATTTTCCCCTTTTCCACAACAACAAAGAAGAAAAGCCAGCTAAATTCTCTTCTTACTATGATGATTTTATTTGGCTGTCACAAACAACACAACATGTTTTCAATCTGCTGGAGAGTGAAGAGAAATGCAAGTATGACAGGAGATGTAACCCTATATGTTTAGCCATTTGTCATTCTAAACAAAGCAGAACTTGCCACAGTGAGTATAAACATTAAGATTGTGTTTGAGCTTAAAAACATGTAGATAAATCAGCAATGCTTCCCAGGCTTTAGCTGTAGTGTTATTGTTGTGGGTAGGTCTCACAAACTTCGACACAATCAGGACACAGGAAGGTTCAGTTCTTGGCTGCTTCGCACAAATAAGGAAAGGAAAGCGGAGCGTGAAATATATGGCACATTCCATTTTTCCCATTAGAATATATTTAAAGTACAGACGGAAAACATGACGGGGAAGCAAAGTGCCTTAAAGTGCATTCTTTCCAATGGTCAGCAGAGGGCATTTGCAAAAAAAAAAAAAAAAAAGAAGTCATAAATGTAGAAGTCTGGAAAAATTACTCTTCATCCCATTTGATTGTCGACATAACACTTTACTGATAAATGTACGCTTTCAATCACTAGTTTCTCATCTTACTGAATATAACATGTTTTTTTGTATATTACAGTCCTCAGAGTCAAAAAAATGAGGATAAAACAGGGTACGCTTTAGGGCAGTGCCACTTGGTGGGATTGAAAAGATACTACAGTATGAGTGGGCAGCACTGGGTTCTCAGTCAAATCCACCACATCGTGATGGTACTGGGCAAATTCTCATCTTAAGGCATTAAGACAGGACTTCACAAAACAATGGGTATTGACTTGATGCCAAATCATTCATCCATCCATCCATCGAGCCTATCTCAGCCGTCATAGGGCGAGAGGCAGGGTATACCCTGGACAGGTCACACCTATGGGCAATTTAGAATCACCAATTAACCTATCCCCACTAACTGCATGTCTTTGGACTGTGGGAGGAAGACAGTGTTCCCAGAGAAAATCCATGCAAGCACCGGGAGAACATGCAAAACTCCACACAGAGAGATCCCGGCCAGCTGGTACATTCAAACCTAGGACCTTCTTGCTGTGAGGTAACACTGCTAACCACCGTGCAACCATGCTCCCACAAAAGTGCTAAATCAGATCTTTAAATATACAGTCTGCATGCTCTATCAGGACTTGACATGCAGTGAGAATTGGTTTTCTCTTACACTTCAGTGTGTGAGGACAAAATACATAATTATAAGAAGACAACTATATTCAGCTGAATGTCAGCGTATGACAAACACTATATAGACTAAATGATCAACACCATATTTGCTTAGCATGTTTGGTGTCTTGTGTCTATGAACAAAATTTTTGTCCCTACAAGTGCTGCCTGGTCTTTTTACAGAAGAAAATTATACAAACATGTTAACAATCTAACCTTAAAAAATGAACAGACAACCAAGTGCTGGCCAGCTGACAGCTAATACTCAAGAAGCAAGGAGGCCAAGAAGCTTTGTGAAAAGATTTAAGTCTTGACATATGCAACATGACCTTTACAAATACAAGCAAATATTCCCAGACAATAACACGACTCTTATCAAATTAGCTGCACAATATATCCCTCTCTCATTAATGAGGTGAAAACATCCAATCAAATGAGCAAGCAAACACACAGGTTTAAAACAACACAGCACTTCCTCACTTCTGAAATCTCTTCACCCCACAAAAGCTGACCTAAAACTAAAGGTCACCTTCTTAACGAGGCCTCCTGCTCACCCAGGTTCACTGGCTACAGCCTGCTGTAAATTTGAGGAGGAGAGCAGGACGCGTGCACGCACACACGCACATAACCCAACAAATCCTTGAAGGTTTCACTCCCCAACACTCAAGCCTGCCTTACATGGACCATTATGTGCAGTGGCCCCTTTGCTCCAGCCTGGTCAGAGGCCAGCCCCTCTGATCCCCAATCCTGTCCTGTCATGGGTCACTGGAAGGGGCTTTGGCCCCTGGGCTTTCCTGCTACACTTCCACTGTTGCTACTTCTAACCCCTCTTCTCTTGGGTCTCCCTCTCTGATGCCTGTGGGCTGAGGCTAGGGGTCAGGGGATTGGGGGTGGCAGGTCAATCTAGCGTCACCCAGGCTAGAGACACACTGAATCTGGGTGTTGTAAGCTATTATCACCCCTTCTTTAACAGTGGCGTATGAAAACACAGGGGCTTTTTGCCCTCTGGCAGGGACAGAGGGTTGCCATCAATGGTCCCAATGCTAAAGCTAAATGGTGCACTTAGCATACTAAATTGATACATCTCACTCCTAATTCCTCTTTTGCTTAAAACAGGAATTGAGCAAGATGGATGCAACTGGTTTGCATCCAGTTGGATGCACACATTCATGTTATTTTGCTTAAAACATGAATGTGTGCATCCAACTGGATAAAGTCGACAGATTTTCATTCAAAATATGCTAAAATTTCAAGCTCAACATGGAAACAAACTGATGTGGTCCAGATTTCGCCTTTGTTTTGATCTGAAGTTGAGCTCTCACAGTTTGATCCACATTGACAGGTCGAGACTAAGAGAGCAAACTAGGGCCGTTGTTGGGCTTTTGCAATCAAGCATTGGCCAGCTACACAGTAACACAATCCACATGTTTTATCAGAGGGATGTGAGGGGGGTGGTAAACGCAATCAAGCGTCAAAACCCCCAACACCACTGCTGTTCCCCCATCCAGTGACCCAGTGCCAGGAGAGCAAGCAAAACCGAGCTTTGACAGAAAATGTCTGACTGTAGTTGTAAATGTTTTAGGAGAGCAGTTAAAGTGTGCGCTGGGGGTTCGAACGCGCGCAGTATGAGAATGACCTGTGCTGTTCCAGGGTAGATCCGACGGCGCAGCAGAATTTGGGGGCCCAGTGGGCAGGGATTCAAGTCCATGTTATAGCTGACTGAATCTGAGACAGACGGCTGGGACAGATGAGGATTAAACTAACGCTTTGATCAGAAGAGCAGGAAGCTATCATTGCATAGGGACAATGATTGGTAGTGACTGGACATAACTCTTTTGAAACCCTCTCTTTTTTGTGTGCAAGGATGTTGGATGGGGATTTATTCTCCTGCAGTGCTCGGGACTTTATCTTCCAACTTCTATTTTTTTTCCCCCCATATCCAATGTGTGCATGCGTAAGTATGGATGGTACCTTAACATCAGATGTGTCTCTCTGGCAGTTCCTCCAAGCCCTGGATACTGAGGAGAAAGTGCGGTCTGCATGATCAAACTTTCCTCCTTGGAAGTTGAGGAAGAAAGTGGTGAAGGGTTCCTGCAAATTTACAAAAAGAAAAAAGAAAAAAGGAGGACATGAATATGAACTGGGGAGCCTACTGCTACAACTGGAAACACCCAATTGTGATTGCTTTTTCTGAAATAAAAACAAGGATGTCAACAGGCCAAAATGTCTGCCATTTTAATACACCCTGACAATATATTTGACCAAAAACTGACTCTTTCTGCACATCCTGTAATAAACTTAAAGCCAAAAATGAACAAGTAAAACAATATTCCCAGTGTGCTACTAAAATCAATACACATGTGCTGCTGATGCATTTCTAATCACGTATAATCTTGTTAGGGCAGATCAATAGCTGTCTCTCTGATGCAATAGCCCCCAGATGACATGGGCACACTATGCTGTACCGCAGCTATAAACTAATACTGTAAATAGCTAATTAAGTCCAGCCTGAAATGACGCAACCCTCATTTATTTAAAAAAAAAAAAAGTGTTTGGTACTCTGAGCAAATGGTACTTGCAGAAAACAAGATTATGTGTGATGTAAATATACATTTACTACACAAACCCATTTTAATTTCATATTTAAGGTTAAGTTTGATCTTTAAATGAGAGCTATAAGTGAATCTTTCTGGCAAAGTGGCTTTAGAGTAAGCTGGCTAATGATGTGCAGGGATCAATGAGGTAACTCTACTGGGAGTTACAGAGACAGTGAGCTACTGGGACAATAACAGCAGAAAACTGCACGGTGGAGAAACTTAGTAACCTCCCTCTCCCCTGAGTGCAGTATGGAAAGATTGATGGCATCCATTCAACAAAGGTACTGCAAGAGAGTACTCTAGTGCAAAATATACACTGCTAATGCTCCTCGAAAACAAACCAAATCACATTTCAGTACCTGCTATTAAAAAGAAAAACCTTAAGAATTTGCATCAAGGTGAAGGTCAGAGATTTAACTGTACTGCTTTTGCTGTTCTTATATTATCAGTGTATTATATGCATATATGTATCCATGCAATGCAATATTTAGCATGTATATACTCTTTGTTTCTACTAACAGAAGCCTAATTAATAATGCACTAATGACCATATGGACCTCCAAATCAAATGATGAATATAAAATTTAAAATCCAATTAAATAAAATATGCATGCTACTGTGCATAACTATACTTTTAAAGATCAAGAGGAGATTATTGTACTTGCATAATTGTTCCATATTTTCCAGGATTTGTATTAAAAGTCATGAATGCTCTGAAACATTTAAAAGTATATTTAGTTCAAATATCCATTGTTAATATGCACTGCACTTACAACACGTAGTAGCCACATGAGGGTGAAGCTGGAGGTGGAGTAGTGGGTGCCATAGTGGAACTTTGGCACCTGATCATCCTCCCAGGTCTCATATCGCTCTGAAAAGAATGCTGCCCTCTTGGGGTTAAGAGCACCGATGGGCTATAGATATAAACAAACAAACATAAAGAAAAAAAAAATACAAGTTCAAACATGTTTAAAAACTAAAACAGAAAAATAAATAATAGCTTGAGACCAAACCAGAGATTAGGACAAAACATCCTGAACGTATGACAGTAAAAACAAACCCAAGGCAGGGAGGCAGTGCTGAATTTTACTGTGAATACAGGGACCACTCACTGCTGCATAACAGTTGCAAGGCGAATGAAGCTAATAACCATTGTGCTATCTCAAATGAATATTAGATGATGTTTTCCTTCAGACAGATCAATCCTTTCCCACAGAGTGCTTTTCAGAGGCTGTGAAACGGAGCCCCTGCAGCTGTAGTCTGTCAGAGAAAACTAATGTGCTCCAATGAAAGAGAGCCTACTCAGAATATCAATAGCAAGGCTGTGGGTTCCTTTAATTTCTACTTTTATTAATCTGTAACTAATACACCGGTCACCGGCCATATTTATAGTCCAGAAAAAATGGTTAAATTGCATTAATTTTCCATTGCTCTTCAAAATAGCCAATAACCCTGTGCTGCTCGGCTATTATTTAAATACTCATTTATAGAAATCACTTTCAGGCTGGTTCAATTTTTATTAGTCTTCTGCAGGCTGTGCCTCATTCCCTCGAACCGCTCTATCATCTTGCTCCCACACACACACACACACACACACACACACACACACACACACACACACACACACACACACACACACACACACACACACACACACACTTCCACCCAGCAGCAGATCAATGGTAATGGAATGATGCCCTTTTGAGAATGGGGGCCTAGTAGGGTGTGGATCAATTGGATCTCTTTCATATCATAGGGTGCCTGTCACAGCAAGACGCATCCAGGGCAAGTCTATGATATTGATCTGTGCAATGGCTACTGTTTTATGTGGGTGTAATGGGGCATGCTTGTGTACCTGTATGTGTGTAACGGGAGTGATGCACATGCTCTGCGGTTATTGCTGCTTTTTTCTGTTCAATGGATGCACTGTTTTGTTTGCTTTTTTTTTTGTTGTTATTTTCTAAATAGTGTTCCTGTGCGTACGAGCATTTACACAGCGAAATGCCTCGTGCCACAACACTGTGCAGATCTATGTTGACAGTGATACACTGTGGGCTTCCTCGGGGCCACTGGGGTGGGTGAGTACACACAGTGAATTATACATCACACCCATTGGTCTGATTTATAGCCCTAATAACAGTCGGCTCATTAAAAAAAGAAAAGGGAGAGGAGGCATATAAAATAAAAAAAAATAAAAAAGACTGAAAGTGCCACAGTGACAGGGAGAGAGGGAGAATTGTGTGTGAGGGCACGTGGGGGCTGTTGGTTTGCTCGAGCCCGACATTGTTTACTGCTGTAAATTACTGTGGGGCTAGCGCTCTCAGCTTACAGTAGCTACAAGAAAGCGGCAGCGACGGTGCCGTACATCAGAGCAGGATGCCTGGGAGTGTGCTGATGGAACGCCTGCCGCTGCCCCATCACAGATGACCTAATACATCGTGGCAGAGAATAGCACTCTGATGAGTGCTCAGACAAATGAACCAATCACGTAGTTTTAACTAAAGAGTACGCTACAGAAGAAAACTGAGCTAATGTTCTGAAGAGGTAAAGATGGGGATATCAATGTTGGATTAGTCTTAATCTGTTCTAAATCAAGAAGTTAGATGGAGATGGTGTAATAACGACTGTCGCTATGATGAGATTGTATTCACAAAAACACTGTGTGTGCTATCCTGCCTAAAAGGTTGTCCATACTCAAATAATCATGGGTTTGGGAACGCAAATATTTAAAAATAAATAAATATATATGTGTAGGCATACCAAGAGAAAAACTCTCCCTTAAGGAACAATAAGCATCCTGAGAAACTATTATAAGAACATTACCTAGTGCTACTTTGCTTTTAAAACAATAATGGGTCACCGGTGATGAAGTATAATGGCTCACCGACGATTTGAGCATCTGTAGGGCTTTGAGTCATAAATCACAAGAGCCTTTTGAAGAGAGTGTTTATGTATAATGTCCTATTTAAACAGTGAAAATGGTGCAGAGGGCCTGGGGGGATAAACATATGGGTCGAGTACGGTGAGATCAATACACCATTAGCTGATGTGTCTGTGAGCAGCACAAAAGCTACAGAAGATGCTCAATAAGTCCTCAGTATGTTTTTTTGCTATGTAAATGCAGAGTACATAATAGATTACCAGTTGTTTTAATTATTTGTTATGTTTCATTCAAAGCACACTAACAATGTTTGTTTTTTTGCCTTTTGTGAAGAGGAGACCGGGCCTTTGCTGGTAGGTGCACCTTGAATGGGACACCCAAGAAGTTCAAACAAATTAAAATCACTATTTTCTTTGAAAAATCACTTCTAAAATCTAATTTTATCTGTTAAATCTTTCATGTTTAGGTTGTGTTTTGTGCTACAGCAATAAACGTCATTATGATATTAAATATCTATATGAAGAACAAGTGGATTTTTGTGGGGAGATGTGACCGTATGCGAAGTGGGGTGCAAAAAGGGGTGCAGAATTTAAAAAAAAAAAGGTGTTAAAACACTTGCAGTCAGATCTAGCGAGAGCTTATCGTGACTACAATGTTATCTCGGGGGTCGGCGTTTGATGTCAGGTTGAGGTTAGAGTTTATGATAAGAAAGTCCCTGGGGTCAGAATGGCTCTGGTAGCAGGGAACATAAATTCTGTGTGGCCTCTGTTGTGCTGGGAATGATGACAGTGTGTGACACACACGCTCACGTTCATAGCAATTTGGCTTCTCAATGTCACTGGAGGCTTCGCAGATGACCTGTTTCTACAAGAGACAACCACCAACGTGACATTAGAGGGGGACAAGAGAGATGTGAAGGGTGAGGAAGAAAGACAGCATGAGAGGAAACCAAAATGAGACAAGAAACCAAAACAATGAGGAGGAAACAAAAGAGGGGAAAATGGAGAAAGTGAGCATGGTGGTGAATGATGCAGACGCACACACTCAGCTCACAACTAACTGAAGGTCACCAAATATTAGGTTGCAAAGAAAAAGAAACGGGGTGCACAAATGATTATAGGTGCAACATTGCAGGGTGGGGGTTTGATTTGAAGGGCTGCACAGTGCTGCTTGCCCTTTTCCAGACACTGCAGTCTGGCACGGTCCAGTAGTCATACATTAATATCACACGCGTGTCAACAACATGAATAAAACAGATGTAATAAAGATTGGCTCTGCTCCCTCCCCTCCTTCTCCCTCTGCTGCTCTTCTGCCCTTCAGAAAGAAAAAGAGTAAAGGGATGGGAAATGATGTTGTTCTCCCTTTCTCACACTCTCCCCTCCTCTTTCTTTCGCTCTCTGATTGTCTTTCGGTTTCTCCTCCTTTTACCCAACTCCCCTTTCATTCAGTAAGTCCCTGGGGCTGCGAGGCTTGACTGAGCACAGAGGCTGAGCTGTCCAAACTTCATGGCAGTGCAAAGGAGAAGAGAAGGAAGCAGAAATGAGCTAAGAAACCAAAGGAAGGCTGCGTGGTTTTGTGAGCCTGTGTGTGTATTGGTGGGGCAAATACAACTGTCACATTTCACCCTATTGGGCAACATCAAGCAGAATAAACACAGGAATTATGCAGCTACATACAGCGGATAAAGCTACACTGGGAGGGATAAAAACTGAGGACAGAGACATAGAGGAGCAGATTGAAAGCGAAAGCAGGACTGGGGAGAACCTAAGGGACAAGATGTTTGAATCTATATGACAGGTTAGCGTGAAGGAATGAAAGTGTGAGGGGATAGTTCACTTGTGTTTCATAACCACTGGATTTGTGCAGGACAAAAGCATTGTGTTGGATTATATTTTTTCTTTCCTTTTCTGTTTCCAACGGTTAATGCAGGATGAAGGATTTTAACAAATGGGATTGGCAATACCAGAGTTGCCGTCCCCAAAATAAATTCACACAAAGTTGCTGCCATTAATGGATTTTCTTGCTTTTTGAACATAGTTAATAACATGCAAATTCCCCATCAAATTAAGGCAGCTGCGGCTCAAAAGCTGGTCATCCACTGATCAGAAGGTCAGTGGCCTCTGGCTCCTCCAGTCTGACATGTACCCGGGCAAGATAGTGAACCCCAATTTCCACCCATGCATCTATCTGTGTTTGTTAGTAACAGCCCAAATGTATACTGTCATGACTGACCAAGAATGAGCCAAAATTAGAAAGAGTTGTTTGAGTATTGCAACACCAGTATATGCTAAAAAACATATTATTGCTAATACTGGACTTCCTAGACTGTCTAATCTTACCCAAGCCAATGCTGCCTTTAATTCGAATTTTTTTTTTCCAGGCAGTGATATCTTTGGACTAACTGTAACACATTCAACTTTGTCTCACGAGATGACTACCTCTATGTCTGCACCTGAACAAATGCCCTCGAGTGTACCTCTAATCCCCGTCCATTAACACATGCTTTTTTGTTTCCATGGCTGATTTATTCAGTCATTTTCCTACCAGCAGCTTGACACTTGCTCAATCTTCCCACTCTAAAACTAATCCCAAGTCCTCCCACCACTGGACTGTTCATCCACTGACATCCACCGCAAGCAAAGTGGTGTAGGGTTTTTTTGGGGGGGGCTTTTTCCTCTGTGTGTGTATGTGTAAAATTGAGGGAGTTAATGGGAGTAAATAATTGCATGACTACCTACAATTATGGGGGAGAATCTTTTGGCATTGTGAGAGTGTGTATTTATGTGCCAGGGAGCATCTGAGGGCAGGTTTCATTGTTTTAAGCCCAATCACTTGATGCCTGGAGCTACCAGGGAGTATTACTTCACTTCCTGCTGTGTTGTGGAAGGTCAAACTTGAAAGAATTCAATTAGGAAACTTTGATTTATGGACAGAAAATGATAGCTAAGCCACAAATTAGGAGTTGCAGACTGAGAAGATGAGGGGCTTACATATGTTTTAAATGCAACAGGTCAAGACTGCCTCAACCAGCAAAAGTCAACAACTAATCATACAGATTAGATGTAATGAATACCACTTGCAGTTTTGGGAAATTTGCCACATTGTTACTCAAACTTCATATATCTGTGGGTCGATGAAAACTGTGCAAATCACTGCATATAGAATCAATTCATCAACATAGACAGCATGATGCTAGTAACATAAAAAAAAAAAAATTTAAACTATACTATCATCTCACTTCTTCTCAGACATGTGAAATACTCGGGTCATTAAATGTGAAGAAATGCACTGCACATGTGGAATCACAGCAATCAGCCACCACTGATTAAAGAGCAGGTTCACTAAACTACGATCAATGGCAATTACAAAGCAACAAAATGAACTTTAGGAAGTACGAACACACACATGCGTACATACATATACACGAACATGCACACACAGTGTTCTGCGTGTTAACTGAACCCCACCCCCCACCCCCCACCTTTTCTTTGGGTTTAAGAAGAAAAGGATCTCACCTTGGACAGATCTCTGAAGTTGCTGGGCAGAGTGAGGTCAAGTTCCTCTGAATCGTAGTTGGTGATGACCCAGGGAAAGACTGGGTACTGGTTTAGGTCATTATACGTGCGACCTGGAGGAAAGACATTGTGAAAAATTTTGCATCACGGACTCACAACAAAAGCAGGCAAAGATTTCTAAAATTCCACTGTAATAGCATCACACAGGTGTTGAGTGGTGTCCGCACCAGAGATGGTGTTGAGAAACATCAGATACTCAAAGTTGGATATTTCACGGCGTTGCCAGCGCTGAGTGATGTTGGATGCCTTGAACAGCTGCTTGGGTGTGGCCAGAGAAATACGTCTATGAAAAGAAGCATTTTGATGTAAAATTCTCTGTAGCCATTCAAATGAGTGAATAAATGAACAGAGTACAGTTATCACATCACAGGAACAGTAGACTGCAAAAAAAAAAAAAAAAAAAAGAAGGCCCCAGGCTTTATTAGACTTTTGCAATTCAAATGTCATTTCATGAAAAATCTACTGAACTTACAGTTTTGCTAATTAAGAAGACAAATGCACAATAAATTGGGTTGAATACACATATTTACATGCATGTGCATACACACACACACACGCGCAGGAGGCCCCAAAGAATGATATATGCTGGAGGACAAAAACAAATGACCCACAATCCAATTAAAACAAAAGAAAATGATGAAATTAATCAATGTCACAGTGTGAGATTATGGTCATTAGGCCTTGCCAAAAGGAAGAAAGAGAAAAAAAAAAAAAAAGGTGAAAACACGACTTCCCAAATACAAGTGTACCATCACACATTTTTTATAATGTCACTGAGCAATACTGTGCATTTTTGAACTGCTTTAGATGCTTTATTGCATATAAATATGGCCATATAAAAAAGAGAAAAGAGAAGGAACTCAAAGCTGGGAAAACAGTCAAAAACAGAGGGAGTAGATCAAATTATGACTACATTTATTTATATTGAAGTGTGGCTGTGCTTTTATTTGTTTATGTTTTTGTGTAACTCTGGACACGAAGCAAATTTGTGCTGTGTTGGCTGTATGAGCTGATGTGTGTGTACCAGGTTGCCCTGAGCGGCTGTCCTCAGGTCGAAGAGGCAAGGTGGCCTGCAAACTAGTATGATTAATGAGCTCAGCACACACATTCACCTGCCCTAACCCTGTGTGTGTTTTATACACACACACACACACACACACACACACACACACACACACACACACTCATTACTGGATGCACTTCCTTATTGCACAGCCCTCACTGTCATGTTGGCACATGGGAAATTCTGTGATTCTTAATATTGAAGAAGTATTCGCCCACAAAACGAGCACCCAAGTCACAAACATCAGCTTCTCAAAATATTCACAAATCCCAGCAGACAGTTAGTACCATGCCTCAGATTAAAAGAGACAAAAATAATCACAATGTGATCAAACTGCAGCAACTTTCTACATTCAGAAACTGATTTTGTTCCAACTCCCTGATCTTGTGCACATTTTTCCCCCTTTAAAGTGCAATTTTTGTGCAAGATTTTTATTAAACACCATCTTTTAACCTTCTTTCATTTTTCTTTACTTTCACACTCACAACACATACGCCCGCAGCCGGCTTTCAACACTGCCTGCACACAGAGTGGACAGTGTTGAGGCAGTGTTGAGGTTGGGGGAAGGTGTGTGCCCTGAAGGCTTACAAGCAAGTATTTGCTTCATTCTGGTGGAAATAAATAAATGAACTGGACTATGTTTGTGTGAAGCCAATTATATTTTTTGGGGGGGTGAGGAGAGGGCAGGACTGTTCGACTGATTACTGACCAACCCCATGTGTACATTTCAGAGAAACAAGAAAAAAAGTGTTTGAAATTTTGAGATATTTACATAACACCGTAGATGTTCCATAATCCTCTTTCACTCCCCAATTACCCCCCCCCCCCCGTTTGATCAATTTAGATGGTACTGCAACAGCAGCAAAGCATTTAAATGCCACAAACACACACAAAAAAGCAAGCGTGTTCACCTAACCTGGACTGTGGAAGGCCAAAGTTCGTGCCGACGCCAACACGAGGAAGACTGTGAATCACCTTCTTTACCGTGGCTGCATCTGGGAAATTGAACATGACTGCCGCTGCAGAGAGGCACGGCACAACATTGAGGTATCACCGATAATAAATCACCACAAATAACTTTTGATAAGCATTTCTCCAGAATTATTCAAAAAAATAAAAAACACCAGAAAGATGTACATGTACCCAATAACAAGGTGAAATGGTTATGCATAAACAATTATGGGGGATGCCTTACTCCTGTTGGCCATGAAGACTTCCAGACCAGTATTCTGCAGCAGGTAGCGTCTGGAAAAGACAGCCCGGATCTCTGTGAACAGCCATTTTCCATGAAGACCTTCTGTGTAGGCTAAAATCTGGAAGATGGGAGAGAGAAACAAAAGAGAGGTGGATTCCAATTAAATAATGAAAAAAGATTAAGCAATGGAAATTAAAGAAAAAAAAAAAAGGGGGGGGGGGGCATGAGGGATTAGAGGAAAGAGAGGGAATGCTAAGAAGAGCAGATCAGAAGGCCAGGTTAGTTCATTTTTCATAGTGATGGCACGACGGCCCAGAGAGCACGATTAATGTCTTATATTGATCAGCCTCAATGAAAAAGAGATTCCTTTAGCAGGAGAATGGGCGCTATTCAGCCGGACGCTGTGAAGGAAATGTACTGTTCACTAAAAGATCATCTATTAAGTGACAGTTTGCTGTGACAAGAAGCTACTTTATGCTAAACATGTGATTAAAACTGGTCTCTGCATTTTCTTGGCGATAACTGACACAGAGGTCAGACAATATTATGTTGCTAAGCTCCACATTTAAAAATGCTTCGATGAACTGAGCTTAATCTGTCCCCATGGAGACCGCAGTGGCTGTCAGAGTGACTTGTTCTGACGGCTGTCACAGTTCCTGACAGACCCACATGCTTAGCCCTGCCCCTGTGATTTGTCCTCATACTAATCCAGCATTTAGGTTGGCTACTAACCTACTTAGCACTGCTTTGTTAACTAGGCTTTTATTTCACCCTCTGCTTTTAGTTTCAAAGGTGCCTGCTGATAGGGGGCGAGCAGGGGTACGGCAGAAAGGTAAAAGGATCACTTCACGTTGTCAAGATATGATTTTGAGGCATCTTATTAATCAAAAGTATTCAAATTTGAGCCAGCACGCTAGGCTTAGTGTTAAGTTAAAGGAGCTCATTAAAGGCAGGGGACAGAAAAGAGGACCAGCTGAGGCCTTTAAGCTAAGGAGCGTTTCCCCTCGCTGTCTCTCAGAGGAATAAGACCTGCCTGCATCACAGACTCACTTCAAAGTCTCTGGAGTTCAATTAAATGTGGATTAGTGGCCTGGAGAAGCTAGCCAGGGCTGCATCCTCCTGCCTCCCATCTTCCTCCAACAGCAGCTTCAGATGACTATACCAGTCACTGTCAGCCAGAAGCCAAACCCATTTCCAAGACTTGTTTTTTATTACTAAGCAACAAATACACTGTAACACAACACAATAGTAGCTTTTAAGTTCAATAAAATCCTGATGAAAAGAATGTGAATTTTATAAAGAAAATATATTCTTTTCCCATCACCAGCATAATTTAGCCAATAAAGAATTCTTTTGTCAATTGGAAAACTACACTTGTGTCCTATTTGTAAACTAAGCAGGCTTACAGAATGAGCTTTTCTTATAGGGATGTTGGTATGCAGATTTCATTACTTCCACCACATAAACCGCACATGAAAACCAAACTGCACAGGTACAACAAACCAAATAATTAATCACATTCATTTAAAAATATGCAGGAGGTTGGACTGGAGACAGAGAAAAGGGTAGCACCGTTTACAGATTTAAGGATCGATCCTCAAAGAGAAAAAAACATGCATGTTACTCCCAAATTATCACATAAACTGAATTCAACAAAATCTTTAAAGCAGTTAAAACAGTGCATCTACTACACTGTAGGTACGCTGTCAAGCATGGTTATACAAGCTTTTGCCCTTTTGTCTTTATTTGAATCACACAAATAAACTCGTGGTTCAAATCTGTCACAGTCACACAAATTGAGGTCAACAACTGAGTTTTAAAATTCGTTGGCTAAGAATTTGCAAGCCTTAACTGAAAGCAAAAGGGGAGAAAAGAAGCTGTGATCAGTTTTGTTAGCTGAGATGTTTGAATTTTGATGACAAACTCCCTGATTCATTTTCTCTGCTCCCAAACATGCCAAAAAAGCATTTTTTTCTCTCTCCTTCCATTAGATCAAAAAAAGAAATTCCAGTCTTTGGGTGTTTAATGAGTGATGTGCTTGAATGCTTGAAGCGTAACCTTTCACCTCTAAAAAGTGGCTTAATTCTCAGAAATATACTCATAGATGCCCAGTGCAAAACTAATGAAGCTGCCAACTCTTGGTTGATAGAAAGATATGACTGAAGCGGAGACACCCAGATATGTTTTTCGCTGGACTGATGAATCTCCTGGAATGTCGTAAACAGCAGATCATCATCCCTACTATCAGCAGTGCCCTCTCCCTTGCAGATGAAAAAGCTCAGTGTGTGACAGCGAGTGTGACAAAATATCCATGCCGTAACGCTCGAGCCGTTCTGACCACATCTGGACAAATTACAATGGTGTGGAGGTTATTGTCCAAGCTGGAGTTATGGGTGCACCAGCTTCCTCTGTGATATATAGTAGTGGAAGAACTGGATCAGTCAGATTTAATGAGAGTGGAATGCTACAGTAGCAGAATAAGGGAAAGAAATAAAGATTTCAAATTATTACAGTCTGTATGTTTGATTTTAAAGAGATAACAATCAAACAATAACCGGTGAAAAGAGAATAATATATTATGGCAACATGAAATTGATCAGGAGCGTCCACATCACTGACTGAAGCAATTTCATTGAGGTTTCACTTCAAGTGGAACAGCATCCATCGGCACAGGTCTGGAGCGCTCTGAGATCAATTTCAAAGCGTCACGCGAGAAGACACAGCCAAACAGAAAACAAAAGAACCGGTCTTGATTGCATTGCTTTCTCCCGGTCTTTCCCTCTCCATCTCTCCCTCTTCCTCATTCAACCTGTTTGTGCAGCGGGCTGCGGCTCATTTCTGAAGCACCGTCGTTTGTCTTTGTCAGATGCCCAAAAGACTGCAGAATGAAGAGGGACACATGAAGAGGGGTCGGGTGACTGTGGCTACGGTGTGTAACCGCACACGCGCAAAAACTGTCACCACTGAATCTCACGCACAGTCTGTGCCAGTGAATCCTCTCCATCACCCTCTGCATCCAAACCCACTCCACCCCCTTTTACCAATAAGAGCATCTTTAGAAACACAGGTAACACCAAACAACAGGGACACAGTCACACAGATGGAATTTAATTGAAACTGCACTGGATTAAAGAGGAGTTAAGGGTGCAATGGAGCAACTATCAGCAACATGGTTCAAGATAGATGAGGCTCTCAGCTGCCGTCGCTGTTGGGCCGGCCGAGTGTGCGTGTGTTTTTGGGCTGATAAGACCCTCGAGTTGAAGATGAGAGAAGTCTCTGCCAGCAACCAATGAGGCTTATTTGTCATAACATATGAAAAAATACCAATAAAATATAATTTGAATATCAACTGTGGTGTTTCAGGGAAATAAATGTTTCAAAATTTCACATAAACAGTGTTTGATGAGCTGTGTATGCATATTTACATGTTCGGCTTAATGTACTGTGCATCCTTGAAGGAAAAAGAGGTGATTGAAGTTCAATTTGTTGCCTCTTATTAAGTATTTCCACTTGAGTGCCTCAGTTAAAGGATAATGGATGAGGGATTTATTATTACCTTTTGGTCAAATGAAGTGGTGTAGGAGATAAGGTGATGAAATTAATGAGCGGGAGGAAGAGAGGTGATCCATCAACATCAAAACGGAGACGAGGGACAAGCAATACTAGACGAACTTGATAGAATTCATAAAAAAAAAAAGAAAAACACACACACAAAAGAAAAAAAAAAAAAAAACACAATGGACTGAGGCTACAGATTCATCAGATTTCCTAAAAGGACTTCCAAGTCCTATGCTATTTGTGACTCGTTCCACTTGACTGACCACAGAATCAAGCCAATAAACAGAGTTTCAGCGAACTCAGTCGCCTGCAGCTTTTTTTTTTTTTAACTGCTGCATCAAATGAGAAGGAAAGTGATGAGAAACACAAACTGACATTTAAGGGCTTTAAATAAAACACTTGTAGTTTTTTTGGGTATGCACCAGGTAAGTCCAAAATATTCCCCTCTACTCTCTCTGTTTCTTACCCATATTCTGGTTCACCTCCTCCCCATTTGCTGTAACCCCCTACCCGCCCCGTTCTACACTGGTAAACGAGGCCGTGTCACCCCCCATCAGTAAATGAGTTCATCGGACTAACGAGCAAGCAAAGGGCCCCGACACACTAACAAGGGTCTGTTGGCTGCCTGTGCCCCCGAACCAATCAGGACTCTCATCAACGTTGACACAATGCCTCCCCAAGCCCTCTGGAGCCAATTAAGACAGATTTTGCTTTTGAGATTGAGTGATAGCAAAAAAAATAAAAAAAATATAGACGAAGGGACATGGATGAACTGAGAGTACTTCTCTGGAAAGAGAGAATGAGTCACTGACAGTTTGACTGTAAAGCTTCTTGAAAATGTGTTTCAATCATGAGTCATTTCAGGTAAAAAGCGCGTGGCTGCTTGGTGAGTAGGTTTTCAGGAGGTTGTATTTGGAATAAAATAGGCAAAGCTTTCAAGAGGAAAGCAATGCTCCCCACAGGAAGCCAGAATCATATGACCTTAAGAAAGAGCAGCCACATGACTCTTCTTTCACACTTCAGCAGTTGTCCTCAAGCTTTTGCAGCTTAGCAAGAGTATGCTTTAAAAAAAATTGGAAAAAAAAGAGGCAAAAACATGACATTATCTTTTCTCAATGTTCTCCACAGAGTTTGAATTTAAGGGGAAATGCATCTGGACATGCAAATTAAAAATAAAAAGGTATGAATCTTTAATACCTAGCTACTGAATGAATCAGTCAGTTTATAAAAGTGAATTGATTTTTTGTTTGCTTGTTTGTTTTTGGAAATTCTATCAAATTAATAGTATTAGTATTAGCAAGATGGATACAAAAACGTACCCCCCCCCCCCCCCCCCGTATCTATTTCTGGAGATCTCAAAGAATGAAAATTATCCAGTAACTGTCAAGTAACTGTGCATGATCTAAAAACAGCCCCACACACTGCCACATTGTTTGACAGAAATGAAAATTATCAACCTACAGATGGCTGAATTCAATGACCCGAAAATCAAAGTGAAAAAATGAGACGAGCACCAGATCTGGACCTGGGCTGAGCTCCTGGACAATCTGAGGTGCAACCTGGCGTAGTCGGATGGACCGAAACAAAGTCCCAGAGGCGTTCTATTGGATGTACGACAGGCGAGCGTGGGGGCCAGTCAATGGTATCAGTTCCTGCATCCTCCAGGAACTTCCTGGCTACTCCCACTGCACAAGGCCAGGCATTGTCATGCACCAGGAGGAACCCAGGAGCCACTGCACCAGTGTAGGGTCTGACAGTGGGTCCAAGGATTTCATCCAGATACCTAATGGCAGTTAGGGTGCCATTGCCTAGCCTGTAGAGGTCTGTGTGTCCCTCCATGGATATGCACCACCAAACCATCACTGACCCACAATCAAATAGATAATGCTGAATGATGTTACAGGCAGCATAATGTTCTCTGCAGCTTCTCCAGATCCTTTCATGTCTGTCACTTGTGCTCCGGGTATTCTCATCTGTGAAAAACACAGGGCGGCAGTGGACCTGCCAATTCTGGTATTCTATGGCAAATGCAAATCGGGCTCCACGGTGCCAGGCAGTGAGCACAGGGCCTACTAGAGGACATGAAAGCTGTTTCTGGTTGTGTTTTCAGAGAAATTTACACCAGTGGCCTACTGGAGGTCATTTTGTAGGGCTCTGGCAGCACTCATCCTGTTCCCCTTTGCACAAAGGAGCAGATACTGGTCCTGTTGATGGGTTAAAAGACCTTCTACAGCCCTGTCCAGCGCTCCTAGAGTAACTGCCTGTCCCCTGGAATCTCCTCCAAGCCAGCAAACCTTCTGATGTGCCATCCTTGATGAGCTGGACTACCTGTGCAACATCTGTAGGGTCCAGGTATGGCCTCATTGCCAGTAGTGACACTGACCCTAGCCAAATACAAACCTAGAGAAAAAACAGTCAGAAAAGATGAGCAGGGAAAAAAAAATGTCAGTGGTCTCCACCTGTAAAACTATCCCTGTTTTGGGAGTTGTCTGATTGCTGCCCCTCTAGTGCACCTGTTGTAATTTCAACAACACCAAAGCAGCTGAAACTGATTAACAACTCCCTCTGCTACTTAACTGACCAGATGAATATCCCAGAGGTTTAACTGACTTGATGCTATACTCTGATTAGAAAGTGTTCCTTTAATTTTTTTTTTTGAGCTGTGTATTATCCATTAAACCTAAACCATATCTATATGAAAGACAGATATGAAAACCAGTGTTAAATAAAAAAAGACACATTGTCATCATGCTTCAGTACAAGAAGCCAAAACAAACTGATAATCCCAATTGTTGTACATGTACAGCTGTGTAACTAATGTAATGTATAATCACTGGTTACACATAAAGCTCTATTTACCGCGTGGGGAGTAAAAACAAACAACAAGGTCACAAAAAACAAAACAAAACACACAACTAAGAAGCTGTGCTGAGTGTGAGAACTGAAGCAAACTAAACAGGCCCAGCTTGCAGCAACTGTAGGGTTATGAAGCCTAAAGGCTCAAAGTATTCAACCCCAAACGTCACCCAGCGAGAGTTTGCACTCCCTGAAAAAAGCCCCTTTTGAAAGGATCTTTGGGGCCACTTAGTCTGAATTTAGCCTAATAAGGATTAACCCCCCCTTTATCAGCCCTTTTTACTGTTTGCTAACAGGTTAGCTTTTTTTCTGTCTTTGCCTGCTTGGCCTTTTTGAAGTAGGGGACCAGGGGAAAAAAAAAAAAAACTCTTGTGTGGATTTAGGGAAATACTGCAGTGGTCTTGGGGTTAATTGGTAGTGAATTGAAGACTTCAGCGCATTAACTTATTAAACATTCTGGCTTGGGGATAAACTATGAGGACAAAAGCCTTAGAAGTGCCCTGACACATAATAGAATATAAAAATGGCAAACTATTAATAATCACTCAATCGCCAATAGAACCGTACACTAAAAAGTTAGTAAATAGAATGCTATGCCAGATAAAGCCTTTAACACCAGAGTGCCAAGGATTTTAGTGAATTACACAGTTTGCCTCCAGGAACGGCAAAGGACATAAAATTACTATTTTATTTTAATATATTCAACATCAGTGCTTCCTTTTCACTCCATCACAGCTTGGACCGAGGCCACAAAGGGCAGAATTTATGGCTCAAAGGTGATGGGTAACAAAGGACGGATAAGTGAAGGAAAAAGGGGTATGAAACGCTGCAGACATCCACAAACTGACAAGATTCTGCTTTGCTGTCTTTCAAATTCATTGTGAATAAAATTTTACTTAAACTGAATATTAGGCATGATAATGTAGTTTGAATCTAATGATACTGGACAATCCAAAAAAGATACAGCGTTGTTTAGATTTTCCTAAATGCTCCGTGGATCAAAAATACTCAGGAGAATTTTGGAAACCAAAAAGTCCCCTCATCACCGAACCAGAATGTACTGCGGCAAATATTTCCCTTGCACCTAGAGAGTGAATACTTGCCTTATAACATGAGGCACTGATGTTGCTGTTCTAACAGCTCGACCAAGTTGTATGGAACAGAAATGAAGCGCAACAGATGCTACATCCATTTCAGGCATTGTATTAAATGTGCACATCCCTGGGAAGCCTTTAAAAAAAAAAAACATACCACCAGGCTGTAGCAACAGTGCCTGATCCTCATACAGTTTTTCAGATTGGAAGTTAACATACTGAAAAATACAGAATATCTACAGCATATAATGGAAAAGTCAAAGAAAATTAAGATAATTAACAAGGTTTGCACAACAAAGCAGTTCATACAGAATGCACACCTAAATTTAAGGTGTTTATGATACTGCTGAGCACCTGTTGAGATGGACTGGACATGAAAGAGCTTCTACACATTCCTGGATTTGTCAAGCTCATCAGTAAATACTGGCACATCAGGAAAAGCTGAAAAAGAATGTATATGCTTTTCACTGACACTCAGAAAAATCAGGGAGACAGCCCGGAGCCTCCACTAAAGCACAGGAGCTCTTTAAAGAGTTAACACTACTGGCCCTCTGCTCTCCTATAAGCTGCCATAGCAAACATCAGACAGGTTAAGATCACTGACCGGCTCCTATCGCATTCTCCCCGCTTTCCTTCAGTCTCCCATTTTGCCATTTAGTGATGGATAGGCTTTTTGGGGGTATGTGTGAGGCTTCGCTGAAGTAAATTCTTTTCTAATCCAGCTATTGTCACCAGCTTAAGTGGGTGTAGGGTGAAAAGTACACCCCTCTTGGGGAATTTAGGGTGGCTTGTCTGAGGGGAAAAATGAGGAAGAGAACAGGACTTTAAGGGGAGGAAAAAAAACATTCTGAAGACTTGAAAATTTGTAGGTGACTTGTCACCCCAGAATGATCAGTGACAAGCACGTTACACTTGTAATGATGCAAATTTAAATCAAGAGCTGTCTTCACCTACAGTAGGTGTGCATAGGGGGTGGCGGTATCCCACTGCAGACTCAGGACACAGGGCATTATTGGCTACAAACTGTAATACTTCAACATGTTTTAACTGTTTTAAGCTAACCTTTTAGCTAAGATTTCTTCTTTACATATCAAAGACACAGGATACTATTACCTTCAATTATGAATGATACTTTAGGCACCTGACAAGAATAAAAAGCAGGATTCTTTTTTGGACTCCATGAAGTCTTATGGTACATATGTAGCTCTTACTCTGCTCTGCGTGCACTGTGGTGACGGGCAGGCAGAGTTCAGCAGGTTTGCAAGAGAACTGCTGAAAAAGCACGCTAGCTTCACCCGGAACTAATGTACGTATGAGCAGCAACAGCGAACAATAAAGTTGCGAGCAGCAACACCATAACACAGCAGAAAGAAGACAAAGCAGAAGCTTGGCACATATAATCTGACCCATTTATAATCTAAAAATATGAAGTCACAGTCCTTGAACGACAAATGAAATAATTATATATAGAAGCCCCATACATAAAAGTTGCCATTAATTTGATCTTGGCCTCATCATTTGATTTTACCATGAAGAGTGAAAATGCCTGTGTTTGCTGGTGTGAAACCAATCTAACATGAGCCATTAAACAAATTAAAGATCTGTGGTGCAAAAAAAGGAAAGAAAAAAAAAAGATGTGCGCCACGTTTATTTATGAAGATGTTAAGTTAAAACCAATCTGGGTCTCTTCAAGACTGCCTGCGTATTAGAATTGTTTAGTATTCTTGCTGCATTATATTCCACAGATCTGCTGGACTGATGTCCACTAGAAAGGAGTCTTGGATGAGTAAGTAATCTCCAGAATGTCCCGCTGGTTCTGCCATTTAAACCACACTGAATGGGTCATTAACCACAATGACAATGCAAGCATGAGAATTGAACACTTTAACATTCTGCTCTCTGAGATACAAGATATTTTTACACAGATTACACATCAGTGTAAAAGCATTCTGTTCTTGATTTTTTTCCAAAATTAGCAACATGCATTATGTTGATTTTAAGCCATTTCTACCTTTGCATTTGTGAGGCAACAGAGAAAAACAAACAAACAAACAAAAAAAAAAAAACGAAGGCTTAACAGCATAGATAGTTACTTTGCTTCTATGACACAGAGATCTAGTTTTATCTTTTGAAATGCAGCAGAGAGCTTGCTGACAAAACTAGAGCACATTTACAATTCCAATTTCCAATACGCACGGCTGGACATCGATCTTTCAATCGGAGCCGTGTCTCTCTCTGACCTCAACTGAATAACAGAGGCTTGTGAGAACAGCAGGTACACAGGTGCTGATTGTAATATCAGTAGCCTACCAGGCAGACTGGCATCCATAAACAGGCCTATCCATCAGGCTGGTGCGTTGCCTTTGACATGTGTGTCAGAGGCAGACGAAGGGAATAAATGATGGAGAGAGGGGATCAATCAAAGGAAGGGAGGGGAGGCACCTGCCCCCTGACTGGTCCAGTCAAGACCAGAGATGGAGCATGATGGAGGGGCTAGGCTCAGGTGCAAAGGAGGGGGGTGGCAGCTCTTTGTCTGGAGATGCTTGGTTAAGTGTGAGCCAGGTCAAAATGGCTACAGTGGTCTGTGGATGTGTTAAGGTGCAAAGTCAGGTCACAAACAGAGGCTGAGCATGTTTGTTTGTGAAAAAAGGGGGTTGTTTTGTGTGTGTGTGTGTGTGTGTGTGTGTAAGCGTAGGGAGACATTAGTCATCATTACACGGTGGGATGAGACTGTCTAATGGTTCTTTACGTGATTACCTATGTGACAATTGTCTTTCCCTGACCTGTCCTACCTGGTTACCATTTCCTGCAGGGTTGCATCAGCCTGCTTTCCACAGGAGTCACAGTTTGCATGGTTGCAAAGGTTTTAAAAAAAATACAAATATGTTCTAACTGTACCGAAACAATTTCAAACAGCAAACTGAATAATAAATTAAAAGGCATATACAGTATATCTGGCTGTTTCAGCTGGATTATAACATTGGTAGATAAATGCTAAAACAAAACCAGAAGCCTAGGAGCCATGTGAGCAGCTCTGAAGATGTTCTTTAGCAAAGCAGTGTTTAATTCTGAATGATGACTCTGATGATTTAACATGATGAGCATATGATTACCATACTTTAGCAACAATTACTAATCAGCACTAAAAAAGCACATTCAACACAAATATCTCACAGGTATTTTCTCTCAAGCCAACGTTTTGGACAGATTCAAATTGTGACAACAAATTTAATATTATAGGAAGCACACAATCCTGTGTCAGTTTATTTATTTATTTTATATTTATAACTTAAACTTCAATGTGCTACATGAAAAATCAAAGGAACACAACAGAGAGGTTGGGCATCTTATTATTGTAGATACTGACACCAAATCTCATTAACAATCACCCATGTGACTCAGAGGAGGTCAACCTCATGGTGTCACCAGAATCATGGGGATCAAACCTGCTATGAATGTTTGTAAACAACAACAAGACAATAAAACACCTGATGAGATATTTCAGTCTGGACCAGTGGTTGGCCAACAGCAAAATCAATACACCTAATAATAAAAAAGACATATGTAGTCAGATAACGCCCAAAAACTAGAAGATGTCTAATGATAATTACAGGTGTAATATATGCAAAGGGTCGTATTCTAAATGAATGGGTCAGTATCTCATATCTCCTGAAGATTTCAAGTTATTAATTGTCACTGATCTAGCCTTACTCAGCTGGAGTCGATGTGGTTTGGGACTTGAAAGGCTGGGGAACTAGTACTAGGGTGAGCGAATAAGATATCCAGATAATGAACTGTAAACAAGGCTGCTTCAATGCTCTACTGAGGAAACAAATACACTTCAGCAAGCTTTAAACCTTAATTTGGTGTTATCACCTATAATTAGCTTAAATCATTCCTGTTTGCATGCATATGTTTTTATGTCGAGAAGCTCCCAAATCCGTGCAGTAACTTGACTTAAGCAGCATGATAAAACAAGGAGCATTTAGATCATTAGATTGCCTGATGACCCAGCCAAAGCAGGCTAGGAAGAGCGAGGAGACTAAACTGGCCCTGGAAGTTGAAAATTCAAAGACAGAGAAAATCATTTGACACTTGTGATGCCGACAAATCTGTGTTTGTTAGGGAAACTTTCATGGCTTCCAGCTGCTGTAATTACTACACCTGGAAAACAGGCAGACGGAGAAAGAGTGAAGAAAAGAGGACCAAAAAAAAAAAGAGAAGGTCAGCCTAACCCTTCACTCTTCTAGCTGTTGCCATAGTGTGGCTGAGCGATTTATTGACTGTCTCAGGATGCGCTCCAACCAATAGAGTGGAACAGCATGAGGGGCCAATATGAATGAGTGAGTGAGAGGATCTGTTTCCTTGGACTCATTGATAATGACATACCTGCTTGGGCTGTCCGTTAGTCCTATAGCACACACTACTTAGGCTCTAACTGGAAAATCAATAGGCCCCTCTCTCAGAGACCTCTGGCTGTCATGGCTCTTTGTGATTGGCAGCTCCAGCCGAAGGTCGTCCCTTGCGACCACGAGGGTTTGGTGGAGCAACCAGCAGGAGGTGGGGGGTGAGATCCCTGCAGCCTGACACGTTGGGAGAGCTTAACGACATGGGACTAGTTGGTACATAACACCAGGGTGGTTTTCCTTGACTGAATGGCCATCCATTCAGTTGCTTGAACTAACCCTGGGTAGCCATCACCACCCCACTAATTAGAGTTACCAATGTCTTCTCAGTGGGGATTTTATTATTGCATAGTGTAAGGCTGGACACTGACCTTTAGCATAAAACTATTGGCATTCTTTCAGATTTTTTTCCATCTGGTTTTGGAAAAAATATTTTGGAGACTTTGGTGATCTTTTAGTTTTTGTAAACAGAGTTTTGTTTGGGGTTTTTGTGGCATGCAGATAAGCTGATGACTTCATATGAGAAATATAAACCAAGCTAATTCAAGTCAAGGTGCTTTGATTTTGAATGTGTAATAACTTTGGTTTTGTTCATGTGTCTGGTCCAGGGAGGGGTCAATTATTTACATCTCCATCATTACAAATGCATTCTAATATACACTGTGTCACAGTTCCAGTGGCATGCTACATACTAATCGTATAAATAATGTGTTAATGTTGACAGGGCATATTTACTTCGCTATCAACATATGAACAATTGTATGTAATTTATGCACATATACTCTCTTTTATAAATACACCAAGCCACAGTACACAACTTGTGGATGGTTAACAAGTTAAACATCCTCAATCTGTAAAATTCAAAGGCTACAAGCATTTTTATGCTTGTAAAAAACTTTGATTGGAATGGAAATGGAAATATTCAAAGATTAATTTCTGCTTTTTAATCAGTTGCTGCAGCTCTCGCAGCGCCCTCTTCAGTATTTTCACCATTTACTTTATTCAGCTGTTAACACTGCACACTCAAACCACAGTAAGAAAGAGAATTGAGTACGAAAGCATGCAGTACACACTCAAACTCCACTAGGAAGGGTTACAAATACCCTCCAATCAAGTTTTTGTAGCCATTTCCTTTAACCAATCAGAGGGGGGGGGCAGAGCGAATTTCACTTCCTCATACACACGATATTAGCTGTCTCCAGGAGTGGCTCTGCAACAATAACTCCACATGCAATATTGATGGCTGGTGTCTAAACGCAGAGAGGGTGCTGTTAAACACACACATACACAGGCAAACACACATCTGCTCTGCTCCGTGACTTCATCAGTTCTGCTATCTGCCGAGCAGATGCA